>NC_081771.1:20282371-20882371 GCF_963082965.1 Carassius carassius
TCTTACTCAGAAAGATGTGACTCATATCAGCATAAAGTAATCACTCAGAAATGCTGAGTGAATGCATTAGATATTCAGTCAGAGCCTGCCCATCTAATCATCACACCATGCTACGAATCTCAAAGCCTATGCTGAAGTTCTATAATGGTTCTGTTTACTCGCGCCTGAAAAGTAATTGAATACTTAAAGATACTTGGAACTCAAGTGCCTGCCCTGAAGTGGCTGTTAGTGAATACGAAGGCTATTTTTTCATATCTTATCACAGAAGTTACACTGCAAAGTGCACATCAAGATTTAGTCAAGTAGAATTGGTTCCTAGATTAGTATCCTTTGGTTGACAATGTTGTTATAGAATCAACAAAAATGTTGATCCAGAAATGTGTCTTATTTGATAAAACCAAAGTTAGCATGTAAAAAAATAACTCGGCGAAGTCGTAAAACTGAGGATCTTTGTGTACATGCATAAGCATCTATACTTTTCAGAATGCATATGTGTGCAACAGCTAGGAGTTTTAATTTCTAATGTTTGCTATTTAAATGCTTGTTCAAAAATGATCGCATTATTGAAATGTCTTCTAGATAAACAAAATAGCTTTCTAGCTATCCTTTTGTATCTTTCTAGATTTTCAACAAGAAAAGAAAATGTAAGACAGGACTATTTATCGGGAATCGGCCAGATCATGGGTATTGGAAACATGAGTGGGAACTGTGTGTCACATCTGTTCTAGGTTTTGTTCATTTTTTTTCATCTTTCATCTTTTATTTAAAAATTTGTCATAGCATGTTTCCTATTTTGTGTCATGTGATTCGGTTTGCCCCTCATGTGATATTGTTATGTACTTCCTTTTCTTCATGTATTATGTTTTCATTGGTTTGGTGTCTTGGCAGGTGGTCCTCAGTTCTATCTTTTCATTGGTTCATTGTCTTGTTTACTTTCTTTTATTTGATTTGCCATTTGTCAATAAACTGCACATGGGTTCTCAAATTTGACTTACTGTCATTGGAAAATATGTTACAGTATAATACAGTGTATACCGTTATTCAGGAAGAACAAATGAGAGTTTGCTAAAATTAAGGCTAAATAGGTACACTATTTGCCTACTGAGGAATATTTTCCAACAGACTACGCATGATACTAGCACATGAGAAAAATACATTTATAGACTACTATAAATCGGTACCTACTGTAGTTTTAGTAGTAAATTACTAGTTTGTAACTACTAAACTACTGGTGTCATTTAGTGGAACTAAAAAATAAATTAAAAATATAAATTTTTAAATAGTGCTCCTTTTGACGTGTAACGCCTCCTATTAAAGGTCTAAAAAAGGCATGTCTCTTTAGTTAAAAACAGCCTATGTTCAATAAAAGGTTCAACATAATAGGGATACTTTTTATTTGAAGCTTACCTGTCAAGAATAATCTAGACTTTTGTCAGAGTTTGTCAGATCAATTCAAAGTTTGTCAAATCAACTGAAATCCAAACATCATCAAATTCTTCAATACTATAAAACCAGTGCTAATGTTTAGCCTTGTTTTACCCAAATCTCAAAACCAATACATTCATTTTTGTAAAAGGTTCAGATATGCAAAAAGATGCTGGAAAAACAAATAATTTTTGGGACCTGACGGATTTTTTTTTTCTAAAGATGATATATAGCTCTAGTTCTTAATATGGACACTGTTAGATCCAAAATTTCTGACTTGGTGTCATGAAGCCAGAGTATTCCCCAGAAGTATATATACTATATTTTGTAAATATTGGCCATGGAAAAAGCAGTCCCACTTTATATTAGAAGGCCTTATTTACTTACATTAAAAAAAGTACAATATATTTATATATGGTGTGACTCTGGTCAGGTGTGTTAGCTGTTAGTCGGTTACATTAATGCTTATGTCGACCATCAGCACCCCCTCCACCAATCTTTGGTTCTTCCAAGCCAGTTGTATTAAAGCGAGTTTGATTACATTTCAGATTAGAGCAGCAGAGAGGCGTTTGCTGCAGAAGTAAATTATGCACTGCTTTACCCCCCTCAGTGTCACCCCTCACTCCCTCTGTTCCTTTGACCTTCGGGTCACACACAAAAAAGCTGCATTAATCACAATGATACCCTGAAAAGAGAGAGAGAGAGATAGAGAATGACAGAGAAACAGAGAGAAAGAGGAGGGGTTGTACCATAGACAGTAACACCTCCAATCCCACACTTTCCCTTTTCCTATCTCTTTTTTCCCCTGCACTATGTCTGCCTGTGGCAAAAGACATCTGTTTCTCTGCTTCCAAAAAACTAAATTAACCCATTTACAACCCCTATTACAGCTGTGTACTCCTGAATATCACCCCTCGCCTGAAGGGATAAATGCCTCTAACGTTCACAACAGAGGTGGAATTCATCTGTGCTCTTTCGGCAAATAGAGTTCATAGTGTGAGGTTCATAGTTTGAGCCAAGCTCTTCACATATTAAAGGACAAGATTCATACAGCTAAAAAGCAAATCAAAACATAGGAAATGCTGTAGTGACTGTAGTGGACCAGGAGTCCCCCATGACAGAAATAAAACCTATCCAAAGTCTTACATGTCAAGAGGCATCAAAGGTTATATTACAAGTAAAACATGTAAGTCTTTTAAGACCATCCATATTTGAAGTAATCTGTTGTGCTTCTACTTGAACCAGGAGGCAGCCACTTTTATTTGAGAGATTTTTATTGTGTTGGTGCTCGCCTGGAGCTTGGTCAGAGCTGTCTGAGCCTATTGGTTGATTAGGATTGTTCAGCTGTCCAACTGAAGCAGCACAATTGCTTAATAGAAACTAAATGTAATTTAAATTTCAAAGGATTTTTTTAAATACATCAGGTTTGGAGCAACATTCAGTGGCAAATCAGTGATCGGACTACTTGTGATCTAGAATATTGCACTGGAAACTTCATTCAGCCAAATCCTGTCAATACATATGCCTTATAAATCTGTTGGTCCATGCGTCTGCTCTGCATTAGGCTTAACCTGAGGAAATGAATCCAATAGAACCACTGGTCTGATAAGGATTAGGTTAGGTGCTCATCTCACTTACAAATTGACAGAGATTTATAAACAGGGTTTTGTTGTTAAAATCATCCTCAGTCTCTAGCAGGGTGTTTTGTATAATAAATGATAAGTGTTTGTACTAATTGAAAATATTCCAGAAGTATATGCACTAAAGAAATGCTTAATAATTATATTGTTGAATATATTTGTATTTCTTAGCATTCGCTATGTACCCTTGTGCTTTATTTGTGCAACACCTAATGATCCAAAGAGCATCTTGTGAGCAAGGAAATTGTACCTTGAATTCAAAGTACTTATTATGGCCAGTATCACACATTTGCATACATTTGATATCAAATATTGAGTATATATACATGATTATGATTTTGTTTCACCAGATTTTGTTTTTATGACTTAAGAACACAAATTTATTTTCAGGTGTTTCAGGTGTTTTATTCATACATAATTATTAGCATAAAAAAAACGTTAAATGCAGCTGGCAACAGATCAAACATTCAGAACAGAAATAATGACACCTTCATGAGTGATAGAATGCTCTCTCTCTCTCTCTGCTCGTTGGTCATTATCCTCTTTTCCCTGTTCACTTCCAGGTTTTTGAAACAAAGACAATGCTTATTAGCTCCTCATTATTCATTTAAATCCATGAAGGCAATCAATTAAGTTTAAGTGTGCAATAAATCAGATTAACCAGTCAAGTCCCAAAACACCATAAAACCAGCACTAGACTGATTTTCCATAATTAGTTTGATGAGAGAGGCTGGGCCACAACAGTGCCAACAAGATTGTGTGTGTGTGTGTGTGTGTGTGTGTGTGTGTCATTTAAAGAGGCTTTGGCTTGTTATTTTATATGATTAAGTGCTGTGAGAATGCTGTGTCAGACAATACCTTCCCCCCGTGATGTCAGTTGTATGCAGGTTTCATGTAAAGCTGCTCAACTAAAATTTGATCGTTTAGTTTAAAGGGATAGTTCCCCAAAAAAATTTAAATTCTGTCATTCTGTCATCGTGGTAATATCAAAAATATAAAAAAAATCCATTAAAAATATCTTAATCTGTGTTCCAAAGATGAATGAAGGTTTTACGGGTTTGGAACGACAATGAGGGTGAGTAATTAATGACAGAATTTAGATTTTTGGGTGAACTAACCCTTTGAATGTAATAGTTTTTTTTTTCTTCTTTCTTTCTTTCTTTGTACTTCAAAATGTCATATTGGTTTATTTTAGAAAATAAATAACTAAAATTAACTGTCTCTCCCTCAGCCTTGTTTTCTTTCGCCAGCCCTTTCATCCCCCTTTTTGTCCCATGGGAAATTACAACAGCATAAAGCCTTGACCCTGCTGCATGAATCTTTTTCTCTCTTTCTCCCTTTTGTGTTTCAGAATGTCACACTAGGAATCACACTATAGGTCAAACAGAGGCACAGTCCATACTATATGGGCGCATCCTTGAATGTAGATTAAATTACTCCCTTCACAAGTAATGTGTGTCATAGTTAGATGATAGATAGATAGATAGATAGATAGATAGATAGATAGATAGATAGATAGATAGATAGATAGATAGATAGATAGATAGATAGATAGATAGATAGATAGATAGATAGATAGATAGATAGATAGATAGATAGATAGATAGATAGATAGATAGATAGATAGATAGATAGATAGATAGATAGATAGATAGATAGATAGATAGATAGATAGATGTATTTCACCAAATACAACATGTTCCTGGATCAACATCCTTGTTGATCCTGGAACAATATTCCAACCAATCAGAACTGAGGGATAACTTTACAGGAAATATCTGTTTTAGGCTTTTGATCAGGGTTAGGTGCTTCTACACCCTTTTTAAAAACAGGTCATATGACGTTGCTAAAAAGAACATTATTTGGTGTATTTGGTGTAATGCAAGTTTAAGTGGTATAAAGTTCAAACAACACATTATTTTCCACATAATGTACATTATTGTTTCTCCTCTATGCCCCGTCTTTGTGAAGTGCATAATTTTTAACAATGCTCGTCAGTGTGCTCTGATTGGCCAGCTGTCCAGTACGTTGTGACTAGTCAAATGCCTCAAGCAATTGAAGAAATGTTAGACCCCTAAACACTGTGATGCTGTGTGTGCCTGACAGGTAGGATAAAATGTCGGGACAATGGCGGGATAAGACAAAACAAATAAAACCCATTAGTACAAATGAGGCATTTGTTGCATCCAGTGGGGAAATAATTACTGATTAAAATGACTTTAACTGTCTTTTTATGCATTGCATTGCGTATCTTAAATCATCAGTGGCAAATCCTTTAACATTACATATGTAAATGTACTTACAGACTGTGAGTCAGAAGCGCCACGCTGTCCTTGCAAAGTTAAAATTGGCCCACTTCATAGAAACAGACATTGTGGGCTACTCTCAGAGGAAACAGTCCTTTTCCTCCACAAAATGCACAGCACACATCTAAATATTTGGGTTGGACCAAGCGGCAACCTCCCGCTCTCTCTTGTGAAGCCCATGCGGAAGTGACTTAAACTGTAATTCGTCAACTGGCCACTATCCCATAGACTCCCATGTTAAAATGCCCAACCTTACAGCAGAAAAAAATGTTTACAGCCCGGTTCAAAAAATTATTTTGGTCTATATAGCTAATTTTGCCCTTCATGACAACTCTGATGGGGGCTGGATTTGTTTTTAGAACTCATCAGTTTAAATTATATTAAGCTTTAAAGTTCTGCATAATTAAGGGGGCGGCCACCTGAGTGACCAGTGGATTGCCGTTGCTGACACTGCCGTCGAGCTAGGTGTGCATGGTTTCAGCAACAAGCAGGGGCGTCGGACTGGGGGTAAAACCAGTACTGATTACCAGGGCCCCAAAGAAAGAGGGCCCTTGAAAAGTCTGGAATACATATTTTCAAGGGGAGGGGGGCCCATTAGGACTGCCTTTGCATAGGGCCCGGGATCTTGTGCAGCGCACCTGGCAAAAAGCTCCCGCCTTTTTACCCATTTTCGATTATCCAGGAGTGATGCGCGGTGATGTGCTGCCAAGATGGCGATGGCCAGCTCCGCCTACTTTTGGCTTCAAAAACGCTCTTCGGAAACCTATGGGTGATGTCATAGACACTACGTCCATGTTTTTATACAGTCTATGGGTTGGACTGTTCTATTACAGTGTTGTAAATACAACTAAACCACTAGTTGTGTCTTTCTTTGGAAGGCCAAACAAATTAGCTTCACATTCACAATGAAACAACATGGAGGCGGTGGCAACAGTGAGAATAAAAGTTATGCCGCTTTAATTTGGGGGGCATCATGCAAATCTTTCCACATTGTGACAGACATGTGGGAATGTGTTAGAATGAGCCGTTTTAGGTAGAGTGGTTCTTAACTTTTATAAAGAATATCTCTTTGGATTTGAGACTTTAGTCTTGCCAACTTTACAGATCTTCTTTATGCACCAAGAGATTGTAACACTAAAAAGAGAAAGGAAAACTTAAAATCGCATCATATGACCCCTTTAATCAGCTATCATTTCACACTGATTTTAGGAATAATTTATGGTTAGGGTTAGGTTTAGGGGTAGGGATTAAGTTGAGTCTATATTTTTGGACAGTAATGTTGGTGCAAAATCACGACGACCAGATAGATAGATAGATAGATAGATAGATAGATAGATAGATAGATAGATAGATAGATAGATAGATAGATAGATAGATAGATAGATAGATAGATAGATAGATAGATAGATAGATAGATAGATAGATTTCACAGCCAGTGTGAAATGAAAACAATGTTTTTTAAATCGTTTGTTTGTGTAGAGAGCGTGCAGAGGTCTCCGCTGAACGCCCATTCCAGCCCCTGTGAATTCCAACTGGACGCTTTAAAATATTTTATGGGCGGTGTTCCTATGGAAAAACCAGTCTGCTTGCTTATTGGTTGGTTAAACGTTATATGTAAATGACTTCAGTGGCTAAGCCCCTCCCAACGGAGTTGAGCTGCACGTCTGCTGTGTTGATACCGAACAAAATGGCTGCAGAGGCTTGATCCTGACCCGACACTCTCAGCGCTTTCTCCGGACACTCCGCACTTATCCCTGGATATTTCCACTGTCGTTTTAAAAGCATCTCTGGATTTCTCGACACGACTGCAGCCAGACTGCTCGCCACATCGCTCGCTATCTTTATTTTTGCACTTTAATGAAGCGGCTTGCATCGTATAATTTCATGTCAGTTTACCAGACAGTAACGTTAGCAGCTTCAAACTGCCCTTTTCCTTAACTTGCACCGTAGATGAGATGCTATTTCTGATGACCACTTTATGCCACTGTAATTGACAAACTGCCTCGCTGATTTAACGTTAATGTATTTTTTCCTGGCTTTTCGAGTGTATTTATGTCATGGAAATGTCATCTGCTGTTTTTCCAGCATGTAAGCTTCTATAATCTCCACCAGAGCCCGAAGCTCTGAGTCTGCATAGAAATTTCACAACAGTCCTTTTCCCTTTGCATATTGAATTTTGCGTTTATTGTCGTTCTGTTGCCTTTTTGGGACTCTTTCAGCTGCTCATTCAGTACAGTGTTACCTGGGTCTGTCTGTTTTTACGGGTACATTTTTTTTTCTGGAAAAAAGGCCTTTTATACCGCCGTACAACATGCAACACTTTTTTAAAGAAAGCTGCCAAAGCTCGACTTGTGAACAAAAAGGTAAGTTAAGATACTGGCTCCGTTTCAAAACCTCGGCTGCTGCCTCGTTAACATATACGATTGCAACCGATGTTGTCTAGATAAACAGCTCACTATTTTTTTTTTCTTGTATTTTTTGTTAAATCTTTAATCATTTCTAAAACAGTCTGCAAATTCAATTTAAATTTAATCCGTTGGAGACATTTGTGTGCTCTGGCGTAGTGGTTAAAAATCTGGGCTGTTACTTGAAAGCTTGTAGCTTCTAACTCAGCGACGAGCTTGACCATAAACGCGCCTAAGTTACTACAGGTAGACTGGACCTGTAATGTGTTTACTGTTAGTTACTTTGCTGACTGGGTCAGCTAAATGATAGCTTGGATAAAACACTGTTTTGGATGCATCTAACTGCTGTCAAGACGTGTAATCTGTAATTAGAGCCTTTATTTATACTGAAAAGTTTTTTTCTTAATAGTCTTTAATTTTGTTCTATTTATTTACCCGTGTGTTTATTTTAAGATATACTGTGCTCAAATATGTTAATTAGCATAACAGACTACCACAGTTCCAAAGTAATAAACTATGCAGTGAATCTGATATTTGAATTTAATATTAATTTGGTTGTGAGGGGAGTGATATCACGTTGTCAGTGTCAAAACATATCCCTAAAACTTATGCATTTTTAAATGTTTGAGGTGGTACAAAGTGAAGGGCTGGGCTTTCGCTGTTACTCTTCCTGTCTCTCAAAATAATAGAAGATTCAGCTAATTATAATCTGGTGGGTACAACTAACATCACATGCATATGATCCTATTAAACACTACACTTAAAATCCTCCAATTCACTGGGTCCTCACTGTTGACATGTTCCTTCACACTGAAAGGGATCTATTCACCATGATATTACATTTCTGTTGGTTGTGTGATTTCCAGCAAAACATGCAAAAAGGAAAGCCTGTAACTTGTGTACCGACATATATTTTACAGGAAAGAGAAAGACTAGAAGTCAAATAGATCAGAGTTTGTTTCTTAGATCTAGCCTAGATTCTAGTTCTGTTAGCTGTTTATATTCACAATCTTGGGGTCAACTGTTTTTTCCTTGTGAAAAAATTACATTCAGAATTATTATCTAAATACTAAAGAGCAGTTAGATATTATAAAAAAAATCAATTTTAGAGAACCATCTTTACTCTCTGAAAATAGTAATTTGGATATGCCACCCCCCCCCCCCCCCCATTATTCTAGCACTGTTTATCCATATTGGCATTGTGTTCTTTTGTAGCTTTGCTTATTGTCTTGTTCACTTAATTGAGAACCATAATCTATTTTTCTCTTGAAAATCACGTCACACTTGGCTGATGCCATTGATAAGATGAATAGGGCAATTCACTTGTAATTCATAACCTGTCTACCCTTTGAGTGTGTGCTGCTCAACCTTAATTATAAATCACACCAAAACGAGGAGCTCCTTTGCTCTGATACACTCAGATTCAGCTCTCCCCCCTTTCGTCTGGTTTTAGGAAGCCACCGTCCCTCATGGCACTGCAGGGGATTGGGGTCAAAGCTTGGAGGCGTGAGACGCCAGTGTTCAGCTTGTGGCAAAAAGGCGAAAAGGGCAAGCAGTACGGATGAGCGATCACGCTCTGGACTATACGGGTACAAAAACCCCTGAACCGCAGAGCTTGTAAAAGTAGAATGAGACTGGGAATTCCTTGTCTTTCATGGGATTCTCTGTGTACATTGTGGCTTTCTATTTGGTGTCTAGCCCCACTTTATAGCTGGACATAATTTAATATTGGCTTCTGTGGCTGCACACTGTCTCCGTCTTGCTCTGATAAAATTAGAGCACATTGTTCTTGTCTACACAGATTTCAAAGGCTGGCTCTGGTGAACTCTCCTTTGCTGGAGTTCAGTTTTCATTTCTGTAACCGTAGAATCCTTTTCCTGATTTTTATTCTTTCCTCTGCCTAGATTTTTTTTTTTATGAATTCATTATTATGTTTTTTAAAGGTGGTATTTCTCTTCAGGCAGTCGTGTAGTATCAAACCGCATGTTTGTAATTGCTTAAATTAAAATAGAATATCCATCCTAAGAGGTTAGACAGTGCTGACCTGGCATCAAAACGCATGCTAAATATCGAACAACCAGACAGGGGTCTTGGGCGGTGTTATGGGATCTTTCCACCCATATTTCTCTCATTACCTCATCATCACACTACAGTCCAGTCTAGCTCAGTTAACATTGAACCCTATGATGTAAGAGGCTAAAATCCTCTTGTCCATGTGAGAGGAGAATGGAGGAGAATTAACATACATTTTACATTTTATGACTTTAATGATGTCTAATAATTTGTTTAAAATTGTATTTTATTATTATTAAAAAAATTTTTTTAAATTACTAAAAAACAATTGTGACCTCAGAGCCTAGATAAAACAGCATGAATAAATGCACCAGGCAAACCCAAAATTAAAAGTTAGTGTCAGAAGAGCACGGATATAATTTCTTTAGATTCTTCTTTGTGGTTTCTAAGTTTAGTTATAGAATAGTTTCGTACATGTAACTAATTATTATTTATTTCTGCTTAGTTGTGCCAGTAGCACTGATTTTAGTAGTGCAGAAGTTCCAACATTTTATTCTACTGGTATGTCTTTTTTCTACAAAAAATATTTACATAAAAAGGTGTTTGTAAAATAGTGGTATTCGATGCAAACCATTACTGTCTTCTTTATATTTGTCTAAATATTCTATTTTATTTTAAGAATGCTATCATAAATTTTCAAGACTGCTGTTTAACTTCATCTAGCAGCCAAACAACGAGGGAAAGAATGCATGTGTTAGATTAATGAATGTCAGTGACATTAAGAATTGACCTATTAGGACAAGAGCCAGTTTTGTCAATTACCAGCCAGCCATCCCTAACATTGAGCCCTAATGTTTGAATGTAAATGTAATGTACCACAGTATATGCAATAAGGCTGCACGATAAATCGCATGCAATATTTAATGCGCATCTTGTTTGTAAAGCCTGTTCCGTAATCAGCGGTAAATCTCGATCACGTGCGTGCTTTAACATAGACATGCGTTTACTAAACAGAGCCATTGTTAACTGACAAGCTGCGCAAAACCACGATTGTATATGATATACCACTGATTGCAGAACCGTCTTTAAGATGCGCATTAAATATCACATGCAATTTATCGTGCAGCCCTAATGTCAATGATGGGAATTTGCTGTTATGAGGAACCACAACGAGAGTGCACCATCATAAATTGCTGAGAGGCTTTAGCACTGCAAGAAAGTTGAAGCTTGTTCAAGATGGAGTACAAATCTTATTCGTTCTGTTTTAACTGTTTTCTGGTTTGCTAGTTATCATCATTTCAGATTTCAGTGATTTAATGATTTCTGAATACAGTGATTGTATTGTCCAGTGTATTGATTCAGTGCTGCTTGAGCTCTCAGGCGTACTATTAAAAATGAGCGTCTGGTTTTCCTTTATAAATACTTGTTTGCCTTTATTGTGCTTTGTACCCTTGACAGGCTGTCAGAAGCGATTTTCTGTTTTTCTGTGTGTGGGCTCTGTGGTAGCTGTCAGTATAACCTTCAGGATGAAAGGGAGAACCATTCGGGAATGATACTGACTCCATCTCCTGGAGCTGCGTGTTTTTGATTAGTGTCTTATCCGATTTCACTTTGATAAATTTCATCAGAATAGAGCTGACATTGATGTTTTGACAGCTTAGACAAAGCTGTTCTTCTTGTAAGACAATCCTGGATTGTTTAGCCTCAATTCTGCTGTATGCCTGACTTCTTAAACATCACATGGTAAGGCCAGGATACAACTTAAGGCTCTTTGCTAACTTTAAATGTGTGGTATTCAGTGATTGGTTTCCATTTGGTTGCGAGTTGATTGTTTTGTCTCACTTCCCCTTGTTTTTCCAGCGTAAACTTCAAAAATAGATCAATCTAAATCTAGGCATTAATTCAACTAATTTAAGTTCCAATTTATGTTTTTATACAAATAACTAATTTTTAATATTAATCTAAGCAGTTTATGCAACTGGTCATAGATCATTAAGTCAGTGAGTTGGAGTCAAGATCCAAATCAGTTCAGCTGGAGTCAGGTTGTACAGAAGGAACCAGCATTCTAAATTTAGCAGGTTGTGCCCACTCCCCCCAATCCCGCATATCCTTAACACACAGTAATTCCAGCACGTAGGATGTGCTAAGCTGCTCTTTAGTTGTAGTTTGAGAAGGCCTCTTGATGACCCAGTCAGTGCAGTGAACTACCGAGGGGAGCTGCAGGTTGCTAATACTCTGTGGCAGGAAGGCCGAAGGTTAATGGTTTTCCCCTCCCCTCTGCTGTGGCTTGCCAGAAGTCCTTGTGAGCACACAAGCCTTTGCTCACAGCCTCCACAAGTCTGGATATAAGCCAAGATGGCCTACTCTGAAACACACCACCTTTCAGTGTGTTTTTCTGTATTCCTCCCCTGTCCTTCCCTGCAGGTCGATAACCACATCCCTTGCACCACTTCACCTTAAGCGTTGCCTGACTTAAGCTTGATCATGCAACTTGGGACTTTTCATTTGTGAGAATGAATATCACACTTTTGTTTATTTAGTTTTTATTTTGCCTTTGAGGCATGTAAATTTTAATGATTTATTTTCATCCTCTTTCATTCTTTTTGAGCAATTAGAAAATCTCACTGTTTTTATTATATAGATGAGTGTGCCCTTGCCCAGAGAAAGAGATGTATGTATCCTAAAACTTGGGTCAGTTTCCAGTGGTATTTTTTTCATGCATTCTGGTGTAACTTTGGTAATTGTAAACAAATAACATTGACTGTGATATTATTCCTAGAGTAGAGTGCTAGCAATGCCAAGGTCAGGGGTTCAATTCCTAGGGAATGCATTAACTGGCAAATTGTACCTTCAATGCAATGTAAGTCATTTGAATTAAAGCATTTGCCAAATGCATCGTAGGTTTAAGAGTTTATTGTTTTTACTTCTGGTGAAAGAACTTTAAAAAGTTTGGCGTTTCAGCTGATATGTTTAGTTAATTTTCAAGAATCTCTTCAATCCATCTTTTTCAATTAATACTCTGATTTCAGCAGTCTGTAGCACGATTCAGGCAGTAATTATTTCTCATGAGGACGTCTGTAAAAATGTATTTACATATCACCTCAGTGATAAAACTCATGAATTCAGATGGCTATTTATTTATAGAGGAGGAGTGAGTTATGTGATCCTACGAACCCTCGAACATGCTGCTCACGTGACCAGTCACACAATTTTTCTGCTGTAAATAAAATTAACTTTAGCTTATTTACAAAATGTATTCTTATTGTGTAAAATGCATTTAAGTTTAATAATATATAATCCTATTTATTATTAGATTATTTAAATCTCCTGTTTAAAAAGACACGCTATAGTTGTAGCTATATAATTATACACAATATAGTTATAGCCTATATAACCGTTTATAAAACTAATTTTAAAACTGCATTGCATACTACCTGCTGCTGCCATAATAAAGACCCATTTAAAATGTTTGTGTGCTTTTCTTCTCTTTCTGCTCCCAGTCGCTGTGAGCAGTTATGAAGTATTGTTCTTTTAAATACTTTCCAGCATTTTAGAAATAAATATGTGTGCAAATTATACCGAAGTAAAACAGTTATATAGAGTTAATAAGATGGTTGTTAGGTTTAGGTGCGGGTTTAGTATTAAGAATCTAAAATATTGTCATGCAGAATAAGGCATTAATATGTGCTTTATGCTACATTATGTTAGTAGTATTCAAAATAAAAAAACCGTAAAATAAGTGTTGTTAAATATATAAAATAATAGTTACTATTAGTACAGTAGCAAGAATATTTTTGTGAACCCTTTGAAAATATCTGCATTTTTGCATTGGTCACTCAAAATGTAATTAGACTTAAAGGGATAGTTCACCCAAAAATGAAAACTTTGTCTTTAAATACTCGCCTTTTTCGTTCCAAACCCGTAAGATTACCGTTCATCTTTGGAACACATATAAAGATATTTTTGATGAAATCTGACGGCTCTCTAACCCTCCCGTAGACTCAGTCCACAAACTCTTCCTTTGCATATACTGTGAGTTTGGGTTGCTTAACGTTTTTCTGGGAAAACTCTAGATTTATAACGTAAATAATTTATAAAACTATGCAAATACAGGAGTAGGCTATATCAACATTTCTGTTAAGCTAGTGTGATTTGTTGTACATCACAGTTTCAAAATAAAAATTCAAGCCCTGGCTCAGAGTTTGCATGTGGCCAAATCTTAAAATGACATAGATTTAAACGTCATTGAATCACGCTGTAAAGTGAAGCATGGCCAGGCCGTTGGCGCCCTCTGCAGGTATTTTTTTGAATCATAATGTACTCACATTAGGTTATTTTCATATTATTTGTAGGCATATAACATATTTTAACAGTAATGCTCAAAAAGCCCATGTGTTTAATTGGTTTTGATACTTTATTTGAACCAATTATTATTACCTCATCGTTAGTTTATATGTAGTCATTATAAAGCCTGTTTTTCACTTAAAATATCAGGTTACTCAGTTGTAAAATATAATCAGTAGATTAAGATTACTTGATTACCAAGATAATCATTAGTTACGGCTCTAGATTAGTTAAATGTTTCAAAATACAACTTCATTGTTTTGCTTTCTGTGATTTAAAAGACAAATATTTTGTCATTGAAAATTTCTTAAAAATAATATTAAAAAATTGTCTCATTCTAGCGAACCAAGTATCTAGATTTTGTCTTATCTCATGAGCTAAGTGTATTGTCACACCCCTAGTGTCTACAAGCATGACATAACTTATAATTTTCCAAGTGTATGATGAAGCTTTTACTCTTCAGGTAAATCATATATTCGTAAAAAAAAATTACTTTGAATGAGGAAAAGCGATAACTTTGCCATAGTATATTTTCATGTTGCCACAGCCATTGTGTGCTGCACTTTATTTATACCATTTTGTTTTATTAGTTCATTTATCAGAATTTGAAAGATAACAATATTGTGATCTCTGTTTTTAGTCCTTGAAAACCAAAAGTAGTGCTTGAAAAGTCCTTGAAAGTCCTGGAATTTCATTTTGCAGTTTCTATATGAACCCTGTGAACTGTTACAGAACAGACACTGCTACTTTGCTGTCATTGAAAGAACAATGAAGTGTATCAAGACGTATTAGTGGAGAATGTCAGTATAACAGTTTATGACTTCAGGAGAGGTTAGGTGAAGCTACAAGACAGTGACCCAAAGCACACAAATAAATAAAGAATGGCTGGGGAAAAAAATAAAAATGTGTTTCCCTGACCTTAACCCAGGGCAGATTTTGTGGCATAATTTAGGAAGGGTTGTTCTAGCATGACCGCTCAGAAATATTGATAAACTGAAACAGATTTGTGGGGAGGGATGGACCAAAATTGGTCAATAGTAAGCATGTAACGATTCACTGAACTTGCGATGCGATACGATTCACGATACTGGTTTCACGATACGATGTTCTCACAATTGTTTGTACAAAATGAGATTTAAGAAAGATAAATGAAAAAGTTTCCTTTTATTATTTCATTCTCACTCAGACAAAATGCTGTACATTTCTTTTTGAAACTGAAATATCTTTGTCAAAAAACAAAACTAAATTGAAATATTAAAACAAATCCCAAATAAAATAATACAAATAAAATAAATATTTTCATATAAACAAACTAAGGCTTTGCCAGTGCTCTTTCCTAGCTTAGAATTTTTATTTTTTTTATTTTTTATTTTTTACATGTTTTTTTAAAGAAATATCAGCATATCCACATTAATACTCAGTTTACACAAACACATTTGGAAACACATTTAGAAAAATATGCCATAATAAAAAAAAATCAATTTAGAGAGAGTAAAATAAATACAATTTAGAGAAAGAGTAAAATAAATACAATTTAGAGAAAGAGTAAAATAAATACAATAGGCTACCTGGTTCTGCAACATCAGTACAGCTTTCTCCTTCAGTCTGTGGAATACATCATCGCGTTGGTCTGTCTCTAGATGAGGCAGAGCCCGGAATCTGGGGTCTAATGCGGTGCACTCCAGCAGGTGGTTGTACTCTTAAGTGTATCTGTTGTAAAGGTTGTTCAGTATAGCTCTCTTTATGTTGCTCACAGTGGGGGAATCTTCTTCGTTGGATGCCATGTTATGCTCGATCATATGCTTTAAGGGCACAATGAGAGACACAGTGGGTTTTTTTTTCGTCACACAGCACAGTGGTGGCCGTTTTGAGTGGCTTTAGAAGCTTCACTATGTCCTCCGCATCACGGATGTTTGAGCCATCCAAAGTATCGATGTCACGGACATTTAGTCGAACGTCGTTGGTCAGTAGAGTTGCTGTCACAGCCGCTTGCTGTTTGAGATAGCGTTCCGCTCCAGCAGCAGTATCTGTTTGGCTGCGAGCGCAGCTGTGGAGCTTCGGTGAAAAAAGGCAGCAATACGCCTCACTCTGCCCTACAAACGGCTCACGCGGGGCACACTCAAACCCGCCATTTTTGCTACTGTTTAAAGTTACAGCTTGTTCGCTGCTATCGCGCCTGCAAAGCGAAGTCAAAATATAGGCTACTGCTTCAGCGCCCCCTGCTGTTTAACACGTGTATCGCGATTCGTTTAACATCTCAACCGACCCGAATCGTCACATATTATTATCGATTTTCAACCGGCTCGGAGTGCATCGTTACATCCCTAGTCAATTGTCATGTAAGCAACTAGAAGATATTTAGTTGAGGTTTTGCTGCTAATGAGGATCTGCAATTTACTAAAGTCAAGGGTTCATTGACTTTCTTCATCCTGCACAGCAATAAAAATGTGAAAAATACAGTTTGTGTATTATTAGTTAAGTCAGTTTGTATTTGTCTATAATTGTGAGTTAAATTAAGATCAGGCCACAATTTATTTGTTATAAAAACAGAAATCCAGATATTTTGAAAGGGTTCACGTATTGAATCTTGCCACTGTGTTATTAAGGTCCAATCCCAATTATATTTTATACCCCTTCCCCTTCCCCTTCCCCTACCCCTCCACCTACCCCTTCCCCTTGTCCCTTGAAACAGAGTGTCAAGGGGTAGGGGAGAAAATATTCCCCTAAGGATTGGGACACCATTACTATGACGTCACACGCCATCATTCATCGTCTAGCTCTTACAATATACACATATGCTGGTGTGCATTAGAGCCTTTAATTATCGTTCTGTATTGATGAGCTGCTTACTGACACACGCACATATCGGAAATCGCACAGCACACACATCCAGGAGAAAATAAACTTGTCAACGCTTTTATTAAATACAGTTTAAATACTAAATCGCTACATTATATTTTCCAGCGACGAGAGGATACAATCGCTGTTTTTAAGTAAACTCACTCTAATAATATAAACGCACAGACGCGAATACACGCAACTTCCATTTCTCTTTCTCTCTCTCTCTCTCTCTCTCTCCCTCTCTCTCTCTCTCTCTCTCTCTCTCTCTCTCTCTCTCGAATAGGCAATATTTGAGAAAATGGTTTAGCGATTTCTAATTATTGGGGGGATTAGCCCCCATCAATGTCTACGGCAGTTATCGACCTGATCAGACATATGCTGTGCTGATCAGACTATCATACAGTCTGTAATATGACGTTAGCAAATATTAGCGATTTTTTGCAAACATTAATGTGACCATTGCATGACCATTAATATGAACTCACAATTGAATGTAACATAAAACAAATGATTACTTTTCGTTAAAATCTTTATTTATGCCAAAAAAGCTTACATTTATGTGTCTTTTTGTTCACTGTAGCAGCCATGTTGCCGAGATAATTCATACCCCTTCGTTTGAAGTGTGGTCCCAAAAAATCTTCATTTGAAGGGCTATCTGGACCTTCCCCTTACCCCTTCCCCTCCAACCAAAAGAGAATCGAGACACCACTACCCCTTCACGTGAACGCGCGAAACGGAGGGGAAGGGGAAAGGGGAAGGGCTAAGGGGTCGAACTGGGTTTGGGCCTAGTTCATGTAAAATGTTAAACTATTAAACATAATTTTAATAGTTTAATATTATTTGATTAATTAATTATTAAATTCTAAATTCAATGAATTGTTCAACATAATTCAAAATTAAACATTTAAAAAAAAGCTTAATTTTTGAAAAACTTGACTTAATTTACTGTAGATTTAGTGCCCTAGGTTGTGTAATGATGTAAGGATGGTTCTTCTGATTGGGAGGAAAAAACACATTAGAGACAATATATTGTTACATTTATTTGTGATGTTGTGCAAGTAAAACCTGGAATAAATTATAAACTGGGCCAAGTATTTGATTTTATAGAATGTTTTTTCCATTAAAAACAAATTTATCAGAATCAAATAATACAGTATGTTTACACAAATCCTAATGGGACTGTATCTGCTCTATTGTCTGTAGCAGATGGTTATATTTTATTAACAGCTAAACTGGTAGGCTTTGGAAAATTCCAGCAGACAAAGGGTGGGGGATATTTATAAAGCTGTTCAGTGTCCCCCTCTACAAAATGCACCGGGTAATTTCAACATGATCCATTCCTATCTTCTCGCTCTGGACCTCTGCCAAGATGTAATGTAAATGGCAATCAAATGCCTGTGTTCTGATTGGACAGTAAAAGTGGGGATAAGTTTACTAGCCAATGGAAGGGGTTTGAGGCTGAGTCAGAGGTTAAATCAGGACAGCCGATTGGCAACTCTAAGCATCGGTCCAGCCATACCATGGCTCTCTGCCAGTGCGTTGTTTCTAAGCACAATGCACTGTTGTCACTTGCAGTTTCACTGATTGACAACTTTTCCTTGACAAACTGGCAACTCAACAAGACACCTTCCCCATTATTTCTGGCGTATATTGTTTACGTGTATGGTTATGAATTAATACCTGACTTGTGACTTCTGAGATCTAATTGTGTGTTGTTGGGTGGAAAATGCGTTTAGATTTAGGGTGTAATATATTGTGCATTGTCTTACATTTGGAAAGATGAGGATCATCTGTCCACTTGGCTAGGTCATGCTTTCTAAACTGTGCATGAGTGAGATAAGTGAAGTCAGGATACCAACTGGCACTGACAAAATGTGGATGGACCCCTGTAGCACAATCAATTTGTCAAATCAATGCACGGTCATAGTTTTACCAATGCCTTTTGGGGACTTTTTGTATTAGGATTTTGGTCACTGCAGTGTTGGACTTAACTAGACTTACCTTAGAGACTGATCCCCTCAAATTGGCCTCAGGTTGGGTCTCAGAAATCATTACCTGTCTCCAGATACATTAAAGAGTGATAAAGTTGGATCTGGAAACATTGTATCTGTTCTTTTACTGTCCAAATTTTGCAGATCCTACATCCTTCCATCCTGACAATTATAAATTATTTACCTGTCTGTCCTCTAGCTGAGAGAAGCTGAACATCACGAGGAGAGAACCATTTGATGGAAGAAAAGAAAAGGCTAGAAGAAGAGACAAAGAAGGATACTACACAGAAAACGGTCAGTTTGTTTTAATAAAAAAAAAGAAACAAAAAATAAATAAACTTCTGGTAGCCTGGACCGAGAAGACATATTATATTTTTTTTTATATAAAGCCAATAACTGATGGATGACAGTGATGAATACAATTATCTACTGTTTTCCTTAAGGTAAAAACTAAAAAAAAAAAAGAAATTGGTAATTTTAAATAGGGGTGCACCGAAATTTCGGCCGCCGAAAATTTTCGGCCGAAATGGCATTATCGGTTTCGGGCCGAAATAAAAAAAACAGCCGAAAACGTAAACCGAAAATGAATGTCACCCGCCCCTCCCATCCGTGCACAAGCGCTTAGGTTTCACTCACGGTCGAGCTGTTATCACACGTCTGCCTATCAAAGATTAAGCATGTCAAAGGGCTGTCACAATAAAAAAAAGCTTGTCACAAAAGCTGCACAATCGATCGGAGCATCGGACCAACCAACACAAGTTTCGAAAACGAAAATAGGGAATCGATTTTAACGGCCTTCTCTCGGAGCGCGTCCAGCTCGCCACTATACGCTCGCAGCGAACGCGCATCACACAGCAACTGCAGGTTCTGACACACACACACAGAGCCTATTAGTGCATAATATCAATGTAGCCTTCAGTAATGTTTTTCATTGATGTTATGGCAGTCCACATTGCTGACTTGTGCGCGTCTCAAGCGCCCTCTTTACGTTCGCCCTAATGCCTGTTTAGTTGTCGGTGGATTTGCCTATATTTGGCGTTGAAAAACGGATCAACGCCAAATATAGGCAATTTACTAACGATTCAATGAACACTTTGCCTATGTCTCAAAAATCGAACAGGATTTTTTTTTTCACAAAAGTGACAGCCCTATACGAGAGGACACCAAAGTTGCAATATGTAGCATTTGTTCTGCAAAATCTCCAAAATTGTGGATTTTTTTTGCACAATTTTTAAAAAACTATTTTATTTGATGGAACATAAAACTTGAAGAATAATTATTATTTATATTTATTGTTAAAAATATTTTATGTTTTGTTATGTAACTGTTAATAAAAGTTTGATTATTATATTGTGATTTTTCAATTCAGATCCATTAAATCCAAGCAATATATATATACGTTTTTAAAAGAAGCCATTTTCGGCTTCAGTTTCGGTTTTCGGCCAAGTGCATCCTAAATTTTCGGTTTCGGTTTCGGCGCAGAATTTTCATTTCGGTGCATCACTAATTTTAAATCTTACACGTAACATCAGAAATTGTAGTATACTTTATAAGTTTTTTTTTATTTTTTTTTTTACTCTAGTTATTTAATTATTGGGTGAAATTAATATTAGAGGACAAATGTAATCAAAGGGTGAAAATATTGTGCAGTTAAATATCCAATATGGACTGATTTCGATATGTTTTAGAACGTCGTAGACATTAACTGATATGCTACACAAATATATATATATATATATATATATATATATATATATATACATATACACACACACATACTGTGCAGCCCCACATAATTTATTTTAATATCAGTTAGAACAGGTTATGATTTAGCGGTTAACAGTTTTTCATCTCTTAAGACTTTTTCCTATTAAGAATTTGTCATTTGTGTTTGAATCAGTGGTTAGATCTTTTGGGATTCAGCAAATGCACATTGAGTACTCCAGTATCTTTATTTTGAACCCGGTGTTCTGAAGTTCTGTACTTAAAAGGGCAGTAAGAAAAGAACAGTCTTTATAACAGTTCTGTAATGGCACCAGGGAATGTAAACTAGCACTCTGGCCTTGCTCCCTTCTCTTACTCCTCTTCCCCCTAGACTCCTCTCTGACAGAGGGCTGTTTGTAATCTGTCTCCACTCGATTAGCAGGCCACTGTTTTTGCCAATATGATTTGCTCCGTAATCTCTTGTCAAGATTGCAAGGCACGGTGTATTTTAAGACATGAAGTAGAGTTTTGTTTTTTGTTGGTGCTTATTTAATCTTGCTGTTATTTTGGGCTGGGTACAATTTTGAACCTCTTTAACCCCAAATAATTTATTAGCAGTAAAATGTCAGGTCAGCCTGCTACAGAAATATGGTATGAATCATACTATGCAAATAACATGTAATCTACTACACTAAACAAGTAGAGTGAAATATATCATAGCTTTTGCTGATAATGCATCTTTTGCTTTTATTTACAGGATACTGAACAGAAAATCAAAGGCAAGTACTCTTTAAAGTCCTTTTCATCTTTAAAAATACAATATTGTTATATTTCAACAGAAGAGTAATGTAATTCAGCTCAAATTTAATGCGGCTCCTGTGTTGTAAGGTCAGCAGATATGGAGATCTCCCTCATTAGTCTGAAGATAGCTTTTGTCGCTCTGATTTCATGCCTGTGCGGACTAATGCTTGGTGACACATGCTTTATTTCATTAGCATATGTTCACTGGGCTGTAGGGAAACCCAGATGGGTAATACTGGGTATCACTCCCTCAGTATCAGCAGTTTGCTGGATTTAATTTATGGACTTGTTTTTTTTTTTTTTTTTATTATTATTATTATTATTATTATATATTGTTTCTTGCTTTCTGACACCTATGGTAAAATTTCTGACTTTAGGGAATATTGTATATATTTAGTAAATAAAAATAGAGATATAATTTATAATATCTACATTAATATAACTAATTTTGGGGTTTCTCAGGGTCAGACTCAGAATCAAATCAATCATAAATGAACTCACACTTGCAACATTCTGTACTTGAACTTAACATAAACTCCATGTCATGTGTAACATCAGAGATAAAAAAAAATTTAACATCATAAAATTAAGATGTCAATGTCACCTTTATTTATATAGCGCTATAAACAAAATACATTGCGTCAAAGCAACTGAACAACATTCATTAGGAAAACAGTGTCAATAATGCAAAAATGATAGTTAAAGGCAGTTCATCATTGGATTCAGTTATGTCATCTCTGTTCAGTTAAATAGTGTCTGTGCATTTATTTGCAATCAAGTCAACGATATCGCTGTAGATGAAGACTAGGGGTGGGCAATATCTCTATTTAAAATATATCGTATATATCGATATATTGTTTATATTTAGTTCTGATTCCGCCACTTTGCTTTTTTGCCTTCTTAGTGCTGTGCTGTGCTCGACCCCGCCTCCTTGATTTTGTTCCCCCTCCCCTTGCGTGTTGTCTCATAAACATGGCGTCATCTGCAACCAGACGGGAGGCTACAGAACTAGTCTCAAAAAAGGACAACTGGCTCCATTATATGGATATTCTTTGGTTTTAAGGCATCGGACGAACAGCAGGCAAATGTCTACTGTAGGGCCCTATGATTTCCGCGATGCAGAAAATGCATGCGAGATCGCGGAATCCAGTCATAATAACGGAATTTACAGTTTAATGTGGAATGTCACGGAATTTGTCAAATTTTGAATGAATTAATCAAAAGTTGGCCATTGCACTCACATCAAATCGCGATATGAACTAATATCTGTAAATATTAAGCTGAAAAAGTCTATTTAAATATGAATCCTGTATGTTCTGCGCGTCTCTGTTAATGAATGGCGCAGAAGCGCAGCTTCGTTTATTAGCACACACGGAAGCGTGCGTGACTCTCGCGGTGATTTCAGCATCTGTCGTCTCACTAAATTAGGACGTAAACACATGAAGAACATCTCCAGAACTGCACTGAGAGTCACTTCATGAGCATTTGACCGTTTGATTTCAGTAAAACTAGTGTCATATATCGCATCATAGACTGTAGTATCACATACACAGAACTGTAATGGTATGGTAACCCATCAAAATAAAAGTATTTTCCAGAAATCTATTACTATTGTTAAGCAGAATGTACATAGCCCACTAGTACTACTATTAAAATGAAACGAACATAATTTTTTTAAACGAATAAACACACATTTCTTCCGTTTTATTTTAAATAATAAATTTACCAAAAAATAAAGTTTGCTTAATTTTCAATAATTAAAAGATTAATTAAATGTTTTTTTTTTTTTCAGTTTTATGTCTTCATTTGATAACCAGAAAAATGTAAATACACAGAATTTCAGAGGGGAAAAAACATTTCATAAGGCTATTTTAAGAAAAAAAAAATTTATTTGTTTTATGCATTTAAATAATTACACATGCTTAATCACAGAATTAGGTAACAAAACATATGATGAAGAAAAAATAAAACATTTCATAGGGCACTAAACATGTAATATTTGGCATATTTGTTTTTGCAGTAGTTTTTGGGGGGTTATTTTTCAAGACCTTAATAAACATCTCCCATATCTAAACATCAACTCGATTGGTGAAGGACAAGATGGCCTAAGACCCAACACTATCTGTAGTTACCCAGCTCTAATATTTTGGTACTTGCATATGGTTACTATATCATTCACAATGGTCTTCACATGGTACCAGCATGGTATTGAAATCGCAGCTTGATAAATTCTAATTCCAAAAAAACTGCTACATCATTATTTTTTTTTTTGGTCACATCAATGTATGTGTTACTGTAATGTTGTCTTGGCAGTCTTAGAAGCTTATTAAATATTTGTATCAGTGTTTTGAATATTGCAGTTGTAAAAAGTTTTCGTAGGTGAATTCCAGTCTTGCATTAAGTGTGACTTAGTGTGTCTTGGGATTCTGTCTGCTTTGTTTGCTTGCATTGACAGATTTAAATGGATATTTTGGTGTACCTTTCAAAGGGTTGGCATGAAAATGCAGCCTAATCTTTATTTCTCTCCTCTATCCTGAAATATCGATCTAGTGCATCATCCATATTTACATGAATGTGGAAGGTCTATATAATTACAGCTTAATTAACGTCGGTAACTTCTGTTAGATATGGGCTATTGGACTAGAAATAAATGTAAATAGTATTCAGGGATTGCCAATGTTTTCAAAGTGGAGGACATAAATAGAGATGTTCCGATACCCTTTTTCTCTTCCCGATACCGATTCCGATACCTGGGCTTAGGGTATCGTCCGATACCGAGTACTGATCCGATACCTGGGTGTGTATCTGTATATACAGCTGTATATACTACAAGCCCTGTGTAAATTTCTAGAATTATTTTATGGTGTGCTCCAGACTTATCCCTTGATAAAACATGAACAAATACATGGTTAACTACTGTATTTATTACAGTATTTTTATTATCTGACATGAATTTGACAGTAATATTATTTAATTTCTTAAGCGAAAAATAACTTCAAATGCAGCCAAAAATCTAACACCGCAAACTAAAAAAGGTATTTTAGTATTTTAGTTTTACAATATTAGTGTATAAAAAACTGCAACAAATAAGTCTAGGAATATAAAAAATTCAATATTAATCAGATAATCTCTTTACAACAAAACAAGTAAAAAACAAGCAACCGTCTAGGCATAATTATTATTATTAATAGAGACGTATTATTACTACATAGAGACGTAGCTAAATCTACTGTAGGCTACAACAGTAGCTTAATATATTGTCAATTTACTCGCCATGAAGATCTTTGAGTGTCTGTGTTTATGATATGACAGTTTTCTCAAATGAAACGTTAAATTCTCATGAAGTGACGGTTTATGCGTTCATGTCCTCCATATAGTTACACACGGCAGAGGCCACAAAACAGCGAGCTCCCGTGCATCTGCGCCCGTCTCCCACAGAGATGTAGACTTTGCAGGAGTAATATTTAAATAGTATTTTGCAGTTTAATATTCACAGACACTAGTATATATATTCGGCTACAGTCTGGAGCCCTGCGCTTAGACTAACACGGAAGCGACTGAACGCAGCTGCGGGTAACGAATATACTCAAACTTACTACCGGTTCTACAGAGACGCTGGTATCATCACATTTTAAAATTTTCAGCACTGTCTTGGTTGTGAAGTGCCAGTACTTGTGGCATCCCTAGTCGCCGTTTTACTGTCTGGTTGGTCCAGTCTGAAATACTGCTAAACAGCGGACATACTGCTAACCACTGATCTATAATATAGAAGCGGCTTCACTGTCTGTTGGCAGTTTAGAACGCGATGAGCGATCCAGTCATATATAGATCAGTGCTGCTAATGCGTTTTCATTTCTTCTTCGCTGCTCTAAACAGGGGTTGCTTGTGGCATTACAGCACAACGTCCTGTGTTTGCAATGCATTCTGAGCAGCGAAGAAGAACCGTGCAGCGGTTAGGCAAAGCTAGCGTTCATAACTAGGTCTTGAAAATGGTATCGGATCGGTATATGGGTTCATGTACTCGCCGATGCCGATGCCAGAATTTGTTGTGGTATCGGAGATATTTCCGATACTAGTATCGGAATCGGAACAACTCTAGACATAAAGGAAGATTTGTCTGAGATCAGGACATTGAGATGAGAGATAGTAGCAATCTTTAACCTACCTCAAAGACCTCTCTTGGTAATAGTTGGTAGCCACAGCAGCAGTAAACATGTTTGAGCTATGCCTGTGCTTTTGAACATTCAGACTTGTTTAAAAAGGCACATCTCCTCATAACATGCAAAATAATTTACTGTGTAAGTGAAAGTGGCTTTTTGTAAAGGTCACCAATTTCTTAGTACGGCACAGCAAGGCCACAATAAAACAGAGTTCAAACTGAGGCATTTTCTGCCCCAATTATGCCCTGCTGGGATGGAAATTTCCTGCAGTCAGTTGACTTTTTAATGTGTAATGGAAAATTTTAAATGCATTTTTTTTTTTTATTGGAAGTTTTCTGAGGTTCACAGTGATTTCCCTTTGTAGCAGAACAATTACACTGTTGCAAATGATAACAGCATCACTTCTCTGCTTGACAAACCAAAATTCTTGATGCAATTAATTTGCAATTTCTCATCCAATTAATTACGTCAACACTCACCACGAGGCTGATTTTCATGAATTGCAGTCTAATAAGTGGCTAATTTGCCTGAACAGAAAGGAAGGAGGGTCTTCAGTTGTGACATTTATAAATACTCAAATTAATCATGAAAGTTTAGATTCTGTTATGTTGATTTAATCAGTTTAGAGGCCTTCATTTATCATATTATTTAACTGTACTGTTGTGCATATCCACAATGCTACATTGCAGGGGCAGCTGTCAATGCTGTCACAGTAGAACGGTTTACAATTGTCCATTAGAACTTGTCAGAATGATTTCAAACTCCTGATCCAGAAGCGACTCTATGATTATGCAAATTTACAAAGGCCAAGATCATTTTCATCACTGTCAAGAGTCCATGTCAGCTTAATGTTTATACATTTTGGAATTTAGAAGATTTAGATATTGTAATAATGTAAATAAATAAATATGAATTAGAAAAATATACTATAAAGGAAAGTGTCAAAAATGCGGTGACCCGTCAACTTTCTCCATAGCAAGGATGATTCCCTAAAAATTTTCCTGAAAGGCAGAAATATCTTATGTATTACATTATTCTTTACACAACCAGGAATATTGACTTGCCATAGAATTTCAGTGAAGAAAAGAGAGAACCGTCCTCCTTTGTGTATTTTGATGTTAAAACTTTGCCTTATGAAATTGTTGCTGAAGAATTTTACTAATTTATCGCCTAAAAACATTGAACACCATAAACGGCGTTGCAATTTCAATAACCCAATTATCCAAATTTAATTACCCAAATGTTTATTTTCAGATAAATGAAAAGTTTCATTGGTGTTTCATTAAAAAGAAAACGCTTTAGTAGTCTCAACACTCTTATTTTATTAGTACCAACTGTGTCCACTATTGAAACATTTTAGATATTTCCATGAAAAACAATCCTCTAAAACAGAAACCAGTAACTAGTCTAGATTGATTTAAAAACTGCTTTCCTTGTTTTCCATTATCAATGAAATTTTCTACATTGGAAACTTCCGAAGCAAACTTGCACACGACACCATTTTGGTGGAAACGTTGTATCAATGTTTGAACCTTGGTTTAATTTCAGGCTGAAAACTAAGTAGAATGACTCAAATGCTGCCCAAAGTGTCTATTAATAAAATAATAAATGTATTATTATAAAGAACCATCTCTCATCCTCTGCACTGACTCGCTTTGTCAGCAGTTCACGCCTGTGCGCCTTTGAGAGTTTCTCATTTTCTCTTTGCATCATTAAACGAATATCATCCCAAGACAAATGCAAGTGGAATTTGTATTTAGATAGGAGGTATATAGAACGTGTACATAATTCACTAATATTTACTGGTAGAAAAGAGTCAAGAGAGTCTAGGATCTTTTCATATTTGTTGAACTGACAGATGGAATTCTGGGTAATCTAGAGGGAAACTAGAAGGAAATTAGCGTGTTCAACTACAGCCAGACTGTTACTGTTGTGACAATAAAAGAAGGAAACACATGCAAACAATTCTTAACATAAAAAGCCCTAATACTGATATAATATTTTTCTGTCAGTGTCCCTGATGATTCCCACCCTAACACAACAGACATGTACCGTAATAAATTTATTAAAGATTTGGTTTCTTCTCCAGCTTCTGAACACTTTAAAGAGAATTGGTTCCAGATTTTTTCTGGGATTAAGAGCCATACGTATGTGCTTACTTATGTGTGATTTTGAGAGAGAGAGAAAGAGAGATGGAGCTGTAGACTGAACACAAGAACACAAGATTGAAGCAGACAGGAAGAGATGGAATGAGAGAGGCCCCACAGCAAATTGCCTGTCTGAGATTGCCAGTGTGAAGATCTCATGGTCCCAGTGTCCATCTGCTTCCTATAATGAATTCACAAGCACTTTGAACAATAGGGACAATGAACGAGTCGAACAGGCTGTGGGGGATGGAGGAGAGAATGGAGAGAGGGAAAGGGTAGAGGAGGAGGGGAAATGTGCGAAGGAGAAGGGCACAGAAGAGAAAGAGACAGGCAAGACTGCTCTGCATCCTGATTGGCTGGAAGCATTGTTGATGGATAGGCACGCTGAGCAGAATGTAATTATAGATGTGCGTCACCATCTTCAGCCAGCGGCCAACAGCTCTCTGTTTTTAAATGACTCCAGGGGATCTCTGTATTCAATTCACAACTGGAAAACATTAAGAGTTCTTTGCTTGGTTTGTAAGTATCTCCTGATCCCACACAGTAGACACAAACTGCGAGACAAACTCAAGGCTTTCGTTTTTTAAATGTGCAAAGATCTGCATGAGGCTGTTTGATCATGTTTTATTTTTCCATGTGTTAATTTCCAGATCATTTAATTTCCTTTAATTCAGGCTGTTATAAATGTCTCATCTTGGCATGAAGACTTTTCTTCGAACTGTGACTATCTTTAACCCAAAACCTGGGATGAGTTACAACAACTCTGCCCAGAGCTGCTCAGTGCTTGAGGCTGATGTTAATCCTGTTCTTTTCTCCTGAGCATTGTGTGTAAACCTCTCTAGCCTTGCCCCATATGGCCCTCCTGTGTAGTGTTTACCCAGAATACCCTAGAAATTGTGAAAATTAATCTTAGGCCGGCAAAGGGACTTGCTACTGTTGGTAGTCTTTAGTCACTGCAGCTTGCAGCTTTTCCACATTTTTCACAATAGAGCTTAGACAGGTTTTTTTTTTTTTTTTTTTTTTGAGTGGTTTGTAGTCACTGGTCATGGACTGCCACATCCTCCTCTTCCTCTACAGCATTCATAGTAAACACTGTTGAGGAGGTCTCTTTCTGAATATGCACAATCCATTGACAGATGTTTCTAAAAAAAAATGTAATACATTTTCCTTGTAGGTTTATGCCATTTAGACTTTAAAGCAGTAAAAGAAAGTTTGATGTACTTGTCACTGGTTTGAACTTTTCCAATTTCAAAAGAAAACAAAAGTGCAATAAATATGGGTACTAGATTCCAGAAGTTCCAATGCCATTCGATCGGTATGACAAACAAAAATGGAATTAAATTATTTAATGATGATCTTCCTTTCCAATTAATTAAATTAAAGAAAACTTAAAGAAGGAATAATTAACCCCAAAGTGAAAATTCTGTCACAAAATCCCATTGAATCAAATTAACATTCACTATATGGACAAAATCAGCTAACGCAAAAAAAAAAAAAAAAAAAAAAAACTATTTGGTGTTTTACAGAGAAAGGCTGGTGTGCAAATGCGCAGGTTTGAAACTATCCCTTTAACCAGTGCAACTGGAACATTGAATTGGTCAGTTAATATTAAGTACTGGATCAGTCAGTTTCATCAGCAAATTATTTAGAGCATTTTGCTAAATTGAACAAATGCGTCTTTGAAATTCTAAATGATTCGTTCATGAAACAGAGGATGTATCTTGAATTTTCAAGAATATGCCTAGGAAAGCTAATGTCAAGATTATCAAAGCTAATTTAGACCACAAAAAAAAAAACCTTTCCAGCAAACCCCATATGAGAAAGCATGTGATCTGAGTAATTTATAATCATTTCTGACGTTGTGGGTCGAATTTTTTTTCCCCTTTTGACTCTCTGGATTTTAAGCATTCTTTTTATTTTGAATGAGTGATTCCCCAAAAGGTCTACCAGGGTTGCTGTTCAGAATTTGAAATGTTAAATGCTGGCTAGCTGACTAGTTGAAACAGCATTACTTGTTGTAACATCCAACTGCATCCACACATGCTATATTGTTGTCAGACTATTCTTTGCACATGGATGTGACAAACAATATTGAATGACAAAAATAATATTGAAAGGCAAAAAATTAGAAATCTGACTTTCTGAAATCTGAAAATTTTAATGAATCATTTAGGCATAGTGAATCAGGATAATGCCAAAATAAGACAGTTCATTTAGAAGTTAATATTGTGTTATTATAGACACAATGTGGTCTGTTTTGCTCAATTTTGCCAACCAGAAGGAAAAGACAAATCAGAACTGTTCATCCCCGAGCAACCTACAGTGGCATTTCATTTCTTAATCCACATTTTGAACAAATTAGGTGAACCATTTGGTGCATTGAACCATTGGCATATGCGTTGGCTTTGAAGTGGCGCAGCACAGACCGATCAGTGTATGACATCAAATTACCGTGAGAGCGATTTAAAAGCACAAGGAGTCATCTGTTCTCTAATCTCTTGCGGTACTTTGAGGTCACACACCGATCGGTCTGATGGTGATGACCTGCTTCTAGTCGAACAAGCCTAATGATTCAGTGAACCATTCATAAAGAACCGTTTACTTCACTCCTGAATGAATCAGCCATTTGAACAAATCAAACAAATGAATAAATGACTTGATGACTTAAATGGTTAGTTCACCCAAAAATGACTCACCCTCATGTCGTTCCAAACCCATAAGACCTCCGTTCATCTTCAGAACACAGTTTAAGATATTTTAGATTTAGTCCGAGAGCTTTCTGACCCTCCATTGAAAATGTATGTATGGTATACTGTCCATGTCCAAAAAGGTAATAAAAACATCATCAAAGTAGTCCATGTGACATCAGAGGGTCAGTTAGAATTTGTTGAAGTATCGAAAATACATTTTGGTCCAAAAATAAACCAATAATAACCAAAATGTATTTTGGATTTTCAGATTTTAACTGATTAAGGTCAGAAAGCTCTCGGACTAAATCTAAAATATCTTAAACCGTGTTCCGAAGATGGGAGGTCTTACGGGTTTGGAACGACATGAGGGTGAGTCATTAATGGCGCAATTTAAATTTTTGGGTGAACTAATCCTTTAATCATTAAGACATTTACCACCATCTACTGGAAGTTTTAATTTATTATTTAGAATATCATTTTATTATAGAAATAATTTCATATTTTCATAATAATAAAACTAAGAAAATAAATTATTAATTAAAGTTATTGTACACCCAACCCAAAACTCACATGGTCCAAAAGAGTAGGCTATATGTAATACATTTTATCAAACAAAATATTTCTTGCCGAACCTACTTTTTGTAATGCCTGTTTGATGCTTTACACAACAATGACTTTAAATTATCTTTTGGGAGGAATTTCTCCAAATTTGATGTGCGATTAATTAGATTAATTAATCATCACATCATGCAATTAATTGAATTACATTTTTTTATTGCTTACCAGCCATAATATATATATATATGTATATGTACTTGTTTGTATAGTTACAGTTAAAAAAAAAAAAAGCTTTAGTGGTGCAGCTTAAAAAAATTAACAAAGACTGTAAGATGATTGGCATTTTATTGTAGTTTGATATATTGCCACTTATTTTTATAAAGTCATTCATCTAAATTTGGATTTTGTCTTTAAATTTCCACTTCTCTCGCAGTGCCAGACTCTGTTAATCCCAATTCCACCATCCCTTCAAGCCCCATTCTGTCCTTGAACCTGCCTGTACCCTCTGCTGCCACCACCAGCAATGGCAAGCGTAGCCCTTGTAATTCCCTACAACATCAGTTACACCCATTACAGCAGCCCAGTCCCCGATATGTGCCCAGAGAGGTTCCTCCACGCTTCCGACAGCAGGAGCAGAGGCAACTACTGAAGAGGGGTCAACCTTTACCTACAGGCACTCTGAACCCAACGTCTGCTTGCACTCAGTCCGGTGTCATCTCCCCTCCCGAGACACCCACCAGCAAACGGCACACGGGTGAGAATCATGTTCTGTTTTTGAAGGAGAAACTAAGATATTTAGTTTAACAGTCTTTTCACTTGACCAATATCAGGTCTGTGAATAGAGATTAACTTTTTTTATCATTTGTTGTCTTAATAGAGACATTGTATTCCTCCTCATGGCCTAGCTGGGATATAGAAGTGTAGAGTGGCTATGATTTAGAGACGGGGTGGGATTGTGTCCCCCACACTGCTACGCCCTAACAAAGCCTGCCATTGACCTCTTAAGTCTTGTTCTATGCCTGAGGTCATGGGAGTGGCATGGTTGAGGGACTCTGTCTCTAGTGTTTTTTGCAATTATTGTTTACTCGGCCCCTCCCCTACATCCCTCTGGTCGATGACTGAGAGCGTTTGCGATTCACTCCAATCTGCCAAATTTAATGGCAGGTGTAAGAACAGAGCTTGGAAAGAGGGGAATCCCTGGGAACAGCGGCTCACCGGCTGTTTCATGGCACCATATGGCTTTGTCAACTCTTGAATAATTATCGTCTTCACTGTTTCAAATGCATTTGATTTTCTGCTAAATTAATATTTTAGATGTGCATGCTTCTGGAATTTAAACACCATCAAAAGCAGAGAACAATTAATTTTTTATTTGAAATTGCGACATGGTCTTTTGAACTTAAGGTTTAATTTTGGGATGTGCAGAACAACATTTATTTGATAATTGATTAGTAAGTGGTTTCCTTTAATAATAATTATTAAATGACTCAGCCTTAGAGAAACTCTATGTGGTTTTGTTTTTACCAGACCATTATCATACACATTTCTGTAGAGCATTCACAGGTGAATCTCAATAAATTAGAATGTTGTGGAAAAGTTTTATTTCAGTATTCATTAGTTTTGCTTGAAGTCCAGTGTTAAATTTCCACAGGCTGTGATGGTTTGGGGTGCAATGTCATCTGCTGGTGTTGGTCCATTGTGTTTTTTGAAAACTAAAGTCACTGCACCCATTTACCAAGAAAGTTTGGAGCACTTCATGCTTCCTTCTGCTGACCAGCTTTTTGAAGATGCTGATTTCATTTTCCAGCAGGATTTAGCACCTACCCACACTGCCAAAAGCACCAAAAGTTGGTTAAATGACCATGGTGTTGGTGTGCTTGACTGGCCAGCAAACTCACCAGACCTGAACCCCATAGAAGAGAATCTATGGGGTATTGTCAAGAGGAAAATGAGAAACAAGAGACCAAAAAATTGCAGATGAGCTGAAGGCCACTGTCAAAGAAACCTGGGCTTCCATACCACCTCAGCAGTGCCACAAACTGATCACCTCCATGCAACGCTGAATTGAAGCAGTAATTAAAGCAAATGGAGCCCCTACCAAGTATTGAGTACATGTACAGTAAATTAACATACTTTCCAGAAGGCCAACAATTCACAATTTTATTTTTTTATTGGTCTTATGAAGTGTTCTAATTTGTTGAAATAGTGAATTGGTGGGTTTTTGTTAAATGTGAGACAAAATCATCACAATTAAATGAACCAAAGACTTAAACTACTTCAGTCTGTGTGCATTGAATTTATTTAATACACAAGTTTCACAATTTGAGTTGAATTACTGAAATGAATTAACTTTTCCATGACATTCTAATTTATTGAGATGCACCTGTACATAAGATTTGTTGCATTCAAAGACTTGTCTTTTCAATGGGCATCTACTGTAAATTAATTAGCATGGTGCTAGGAATGGCAAGGTCATTGGTTTGATTCCCAGAAAAAGCAAGAACTGATCAAATGTTTAACTGGAGTACAATGTAAGTTTCTTTAGATAAGAGCATCTGCTAAAAGCATAAATGTAAGTATCGTAACTGGACACTCAAAAAACATCTCAACTCAAAGATGTCCTTCCAGAGAGGGTTGTACTGTGCAAACAATAGCACAGCATGTTATTAATAAATAAATAAATCTGTTTTAGCTGTTATATTACAACTAAAGTGAACACAAAACGTTATAAGTCCATTTTCAGTCCATGAACAGTGTGAATACAAAGAAAACTGACTTCTCTCCTCTTTTGGATCAGCTGAAAGAGTTCCAGTTCTTGGTAGCAGAACAAGATTCGAGAGCTGCTTTTTCAGTGCGATTTCAATTTTGGTATTTAGTTTTAAAATGTTTAAAGCATCAGAAATATGAGATGTTAAATATATATTCATTAAACAGTTTAAATCACAATTGTGGAATGTGTCAATATAAGTGCTGTATGCTTCAGTCATACAGTTAGATTTGTTTAGTTTTGTTATAGAACAGGCATCGAGACCGGTTTAAAGGTGTGGACATGCTAAATTAGTAGGGTGGTGCTTGAGTTATGTTACAGATATGATCTCATCCATGTCTAAACTAGAGATGGTCCCTTTCTCACTTGCCCAGCCCCCTCTAGCTTCATTAGCACAGTGTCTCTCCCCAGCTGATGCCCGCCTGAGTCTCTCTCACTCTCACTCGCTCTCTCTCCTTTTTTTTCCTCACTCTTTTTTTTCTAATTCTTTCTTCTTTCTCTCAGCACTCTTCTAAAAGAACACTGTGATCTGACTTTGACAAGTGGAAAACATAACCGATGAGCTTTTAAAACATGTTTGCCATTCCGCTCTTGGGAAGAAGTGAGGCCTTTGATCCAGAAAACAGAATTAGTATGAAAGGAAGTTATTTTCAGACAAAAGCACAGTCTTTTACGTCACTGAAACTTTGGCTAGAGAAAGTCTGGCACTGGAAAGCTGTAATTGTAGACCGTATTAAAGCAAAATTGAAGAAAATCTAAATTTGTTAGGTAAACATGCCAAAAGGTCTGATGTTATTTTCCAAAGTTTGAAAACTTTCTGGGCATTCACCAGGATGAAAAACAGAAACGCAGTTCAGCAAATTATTGTTTCATTCAAGACAGAGGTACTACAGGTGGTGGCAGGTTGCTGCATAAAGACTCTTAGACAGTAGTTGCAGAAGTATGTTGGTGTCGAATGGTCACAATTTGTATCTCGATTTATTTTTTTAGGCTAGTAGTGTGGAGCTACTTTCTAGGTATATAAACTCCCACTTCCTGTGTCTTCTATTTTGTTTTGTTTTGTTCTGGATGCTCAAGTAAGAATGTGAAAGGGAAAAGTCTCCGCCTTATGTGTGATAAATTTTTCATGCAGCCTTTTTTCGGTTGCTTTCCCTCTGTAGGGAGAGAATCTGACTAATAGCTAGAGTAAGCAGAGGAAGGTGTGTGAGGAGAAAGTGGAGAAAGGAGAAAGACGAGAAAGAGGAGAAAGGGAATGAAAGTGAGGGTGAGAGAATTGTAGACAGCAGCCTTGTTCTCCTGGCTGCCTTTCAGCTCTGATAAAATGGTGTCTCTGAGAGCGGCTGGCTACAGGAGAATAAGTCGCTGGATTGTCTGATCGCCATCAAAAATGTGAAAACTCTACACCTAAGTTGTCAGATTATTCAAATGTTGCAGATGTGCCAGTGGTGCCAAGTCAAACTAATGACATTTCAGCTAAATTGTTACTTTGTTGATAGTGAAAACTTAAGCAGTGGTTGCATGATTGATGTTGAAATGCACTGTAGCTTGTATGATAAGGCTGTGGCGAAATGAGGGGATAATTGTATAGATGGAAGAACTGCATTATGAGGCACTGGCAATATTGTGGCCTGGCTATATCATAAACCCCACATCTATTTGAGCTGACACAGAATTTTTTTTTTTAAGTCTTAGTATCATTCTAGTAAAAGAGCAAATTAATTTACAAAGAATACACTGGTTGCTTAAGCAGGCACTCACCGAGGAAATGGATAAAAAATGTACAACATGTTATTAACTAAACATTAGGTTAGTCATGGGCACCATATTTGATTTATGCAGTGAATCATTTAGTTGCCACATGCCCCTTTAAGGGGGTGGATAATACATCTGTGTACTGTTTCTAAGCAACACTCTTAGTTGGGCTGGACGATTATGGCCTAAAGTCAAAACCTCGATTAATTGAACATTTTACCTCGATTACGATTAATGAACGATTATTTTGTTTCTGTTTAGTTTTTTTGCCCTCATAGTTCACTTACAAGGTTTGTACTGTAAACAGGGCCGTAGTTGGGGTTTGTGGGGCCCCGGTTCAGGTTGTACCATTGGGCCCTGTTTGAAAGTGTTTAATTTGTATGTTCGTTCTGTTTATTTGTTCATCAACATGCCCGCCACGTCCCAGAATGCAACGCGGCACCCAAGCCCTATAAGGCGCAGTCATTTTAAGAGACAGTGAATGCATCCAATATAATACACATACGATTTTTTTCTCAACTGTTTACTTTAACTTAAGACATAACTGACAGTTTTTGAACATACTATCCAAGACGGGTATTTTCACATATTTTTTATGTATTTGTCGGTACAAGAGCAAAAACAGACAAATTCGCTGTTCAAGTGTTTTGAGACGCCTCTCTCTGTGTGAGCCTGAACACCAGAACACCGCGGTGCTGAAGTGGGCTCTTACATATCCTTTTCTGTTTGTTTAAACTGCGATTTTGTTTTTGTTCGTTGAGGTGCAGGAGGAACTTAAAGGAGAACTTCGCAAAGGAGAGCTCAGTTCAGTGTTGCTGTCTGTGAGACGCGGCTCTCTCTCCGCGTGCGCACTGAGCACAGCGCGCGAGTAACCAGCTACTCAGCTCAGCTTTTCCGCGTCTTGTGTTTGAATGCTTTAAAGTCTTTTGAATGGTTACATTTGCAAGTGGCAAGGCTTAATAACATGTGAAAATGATACGCTTTCGTGTCGACTTTCGTAAAGTTGGGTTGGGAGCTGGGTCTATACTAAGCAAGTTATGATGACTTTCACCTTGATATTTTATATAACCGACTGGCTGAGGCCAGCCAAAAAAGATGCTCAGGACAGTTGACGGGCCACTGCTGCGCATCGTCACGAAAGCTTATCTTTTTCACGTGTTTTTAAGCCTTACCGCTTGTCGATTTAAACATTTAAAGCATCCAAAAACAAGACGCGGAAAAGCTGAACAGAGTAGCTGGTTACTCGCGCGCTGTGTTCGCTGCGCACGAGAGAGATCGGGAGCCGCTGAACCGAGCTCTCTTCTGCGAAGTTCTCCTCCAAGTCCCTCCTGCACCTGAACGAACAAATACAAATCGCAGTTTGAACAAACAAAAAGATGTGAAAGCCCAATTACTGAATTTACTCGCAGTGTTCTGGTGTTCAGGGCTCACGCAGAGAAAGGCGTCTCAAAACACTTGAACATCGAATTTGCTTATTTTTGCTCTTGTGCCGACAAATATATACAAAATATGTCAAAATATCCACCTTGGAAATTATGCTCGAAAAAACTGTTAGCTATTTCTTAAGTGAAAGTAAACAGTTGAGGAAAAAAATGGGATGTGTATTATATTGGATGCGTTCATCGTCTCTTAAAGTGACAGCGCCTAATTTAGCTACTAGCTGCTGTAATGTTAATCCAAGAAAATGAAAATGAAAATCACTCACTGATCTTGACTGAATTACTTTGTAGTTTTAACAGTCAAACCAAAAATTATTCAGACACTAGATATACTTTTTGATATATATAGCAAAACTGTAATAATGTGAGAAATGTTGAAGGTGTCTGAATAAATGTAGGTTTGATTGTATATTTCATTTTTGCATTGAAGAATATCCAGTGCTATTTTACATTTAATTATTTGGTTTCTGTACCTTGACACCTACAAACTTGAAAAAAACTTAAACATTGTGTAAATAGCACAAATAAATAAAAATAAACGAACATACAAATTAAACAATTTCAAACAGTTCCCACTGGTACAACCTTCACTGGGGCCCCGCTGACCCCAGCTACGGCCCTGCTCACGCCTGTTTCACACATACTCTGTCTGCAGTGCGTATGCAGTCCGTGTGCATTACGTATGGTGCAGCACGGACTCGATGTGCTTTCACACAGGACGCGTTTGCAGTTCGCTACTCGGTACGTAAACGATCGCTGCACTCCTGCAGACGCAACGCTCCTGGATCGCAACTGGAAACCGTTAACATGGGTGCATAAAAAAATATGCAACGCATACGCACTGCAGACGGAGTATGTGTGAAACAGGCATAAGTTTGTTTGCACCTTGTGCAATGTGGAATTAGTTTACAGCTTTTTCAACACTTTGTGATGCATTTTGGAAACAGGAGATGAGCCCCTTTTCTAATGCACCACCTAGTTTGTCTTCGGTAGAATTCGAATGAGCCATTTTAATTTCAACTAATTTCACATCTAATTTCAAGATCACTGTGAGATTAATCTAGATTAAAAAAAATAATCTATGCCCACCACTTAAATAAATAAATAAATTATATATATATATATATATATATATATATATTCCTTGGTTTTAGTTTAAGATAAATGGCATCATGTGTGTATATATATATATATATATATATATATATATATATATATATATATATAGTTTTTTATCTCTTTTTGCTACAATAACATCCACCCTGTTTATTTATTTTACAGGACTTCCTCATCAAAGTGGACTGGGAGCCCAGCATGAGAATTGTCTTTGGAGCATCCCAATCAGCAGAAGCAACAGCAGCAACCGTGATAAAGTGATTATTAACTGTAACGACACCGACACTTGGCCTTCCAATAGATACGGCAACAGCCAACAGACACCAGAATGCACCTTGAACACTGAACGCACATCACAGGTCGTCAGCAACAGTAGCAGCACTATTATGGCTACAGGAGCTAGCCAGCAGGGTCATTACCCATTTAGCAAAGCCAGCATTAATCTCTCTTCTAGTATGGTCTCTAGTCAAAGTGGCCCTACCAGGGGCTGGGTCTCAGAGGGAAAGATTGACTTGTCCATGGGCAGTAGAGGGCAGTCCAACTGGGGTGCCTCTAATCTTAACTTAAATCCCAGTGCTAACCCTGCTGCTTGGCCAGCACTTGGACATGAGGGTCCTGGGGGCCCTAGTAGCATGGTTTGCTCAAATCCACTTTCGCTCAGTATGTGTGGCCAAGGAGGAGTGGCACCACCTCATGGCACCAATGGAAATGGTAGCATTGGTTCAATGGAAATTGGAAACCTGGTAGGTGACTGTGCATGGGGCAACCCGGATGTCCCAGAACAGCATCAGTCACCCACAAATGTATCTTTCAACATGAAACCTCCTAACCTTACAAGTGATGGACCAAATAACACTAAACCAGAGCCAATGAGTCCAGTAAACAGCTGGAGAGGAAACCTCAGTCAGTCACCTACTGAGCCTGCCAGTGAAGATGGAACTGCCTTCTGGGGCAACGGCAATGCCAAAAATGCAGAATCAAAGGATGCAGCCTGGGATTCTGCAGGCGTTTCCTCTTGGGGGCAGGGAGGAGGTAGCAGTGGTGTAGGCTGGGGTGACTGGGGCAAACAACCAAGCACTGAAGGTACAGGATGGGATGTGAATGATGGTCCTTCCCATGACCATATGAGTTCCTGGGGCCCTGATACTCCAGCAAGTGAGGGCAGCAGGGACAGTAGTGAGGGCCACCCACGAAGAAGAGAAAGGTCCTCAAGTGATGATTTAGCCCCTTTGCTCCCAAGACAGGACTTGGACCCACGTGTCCTCTGCAACACAGGCTGGGGACAGACTCCAGTTCGCCAACACACTGTTTGGGAAATGGAAGAAAGTCCAGACAAAAAGAGTGGTGCAGAGACTGATGTCTGGGGTTCTTCCTCCAACACACCTTCATCTGGACCTGTACCACCTCCTCCAGGATGTGCCAGTCCCAACCTCAGTGTACCTCATAGAATGGAGACAAGCAAGAGCGAGGGATCTTGCAGAGCCATACCAAATGCAGGCTGGGGAGGATCAGTCTCAGCCTCTTCTCAGCATAACAGTGGATGGGGGGAACCTCCTGCAAATAAAAAGGTTCCCAATGGATCCCAGGGTAGCTGGGGTGATCCTGTTGCTGAAGGTCCCAATAGCAATGGTTCTAATGGCCAATCCTGGGCTGAGGAAAAGTCCCCTAGCTGGAATGATGGTACTTCTCAGAAGAAAACACAAGGTTGGGGTGATGGAACCAAAACTTCCTCAGGCTGGGGAAGTAGTGGGAGTGGGAATAGTGGAGAGTGGGGTGACCCTTCAGAAATGCGAAAGAATGGGTCTGGAAGTTCCTGCTGGGATCCTGACAACAGAAACTGGAAAGAAACACAGAGAGGATGGGGTAAAGCAGCACCAGCACAGGGTGGTAGTTGGGGTGATGCTCAACATTCCAATGGTTCAGCCCAAGGTTGGGGTGGAAAACTTCAGGAATCCACATGTGGCAACGGTGGAGCTGGAGGAATAGGATCATGGGGAAGCCCAAATTCTGTGAAACAGAGCAACTCTGGCTGGGCATCAGGAGGGCGACAGGAGCTGGGGGATGAGGCCACCGGCTGGGAAGAACCATCTCCTTCTTCTATTCGTCGCAAAATGGAAATTGATGATGGGACCTCCACCTGGGGGGACCCCAGTGCGTACAGCAAGAGTGTAAACATGTGGGACAGGAATAACTCTCAAAATAATCCAGGAACCAGCAACAGTGGCAACAATAATAGCCTCACTGGGCCAAACAACAATAGCAAGCCTCACCAACACCACAGCCAAGGTCCCACTCAGAACCATGTCAGTGGTAGCAACAACAATGGTTCACCCAATCAAGGTGAATCTCCTCTCAACAGAATGCCCGGGGTGAACCCAGGTAAGAGAATGCAAATATTGTATCTTAATTTTAGATAATGTTATTATTCTGTACATCTGGCAAATATTAGTAAAATATGCTTAGATTGTTGAAGTCAAGGTTAGTGCAATCTCTGTTGTCCACTAAAAAAAAACATCCATCAGTTTGGATGCCTAAATGTGTGTTCTGCTTGATACTATTTTGATAATTTATTGATTATTTGGACATTAAATTTTTTGTATTTTAATTACCAGGCTGGGGAGAGCCTAGTAATGTACAGCCAAACTCCGAACCCTCTTCATGGGGCGAGCCAGCCAATTCTAACTCTTCTGTGGACAATGGAACTTCAACTTGGGGCCAGCACTCCAGGGGCTGTGGGGGATGGGGTGAAGGTGGCCATGACTCCAGTGGACCTTATGGCAGAGGAAATGCACCTGCTGGATCCGGCTCCTGTCAGGAAGGTAATGAAATAAAGGAACCTTTTCATATTAAAGCACTCGCTATAATGGAAGTTTGGAAACTAAGAAATTGTTGATACTTAAAGGGTTAGTTCACCCAAAAATTTTAATTAGCCTGAGTTTAACTAAAAATAGTCCTAGCCCCTCCAAGCCTTTCAATGGGGCTAAGCGGGTGTTGGTTGTCAACAGTTAAGAAGACATGAAATAAAGTGTGCACATCCATAATAAAACATCCCTCACACGGTTCTGGGTGGTGAATAAAGGCCTGCTGTAATGAATCTATGCATTTTTGTGAGATAAATATCAATTTTTCAAACATAATAAACACTTTTCTATCACTTCCGCCATCTGTCAAACAAGTTTAAACTACACTGGTGGTTGCATAAATCAAGTACAGATTGCATTAATTCACTTCAAATTTGAAGTTTTTGTTTTTTCTGCTAAATACTTTATGCTATACCATGTTACATGCTGAGACAACTTTAAGTTATTTGTATTATAAAATATAAATTCTGTGGCTCTCTGGCATTTAAAAAAATTGCTCTGTTTGCTTAAACATCTCAACCAGCCTGACAAGCACTGACACAACCAGTGACGTGGGTTTGGACCAGGGCTATATGTTTTTCCAACCAGTAACAGAATGGGGCAGTATTTGAGAAGCTTGTTTGAAAACTGTCATTATGTTTGCAATTTCATTTGGTCACTCTGGTGCCACAGAAATTAACTTATACATGTTGTTTGAACATAAATGTGTGTTGGCAGTGTGTGTACACAACCACCCTAAAATCCTAAAAATCCGCTTGCCCCTTTTTTTTAATCCCTATAAATCATAAGCAGTGTCTAAGAGCAAGACGATCACAGTGCCGAGACCCAGTCCACAGTCAATTCAGTCCAGACCTGTGAGTAATTGTATAGGTACTGTATTTTACACTGCTGTCACATGATACACAGATCTAATATGAACAAACTTCACAGACATAGCTGACTGTGTTTTTGTAATTTATGCATTTTTTTTTTTACATAAACGTGTGTGAAAGAGAACTTAGTTTAGTACTCACATGCCATGTGAAAGTCTGTGTGTGCAGAAGTTTAAACTGATATGGATTTAAAATGCATTAATTCAGTGCAATAGACATAATTAAAAACCAAACCGATGCTTTTTGGCATAGTTTTTTTTTGAGTTTTGAGCTGTAAAGGCTAGCCGATTCTGGAAAAGGTGATAGTAGAAGCAGCTTATTTGCATCTAAAAAGTCATGCACAGAAAAAGCGTGGTTCTGCTTGCACTCAAAATAGGCTTTTTTTATTCTATAATAAATGATCTGTGGGGTATGTTGAGCTGAAACTTTACAGACACATTCTTGGGACATGTGAGACTTATATAACATCTTGAAAAAAAAAGGAACATAATAGGTATATATATATATAGTTATATATATAGTTCACCTAAAAATGAAAATTCTGTCAATACTTACCCTCGTGTCGATCCACACCTGTTAGAGTTTTGTACGTCTTCGGAACACAATTTAAGAGATGTCTGATGAAATCCAAGAGCTCTCCGATCCTCCCATAGACAGCTAGGGTCCTACCATGATCAAGGCACAGAAATGTAGTAAGTAAATGGTTAATGTGACATCACTGGTTCAACTGTAATTTTACAAAGCTACGAGAATACTTTTTGTGCTCAAAAAAATAAATAAATAACGACTTTTATTTGATGATTTCTTCTCTTTTGGGGACAGTCCTCCCATGCAATTATCGACACAATCTGACTTTTCTGCAGCCTGGAATTGAATTGCTGGTTTTGTCTGGTCAGAGGAGAACTGGCCCCCCTACTGAGCCTGGTTTCTCCCAAGGTTTTTTTCTCCATTCTGTCACTGATGGAGTTTTGGTTCCTTGCCGCTGTCGCCTCTGGCTTGCTTAGTTTGGGTCACTTCATCTACAGCGATATCGTTGACTTGATTGCAAATAAATGCACAGACACTATTTAAACTTAACAGAGATGATATCACTTAATTCAATGATGAACTGCCTTTAACTGTCATTTTGCATTATTGACACTGTTTTACTAATGAATGTTGTTCAGTTGCTTTGACGCAATGTATTTTGTTTAAAGTGCTATATAAATAAAGGTGACTTGACTTGACAAGCGCATTGCTTTCCTCTGCTTGTGAACAAGGTGACGTGCATGTGTGTTCTACGTCAGCAGCACCACACATATGTTGATAATGGCGGAGGACTGTCCAGGAAGAGAAGAAATTGTTGAATAAATTTTTTTTTTCTTTGAACTTAAAAAGTTTTCTCCTATCTTTGTAAAATTATGGTTGAAACGCGTGACTGGTGTCACTACATTGACCTTGGTCGTCAGTAGTAAACAATGGAGAGCTCTCTGCTGGACTAAGTAATTACAGCATTTACAAGCATTTTATCTGCATTATATGTTCTATAAAAAAATTAATATTGGTAGCATATCTGTGGGATATACTCCAATGCAGATATATCTGCGACAGTCTCATATCGGCCAATAAAATTAGCAAAACAATAAATCGATCGGGCTCTAATAAAATGTATGGTAATAAAATGCTGGTTACAGCCCTGATTATGAGCAGTCTTGTCTATTGGTGTTTTGCCAGGTCCAAAATCTATGCAAGATGGATGGGGATCAGGAGGGGAAGAGCTTGGCATGAACACTAGCCAATGGGATGCTGATGATGGTGACATGTGGAATAGTCCTACATCCCAAGATACCTCGTGTAACTCCTGGAGTCAATCCAAGAAGGGCCCACAAAGGGTAAGCCATTTAAAGCCATGAGTGCTCTGTTGTGTAATGTCATGTCACATGCTTATTGTGTGGTTAAGAAGCTGTTTATGTAAACTATATATATATATATATATATATATATATATATATATATATATATATATATATACATATATATATATATATACATATATATATATATACATATATATATATATATACATATATATATATATATATATATATATATATATATATATATACATATATATATATATACATAAGTAAAATTAATATTGTTTGTTCTTTACAGGGCAAGGTCTTCAACAGGCAGGATGATGTTTGGATTATGACCAGACTTATCAAGCAGCTTACAGATATGGGTTTTCCAGTATGTTGAATCAATAAACATTTACTCTTTTATCATTAACAAGATATGTAAAATAAATATTTTTTTAGCATAAAAATTCTTTTTCTTTTACCTGATACAGAAGGATCCTGCAGAAGAAGCCCTAAAGAGCAACAATATGAATCTGGATCAGGCCATGAGTACGTAGTAAACTTTGATGTTAACTCATAACAGCAGACACGTGTCATATGATCTTTGTCTAAAATACTGATTATGTACTTGCTGTTTTTTCAGGTGCTTTGTTGGAGAAGAAAACTGAACTGGACAAACGGGGGATGGGCATGTCAGACTACAGTAATGGGATGAATAAACCCATTGTGTGCCGACCCACAAACCTCTCCAAAGACCCCTCACTGGATCGTGCCCCCTTCCTAGACAAGGTATAGTTTTTTGTTTGTTTTGAAGAAGTCCCAAGAAATTTTCTAGGCTGGAGTAGAGAAAATTTGATCTAGTTGAATTTTACGACTAATTTTTGCAACATATTTTCTGGTATCTCAGGATGGTAGGCTGTCAGATGATGCTTCAACCTCACAGTTTATGCCTTCTCCTGGCCTCAAGCTCCCATTGGCCAATAGCAGCCTCCCTAGCAACGGATTGGGTGGGGTCTCCTCTGGCCTGTCCATGCAAAACTTGAACAACAGACAGGTGAGTGTTGTGAAATCTGTGGAAAGGACATATGCACAGCACACAATCGTTTTAAAATTAGATGCAGCTGTAAAGCTGCTTTGTCTGGTATAAGGTCCTACTGCTAATAATATATATAACTAGCCACTAAGACTAGAGTGGTGAAATGAACTTATTTGTATTAATTTATTTATATGAAATTAATATTTATTTATTTTAGTGGTTTATTTTAATCCGAAAGTGGCAGGAGAATTTGACGTTGTGTTCAGGTCAATGTTAAAAAGAACATACTATTTTTTTAAGAGGCTGCATTTTTAGAGAGATTTCAATTCATGCTGAAATTTTTTCTTGTTAAGTGCATCCAGCCATTAGGAGTATATAAAAGCATTTCATTTTTATTGATCCATACCCCCAATCTCTTTTTTTTCTAGATGCAGAATGGAATGTTTGGCACTAACGGAGCAGCACAAACTCGGGTCATGCAACAGCAGGCCCCGCCCCCTCAACCACCAGTGCCACCTCTTAGCTCCGCCCAGCCTACTCTACGTGCTCAAGTGCCTCAGCTTCTCAACCCTCAGGTATAAATTGCATCTATTATTTCAAATTCAAATTTCATAATTCTTAAATTCATGTCAATAATCTAGTCAGAATAGTCAAGTCACCTTTATTTCTGTAGTGCTTTATACAGTACCATTTGTGTCAAAGCAGCTTCACAGAGCTGTTTTCATCTGACTGTGTCAGTCACTGTGGTCATATTGATAAATTACTGAAGATTAAGTGTCTTTCAGGCCCCAATAAATCAAGCCAGAAGGCAATAGTGGCAAAGAACCCAAACTCAATCACCAGAAGAAGAATAATACACTATAGGGCTGTTACTTGAAGAGATATTTCACTCAAAAATTAAAGTTTTGTCATTATTTACTCACCCTCAACTTATAAATAAAAGAAGATATTTCAAACCATTTGGGTAACCAAACAGTTAAGGTCCTGTATGTAAGTTTTTGACTCTGTTAAAGCATAAAAATACCATAATATGTTTGCAGATATTTAAGAAACATGCTAAGTTAACATATTTTTGTGTATCTGAAAAACAATGCTACAGTCAGTTATTCTCCTTTGAAAATGTGTGCTCCGGCCCGGAATGTCAGTCTCTGTCTTGGTTTGTGAATCCCACCCTACTGCCAGTTTACCCAATCGTATTTTGTATAGTTGTATTCCAATAGTTGGTGGAAAACACCATGTATTTCATTTCATTAATCATCAAGTGCACTCGTTCCTGTTTTTGTCGTCAATCTGGCAACCTTTGTGTGTGTCAAGTCTAAGGAGGAGGAGCCGGCCGAAAAAAACCTCTCCAGTATTTTTGAATATTTTTGAATTCAAGAATACAAACATACTAAATACAAAAAAAATTTATTAAGATTAAATTTATTTAAATACAAAATACATTTGACTTTTTCCAAAGATATTTAAATACAAAACTGTTTTTAAAATACATGTATTTCAAATGCTGCCCATCCCTGCAGGAAATCAGCAGTCTAATAAGTAGGTTGATACCTTATGTATTTAGAAAATTAAAAAATACTCAGATTAATTGTTTAAATGCCAAATATATTAGATTTCCTTTTTTTTTTTTCAAAGTTATTTAAATACAAAATAGTATTCTGTTTTTCAAATACATGTATTTGAAATACTGCCCATCCCTGGCTGTTGTGAATAATTAAGAGAAGCGTCTTCTATTAGGATAAGAACACGATGTCTCATGAATAATTGAAAAGACACTGATATGGGGAAGTCGGGGGAAGTCGTGGCCTAACGGTAAGCGACTCGGACTGGCAATCGAAAGGTTGTGAGTTTGAGTCTCGGGCGGACAGGAATTGTAGGTGTGGGGAGTGCATGTACAGTTCTCTCTCCACCTTCAATACCATGACTTAGGTGCCCTTGAGCAAGGCATCGAACCCCCAACTGCTCCCCGGGCGCCGCAGCATAAATGGCTGCCCACTGCTCCAGGTGTGTGTTCACAGTGTGTGTGTGTGTTCACTGCTCTGTGTGTGTGCACTTCGGATGGGTTAAATGCAGAGCACGAATTCTGAGTATGGGTCACCATACTTGGCTGAATGTCACGTCACTTTTTTTTTTTTTTTTTAATTTCATCAATGTACTATAGTCTGTGACGTCAACACAATGTAGATTTTAAACCTGGAAGATGAAAATAGCGCAAAAAGCTTAAAATTAACCCGTTTTATCCAACAGTTAATATTATCGGATGATAACATTTTTCTTCCATGATGTGCAACACAAAAACCTCTGCTAAAATCTCAGAAAAATTAGTCTGGGGTTTCATGACCCTTCAATTAAAGGGGTGGTTTGCTCAGAAATTAAAATTTGTTCATTTTCATCAGGAAGTCAGATTTCCTTGCTTCCACTAAAACACACAAGATTCTCTTTAGAACATTTTCAAATCATGGTGGATGACATGGATCATCAGGCTTTGCACAAACAGTTTTTTTTTTCCTCTTTAGGTTCAAGCACAGCTCTTACAGTTTGCGGCAAAAAACATTGGACTTAATCCTGCACTTTTAACCTCACCAATAAATCCTCAACAAATGACCCTGCTGTACCAACTACAACAACTGCAGGTGGTGAGTCACAGTTCACTCTCCTGCTCTGATGTTTCCACATGAATACCAATGATTGTCGTCTACCCACTGGCCTGTCTGCAGGAAGTGAGATTCTAGTGCTTTCTGTCTTGATAATGACCCCATCACCTTTCTATCTCTTTTTCTACTTCTTTCTATTTCTCTGTAATTTCCTCTCTTTCTCAAATTGTTTCTTTTTCCCTTTCTCTTAGGCTTATCAGCGTTTGCAAATTCAGCAGCAAATGATGCAGGCTCAGCGTAATGTCTCTGGTCCCATCAAACAACAAGAGCAGCAAGTATGACATTTATTTTACTGGCCCTGGTATTTAGACACTTACAGTAATTCTAGTCCTAAAATATTAGCTTATAGTTATCTTTTGATGACCATAACAAATAATGTTCCATATACAGTGAAAAAGATAATCACCGTCATCCTCTCACACAGGTTGCACGTACAATCACAAACATGCAGCAGCAGATCCAGCAGCACCAGCGTCAGCTGGCCCAGGCCCTGCTTATGAAACAGCAGCAGCCTCCACCTTCCTCTCACACTGGCCTGCACCCACATCTTGGCAAGGCAAGCTTGGATACTTTCACAGGTCATCCTCACACTTCATGCCTCTCCGTCTCAGACCTGCAGACCAAAGAGCAGCAGACTTCTCCAAACTCCTTCAGCCCTTATACACTCTGTAAGAGAACAAGCCCCATGTGCACACACTCTTGTGTGTGTGTGTGTGTGTGTCTGTGTGTGTGTGTGTGTGTGTGCGCGCGCACTTGTCACTTTATTTTACAATGTCCATGTTATGCATGTTCCATGTACTTACTGTAGTAATACCAGTGAATTTTGCAGAATTACAAACAGCTAACAATAATACAAATCCTAACCTCATAGTAAGTCCAAGTTGTTAATTGATATTACTCAGTAATTATTTGTATAATTACACACTATCAAGCACATCTTAACACAAAGTGTAAGTTTTATATAGTAGCTGAGTTCTGTATCATTTGTAATAATAGTATGACTGTCAGTTTAAAACATTGCTTTAGTTTGATTAAAACATTATTTTTTACATTTTTGAAATGTATTTTTGCTATCAATTTTGTTGTTGTTGTTGTTGTTTGCCATAACAATCTACTGCCTTTCAGTTTTCTTCATTTGGGGTTTCATTGGGGGTTTTCGGCACAAATATTGTTATAAAGGAATAATGTATTAGGCTCAAGTGGTAGAGCATTGCGTTAGCAGCACAAAATGTTTTAGCCTGAATGCACTGTAAGTTGCTTTGGATAAAAGCATCTTCTAAATGCATACATTTGTATAATTTATTTATAGTTTTTTAGTTATTTAGATCATGAAATGTTTTCCCCCTTGTGTTTATGTGTGTGAATGTGCATTAATCTCCTTGTCTCTTTGTCTCCCCTCTGTAGCTGGTTTGAACCCGAACATGAATGTAAACTGTATGGAGGTGAGAAGTCTATCTCTCAAAGACCCCCCTCAGTCTCAATCCCGGCTCTCGCAGTGGACTCATTCAAACTCCATAGATTCCCTGTCAGCTAGCGCTCAGCACTTGGAAGCAAACCTCAATAAGCATGGTATTAATTTATTCATTGCTCCAGACATATTATGGGCTTTATTTTGTGCTGTGACTACATAAATGTATCTAATTTATAATGTCAAGACCATCATTTGATAGCCTTAAGCTCTAACATCCTTTAAAACCGTGGCATCCACTGGGAAGGGGGACGCTAAAGTGCCCTTTTGGTCCGGTCTATGTGTCCCCGGACCACGATTTCTATTAAGGGGGGCATCCCCCTCCCCCCATTGTGCCCTAGCAGTGTTGCTTAGCTCCTGCTGCTCCGGAAGTCTGTGCATGCCACTGCTTTAAAATACTTCTGCTTCCACAAACAACATTCAACTCAATGAAAACACAGCAATATATTTAATCAAACACCAAACTCCAGACACCGAGTCACAATTTCTGTTCCTGAGATTTGTGTATTTCAAAAGGACAGACAAAACACCCTTTCAGATTAAGTGCTTGCAGACATTCCAGAGTTATTTTTGCTCTGAGTCAGCAGGGCCTTTTAAAGTATTATCCTTTCTTGGCATTTGTTCTCCGTAAACTTGGCCTGAACAGTACTACCAGCCAAGCCGCTGCAGTTTACTGGAGTGAGTTCATCTGAGGACAAAAGCTCAAGCCTGTAATCTTGAAATTTATTATGCAGATTGTATCTTTGAAGATGGATTTTTTTTTTTAGAAAAGCAAAATAGTAGTTCAGATATTGGGCATTAAAATATATGCCTTGCTTCGTCTCTAAATGTTTTATTAAATGATGTTGCTTAGTCTCTAAATGTTTTATTAAATTATGTTTTGAGTAAAACCCCCTGTGAATAGAGAGATTTAAGAGACCGTTCTTTTGTTTCAGGTTCAATCTCTTCTGCTCAGTCCCATGTTCCTGTCGGAAAGAGCACCATGGAAGATTCCTTCAGCCCATACAATTTGATGTCAAGCTCCGAATCCCCCACCAGCACCTTGGTGTCTCCAGAGAGCTGGACACAAGGCAAAAGTCACAATGAGAAAATGTCTAATAACTCCAATATCAACTGGCCTCCTGGTAAGCTTCACTTGCACATTATCCCCACTGATCACAGTAATATATATTTTTTTATTATGCGTCTGAGATGGCACAGTGATTTTCCCAGAAAAAAATTAAAGACGGAACTTCATGACCAAAAGGTTGCCAACCCGTTACATACTTTGAGTCTTGATGCTGAACAACCAATTATGTTCTTATGTTATCTCAGAATTCTGCCCTGGGGTGCCATGGAAAGGTCTGCAGAACATTGACCCTGAGAATGACCCCAACATGACCCCGGGAAGTGTTCCAAGTGGCCCCACCATTAACACTAACATACAGGATGTGAATCGCTACCTGTTACGTGACAGGACTGGGGGTAAGGATGATTAATAGCATATGAAACATGTAACAGACCAACAGAACTTGTTACTTAAAAGTTCTGAAATATTTACTTCTAAATGAACATTGACTGTCAACTTTAAAGCTATAACAGAAATCACTATTTTAAGGATCATTACACAATAAATGTTTTGTACTGTTTCTTCACGCCCCTTTTGCTATCCACTTGGGACAAATGGCCACAATAGCCTTGTCCCCATCTCCGTTTGGGACTGTGTCTTCTTCGAGTGAATGGTCAGTCAGTGCCTGTAACTCATTCAGTCTGTCCCCTCAGAACGAGAGGGATGCTAACAGTCCAGGTACAGCCCTAAATCCTAAATGGCCCTGTCCCACACTAGACCTACTTACCCTTATTTATCCTTACACCTAGACAGGCCCTCAACAAGTCTGTGTTCTCCTAAAACCCACATTTGCCCTTGTTCTGTTATAGTTTTTGCTGTTTTAAATTTGGATCCTTGTCAGAATCAATAAACTAACCTTAAGCTTATGTATGTATGTATCCATATATGTAAATATGTAGATATATATAGTGAATATTTTAATGTTTAAAAGACCTGCTGAGGGAAGTTGCAGTATGTTATATGAGCAGACATTTATAATTTTATTATAATAAAAGTTTACAAAATTAAAAAAATAAATGTTGATCACATATGGAAAGCTGAACACGCTATTCCTTGTAACATTCTGTTAAATCAAATGTATCAGTCACACAGTTTCCCTGATTTTCAGTTTCGATAATACTGTTTTTAACATTTTTTGTGATAATTATTAAAAAGTATTTTTCACCTAGTCTGCTATTATTTATGTATAATACACTAAAATGGTAAAATTGAGAAATATTACTACAAAATGTTTTCTGTTTTAATATTTTAAATAAAATATTTAAACTTGTATTTATTCATGTGATGGCAAAGCTGAATTTTCAGCAGCCATTACTCCAGTCTTCAGTGTCCCATCATTCTAATATGCTGTTTTGGTGCTCAATAAATAATTCTTAGTAAATGAGATAATAGCTGTGCTGCTTAATATATTTGTGGAAACTGTGATTACAAATTTTTCAGCATTCTTTGATGAATAGAAATTTTAAAAGAACAGTGTTTATTTGAAATAGCCATTAGAACGGACTTTCTCTGCCCCATTGTGGCAGTTTGAATAATCCCAACCAGAACAAATTTCTGTTGGGATATTGTTTCTGTTACCAATCCTTAGAGACAGTGATGGGTGGTGACTGTGCCTACAGCTGTTATTCATTTGTCCCTCTCTTTCCTCCTTCCCTTCCCTTCTTCAGGAAAACTCTTGGAAATGAAGTCTACCTGGTCCCCTGGACCCATCTCCCACACACAGGCCTCTTTATCTCATGAGTTATGGAAGGGTTCTCCAGGGACACGTAACTCCTGTGCTCCCTCACGCCCCCCTCCAGGCCTGACCAACACCAAGCCCTCCTCCACCTGGGGAGGAAACTCTCTTGGCCTCAGCCAGGGCTGGACCAGCTCTTACTCCTCAGGTAAATCCTTTGTACACCTGTGTGGTACAAAGCAGCAAAACCAGTTACTCACGAGGTTCTGCTCTAGTGTGGCCGACCAGTCAGACTTCCCTCTGTCTGTCTCAAGTTGTGTGTTTAGATTTGCAAATGGGCAAAAGTCAAGAATTAAGTGGAAAATATGCTCAGCTGCAACATGTTTTTCCAAACCTGTCTCTCATTATTTTTTGTTATAGAAGGGGGAACTTGGAGCTCTGACAGTCCCAACAGAGGAAGCAGCTGGCTGGTGCTGAGAAACCTCACTCCTCAGGTGCATAGAGCAAACAATTGATATTACTGTGAAAACTAGTATGATTTATTCAGATTCATATAGCATGAAATTACAGAGATTTATAAGTATGTCACTTTTCTTTTCTTTTTTTTTATACAGGTATTGAGTTTTTTTATTTAGCATTATGCACTATTATTTTGTTAGTTGCACTCTGCTGATTGTTTTTTCAATATAAAGGTTTTTTAAAAACTACACTTCTATAAATACCCTTTTTTTTACTGCTGCATTATATCTTGCTGTTTTTCCAACATCTTACACACGAGCACAAAAAGAAGTTTTGACATACAGCGCACCTCATCAGTATCGATTTCGAAACATTGGGCCAATCAGAAGAAGCCGTAATCTGGCATATTCTGAGTATGTGTTTACAGCAGCATCTATGTATCATTTTTAGCATTAAAATAGGAGTTCCTACACTTCAAAATCAGTCCAGTAAGAGGATATCATATATATATATTTTTTTTTTGAGCTGATTTTATAACATTTTTATTTGTCATTCACCTTCTAGCAACAAGACAGATTTCTTTGTGTTCAATGTGTGTGTAAAGTCTGGTAGTGTGTGATACTGCATGACGCCCAGTTTTTCTTCTTGGCAAGCCTTTTATGGCTATAGTGTTTAAAATCTGTTCAGATTTTAAAAGTAGCACAGTGTTTTGAAAGTTGTCCAGCTTTTATGTTTGTTTTGGATAAAACCCTTGCGTTCTGTGCAGCTTCTTTTTACCATTCCGTCCTTGTTATTAATGCAAGAATGCATTCTCTCTGAACTGCCCCTTAGCACTTGAATATGAATAACAATTCATTTAATAACTTGTGTGTTCATCAGATTGACGGCTCCACCCTGCGGACTCTGTGCATGCAGCACGGCCCTCTCATTACCTTCCATCTGAACCTGACGCAGGGCAATGCTGTTGTACGTTATAGCTCCAAGGAGGAGACTGCCAAAGCCCAAAAATCCCTGCACATGTAAGACTACAAGCTCTTCTACTTCAAACATCTCTGAGGCCTTGTCCCAAATGGCACCCTAAACACCCACGGTCTTCCTCTAAGTCCACACTTTTGTGACATGATGCCTCTTTGACTGTTGGGTAGAAGTCTGCTGCCGAGCCCTTCGGCATCACGGACTTTACAGTCATGTGTACATGACCGGCATTGTATGTCTACAAGACTGCTAGTGCACATGAGATGTGCCATTTGGGACAGAGCCTAAAGAGGATGTTTGAGAATAGCTTTTATATACAGTTTATAGTTTTAGGTATGTGTTGTTTCATCATTTTTTTCTAAATTCAAGTCCTGTAGATAAATGTGTATCATGTCGTCTTTCTCTCTTCAAGCTGATTTCATGTGTTATCAATCAAGAAAGCTTTTTAATACTTGAATCCCTTCCAACGTTTTGTCTGCCTCTCAAGGTGTGTGCTGGGTAACACTACCATCCTGGCAGAGTTTGCCGGTGAGGACGATGTGAACCGCTTCTTTGCACAGGGCCAGTCCCTTACCCCCACCACTAGCTGGCAGGCCAGCCAAGCACCAGGCTCCAATCAACCCCGGCTGTGCAACCCTGCTGCAAGCCACCCCACAGGCCTCTGGAGCGGGGGTGGAGGAGGTACCAAGACAGTCTGCAGTACCGGGAACAGCAGCAGTGGAAACGGAGGCGACCTGCTGTGGGGAGGTGTGCCACAGTACTCCAGTTTGTGGGCTCCCCCAAATGGAGATGACCCCAGGGTAATTGGCAGCCCCATCCCAATTAACACTCTGCTCCCGGGAGACCTGCTGAGCGGAGAGAGCATGTAGGACGTATCGGACATCATAAACCAACAAAGTCAAAAGACCTAATGGATCAAAACCCAAGCAAATCAATGTGGCGATAATCATTTTTTGTGGAGCTGTAATGGAGGTTTAGGGTGAAACAAAGCTGAAAACCTCCCAATGCTGTTTATTTGTCCTCTGGTTTTTACGTCAGACTCTCTGTTGTGTTCGTGGATCTTGTTCGTAGTGTTCAAAGACCTTTGAAAGCAAGAATCAGTAGAAGCAGAAGCCTTTTAATGTTTTTTTTTTTTTTTTTTAACAAAGGTTTTTTTTTTCTCAGAAGTGTTGTTCAGGAGAAGCCATCAACGAGGCAGCCATCTGAAAGCGACCCAGGCACAGTGAGACCTCATGACACCTTTCCCTATAACGACAGTTCTGATGATTGGAATGATCCTGGTACTTTTTTGGTTTTCAATTTTGCATAGTTTCTTCAGAACTTATATTAGCCGTAAGTGCTCTCTCTCCAAGTCCTCCTTGAAACATTAATTTTATAAAACCAACAAAAAAAAAACAAAAAAAAAAAACTTTGTATCTTGCACAGTTCTGTTTCTGAGCCAGCGAATAGGCCAGAGCAAATTAGAAGAACACTCCTAGCAGTGGCCTGTCAGCATGACTAATCACCAATGATCTTTTTTCTTTAATTCTTTTAGTTTTACAAAAGGGAGCTACACTGCTCTTTGATTTCTATTTACTCATGCCAGTTTGTTTTTACAAAAATATGTGTATGGTTTAAAAAATAATAATAATAAGCTGAATGTTAAGCTTTGATGTAGATGAATGGATGTCAGTGTGTCTGCTGGAACTTGACCAAGCATCTGTGTGCGAGAACATAACCACTGTTAAAAACACTCTCAGTGGAGGCTTTTTAAGTATACCTTATGGACTTCAGTGCTGAACCAATCAGAAGTTATTCAGTTACTATGTGAAGTATCTGGTTGGCCGTTTTTATTGAGATACTACCAAGAAAAGAAACTCATTCTGATGCATTGTGCAATAGAAGCCAGAGACCCTTTCTTCCGTCCACACTGAAGCTTACTGAAACTTAAGACTCCTTTTTTTTCTCTCGAAGATTTTTGAAGAATTTAACCTTTGAACTCATTTTCCCATCTTGCCTCTGTCCGTCTGTCTTGCTGGCTGATCGGTATTTGTGTGGAAAGGAGAAACCGTTAATTGTGTTTGACATCACTCCATGCAGTTTTAAACTCGGCATGTGTTGGATCTCACAGTCTCCCAGCCACTTCTTCACCAAACAGAAACGGAATCCAGAGCGGAGACACATGGCAAGGGAGTCAGGCACAATACCAAATACAATGGGTTTCTCTTAATGCAGTACAGAATAAGAGACCTTTGCATTTGGTACAAACATAAAAGACATCTACGTTTTCTATGTCTCTTCCTAAAGGGGTATTATCATAGCACTTATTACAGAGTTATGCTCCTTCTGTGAAGCCAATAAATCAGATAATGGAGTGTATAGTTAAAAAAAAAAAAAAAAAAATACCTTCTTATGGCAACTTTTAACTTTTTTTCCTTAGTTTTTTTACCTTACTGGTATTCAAAAAAAAATGCATTTGTTTGTCGTCCATCTCTGGTCCAGAAACTTGAGTGCAAAAAAAAAAAATCAGAATGAAGGGAAGAACAAATTCTACAATCATACAAAACTTGCAATGTATGTTTAGTTTTTTTGTTTTTTTGCGTGTCTGTACTTTTTTCCCCCTATCTTTTAAAGTGAATGTCATTGTTACTCAAATGAAATAGTCAAATGTCTTTATCTGTCTGGAGGAGGCACCTCGATTAGAAAAAGATTGAAAAGTTGAATGTGAAAACTGATAGGAGGATGTTTGATTCTCCAACGCAACTTTCTCCGTGCACCTACTACAATGGAATGCAAGGAAGGACAGTAAAATGACGTCATGATATGGACGTTGGCGTCCTCATTTATCATATGCGTCCTTGTTGTAGTAACTTAGGTACGGATCTTCGAATGTCCCCCGTTCCTTCTCCGGATAACATCACACCTCTCATGGTCATTGCATGATATTTTTCGCTGGAGTTTGAGGTGGAATGGAATTGCCAGTGTTGTGAAACTTTTTTTTTTTTTTTGTGTGCGTGTGTGTGTGTTTTTCACATTCTGTTGGTCTTCATGCAGGGGTCTTGAACTGCCTTCAGTGCAGGTGCCTCTGTATACCTGTCCTGTATAACGAATGCAAATGAAGATCTGTGGTGTGGGCCATTTTTTATTTGTTTTTGTTGCTGTTAACAGTGTTCTTAGGTCATTTAGATTAGGGCCTCTTCTGTTGATGCACCTCACCCTGGGTGTCCCATCTCTAACTCAGCTGCTAACATCCTCTTTTCTCTTGTGTGGCCTCGGTGAAGCCAACCCTGTTGTCGAGACAAGCCGCCCGTACTTGAAAAGCCCTGTCCGAGCAGCGTTTCTGTGGACAGACTCTTTCTGCCACTGGCTCGTTAACTACAGCACACAGTATGTAGTTACAGACAGACTTGTCACTATGCAAAGTTAGAGAAGATGGGCAAGTAATGTCCGCCCTGTGCCAATCTGGAAATATCCCACAGTCCTCCCATAATACTTTCTCACAAACTCGAGGCCATTGCCATCCTTGTAAACTTCAAGCCAATTTCATTTTTCGGAGGTCTGTGTGGTAATTCCTGCTGAATTTGATAAATCTCATTTCAATACAATCTCAGGGCACGACAAGTTGAACTAAATTTATGTTTATTGAAAGTTGGTCGTTTTGAAGATTTATCATTTGTAAGTGGTTTTACACATTCAGTGATGTGTATGCAGCGTACAAAGTGTACATTAAAGAAACGCAAGAGGATATTTAACAGTGGGGCAATACATTTAGGAGGGTGGCTAGTTTAGGTCTGCTGCAGAGCCATCAGTTCATTTATACAGTAAATGGGACCTGCGTATCTTACCTCTCTGCTGCTGGTTGTGTTGAATTCCCCTTATGGTCTCATGTGCCAATATATACATAGATATATATGTAGAGTACACTGTGGCATCTCTGAATTCACATCTTAAATTCCAATGTGTGTCGTTTTGTTGTAGAGCACTTCTTTTTGGAGGCACTTTGATGATTCTTGTGTGTTTGAGGTGGGGTTGGGTTGGAAAGGGTTGAGGATATTCGTCAGATATATTTGTCACTTCATGCTGACTATTTGTGATAATCTTGTTGCTGTCATTGGAAGAATCCTTTATAACAAGCAAGAACTTTAACAGCATTGGGGATTATGGTGTGCTAATGGCATACAGATCACGAGTAATCCCTGGTACTTTTTTTGAATACCAAAAATGTAATAGCATTTTAATATCTTGTTTATAAAAGTTTGACAAAAACACAATTAAAAATGCACTTCTTGCTGATATGATCTCCTGCTTGCTGGTCACATTCTGAAGGTTGACCGCAAGCTGGAGGGCCTTTTGTGTATGCTGTATTAACTGTTTGTAATGGGGACTGAAAATGAACTGTACATTTCCATCTCAGTTTCAGTTCGTTTTGGGCCTTTATGCTGTATAAACCTTTTTTGTTCTTTAGGGAGAAGACATTTCAGCAGATGTGTCTTAAGAAATTCAAGTGACTTTTTTTTCTGTTTTGGGGTGGGGGTGGGGGTGGGGGTGGGGGGTATCACTGTTGCCTGTGTATGTAACTGCCTTGTTCCAAACTCAGTCGCAGCTGACTGACAGTGAACCACAATGTGGCTGTATTTCCAAACAGCCAAACATCACAGGAAGTCTCTGGTGACACCAGCATAGTTAGACTACAGCTAAACAGTATCTTGTATATTATCATGCTCATTATGTAGAAAAAAAAATGCTATCAGATTCTGAATCCTTCCCTTGTGAAACTAATGGGTAAAATATAATTTGAATTAAGCAATAGACCTTGATCCTTACAGTGTGTCATCTGAGAGAATTTTCCTAAAGGAGTGATCAATGATAGATATGAACCAAACAGTCTTACTGGAGAAGCATGTTTAAAATTAATTGACACCGGACATACATGCAGTATTTGTGTATACCTTCAATCATTATGTTGTATCCCTTAATTATGAACCATGTTTTTATCTCTAGGCAAAGAATGAAAAATCATAAACATATCTTCACCGATACTTGAATTGAAGTGCGCCAATTGTAAAATGTGAATTTATTTTTTTCTTACATTTTTGTTTGGGTCTGACACTTTCAAGGGTATTGATAACATGCTCACAAGATTTTAACATTCTTCACGAGAAAAAAAAAAAAGCGAGCTTAAAAAAAGTTTGAATGTGTTTGGTTTTGTATGTGCGCTCTCTAATCACTGCTTCTCGTCACGGGGCGACTGTCTGCATTTATCATCCATTCATTTATTTAGTATGTTTCACTGTCTGTTATTTGTGTTTTAAAAATTGTTCAAACATGGTTACTATCTAGCGTTGCACTGAGTGTCTTTTTTTCCCTTGCTCAGCTATACTAAAAAAACTGAAAACTGCAGGGGAGATGATGACAATTCATGTGTTAATGTTTACTCAAGGACTTTATGGATTTATTGTCATCTTAAAATGTTTAAAACCTGTAAAATTGTATCCTCATAGTGGCTTTTATTGTGGATTCATTCCCACAGAAGTTATCATTTTGAAGAGTGTTGCATCATTTCAATTGCATTATTAAAATAAAAATAAATAAAAAAAACTGAACTTTGGCTATAGTGAGAAAGTTGGTAGAGAAGCAGTTACATTCATGGATGAACAGTAAAGATGACCAGATGCTAGTTGGTGACATTCTGACTCATTTCAAAAGGTGCCTCTCTTCCATTCTGTGAAATTATTTTTCTTTTCAAATCTACCTACCGTTTACAAATGGTTGAATTGTCTGAACTTGCAAAAAGAAAAGAAATGAATTACAAGAATGCAAGAAAAAAAAAACTTCTTCCATCAAATAAATGTAAAAAAATAAATAAAAAAAATAAACCTTTTAAAATGAAGACGTATGCTACTTGCTGGACTCTGGGAATGTTTCAGTGTTGCATTGTGTTTTGCTTATAAATTACATTCTTGTTGGTTGAACTAATGCCGAAGCTTTCATTTCTGTAAATGTAACATGATTCTGTCACTTTCTTGCACACTGACAGTGGATTTGGATATTTTCTCAGGAAGATTAGGGGTTCAGAGTTCCAGTTCCACTGTTACGATGTTGATTATCATGAGAATTTAACAAGTCGGTTAACGAAAGAAGAAAAAAGATGCTGATAGAAATCCAGCCATAAGCACTGAAGGTTATGGATTTAAAAATGTCTTTTTGAATTTGAATCCGTAGCAGATACACATTTACCAAATATTAGATTCGTAGTGAACCTATGCGTTATATTTCTTGAAGTGGAGTACTTTCTATTTGAAATATGTTTGTTTGTATCTGTCGCTTTATGTATAAACACAGTTTTGTTTATTGGTTAGGTTGTGGAAGGACCTACCACTGTTTGATTTTACCTTGCCTGATGTTTCTCAACGAGGTCCAGTAAAAGATGCTTGATATTCCATCCTCTTGTCTTTACTTGTTTCAAAAATTCAGTAGAGGCCTGAATGCAAAGGCCAGAGAATTGTAGATTAACAAAGAACTTGAACTCTTACCAGAACTTCTTACTAGTTTTTGAGTTAATTCTCCATCAAGGTTTAACACTAGATGCAGAAATAAGATGTTGTGAAAGGATTAAGAATCTATGCACAAGTTTGAGGGGGACAGTATGTCTGGACTCGCTATTATTACAAGGAGCTTTTTGTGGGGGGAGGGGGTTCCAGTTTCTTTGTAAGAGTTTTCATTTTAATCAGCAGAAAGTGTCATCACTATGCTCTGTCTCTCAACCAAGGATCATCATCAACCAAGCACTGTGGGTTTATGCAAATCTCTGACTTTCTTGTGTTTAAATGGAATGATGGGTTGTGAAAGGGAATTGAACTGTTTCTCTTTATTGTTCAGATATTAAGAACATGACTGTACTGAGATTTAACTAGTGGTTGTTTTTTTTCCCCTTCTTACCCTAGCTGACACAAAAATGAAAATCCTGTCATCATTTACTCTTTCTCCGGTTGTTCCAAATCTGTACGACTTTCTTTATACTGGTGAACACAGAAGAAGATATTTTGAAAAATGTTGGGAACCAGACAGTTGCTGGTAGCATTGACTTCCATACTTCCTGTTCTCTCTCTCTCGCTCACTACACTATAGAGATACCAACAACTGGTTAACTACATTCATCAAAATATCTTCTTCTGTGTTCAATAGAAGAGAGAAGTTGATACCGGTTTGGAACAACATAATAATGACATTTTCACTTTTGTGCTAAATATCCTTTAATAGAATGTGATAGTTGTGGACTTGCACCGAAAAAGTCTTTCCATGTGGTATGGAGATTATTTCAGCCTATATTAATAAACAGCATTTTTCCTCTTGAACTGTGTCTGTTTGAATTTGTTGTGAGCTAATATTTTATTTACACCAAGTTTAGTCAACATTGGAGTAGATTTTTCTACTCTTTTTAAGTAGTTTATACGCTGGCTGAAACGGTACTCATCTTGAACTTGTACAAAAAAAAAATGTGAGTTTGGTTATGGCAATATGCAATATATTTAGCTGTACTTGCATGACCAAAAAATAGTTTGCTTTCTGACTTGACTTTTTAGCATTTGGACATGATTAATTTGTGTGAGAAAAGAGAACTGCAAGCATTATTATTATTTAACTTTTGATAAAAGTACAAATCATGTCTTTGTGCAAACGATTTAGGAATGAGGAAAATATTACTGAGCTAATTATGTAGCTGAATGGTACATGCAGAGAGTTAACATACTTCCTTTGATCATTCTGGTTCAGTTTTGCATTGCCTTAGGCTTAGAACATTTACAAAATAGTAACATGTAAACTCTCCCTCCCTCTGCCAAGGAACAGAGATAATAGGCTAAATGTATACCGTATATATTTAAAACTAAATACTATAACCTCTCTACGTTTTTTCTTAATAACAATTTAAAATATATCTGTGTTAACTTCTATTTTAACAAATTCCTAAATGAAAGCGTTGTCTTCTGGCTCTTGTGTTGAACTTTTACAAATCGTACACAAGAAGGCAGTATAGAGCTACATTTATTTTTGTATCTTCACCACAGTCCTTTAGGACAGCATATTTACTCATACTCATCAGGCCTCTGAGACTTGTTTGCCTGATGTTTGTAGTGTAAACATTTAAGCCTTTGTTCGTATTCTTTGGACAAGCGATTTCAGTTATGACCATAAATCATATTTACATAATCGAGTGTGAGTAATATACATACTATAATAATGTGATGCATTATGGAGATCTAATAATATAATGGTTCATCTCTTCAAAAAATAAATGTGAAAATCTCAAATTTCTCTCACTTTTCTGGAATATTTTTGGCAATGGTACAGAGAAATTGCCAAGACTATAAATGCTTTAGGTGTTACGCTATAAATAACTAAGGTCTACATGTTGCCATGGAAATACATCCTCAGGACCAATGCCAGGAGTTGTGTGAGGGAAAACAAGCATGCTAAGTTTGTCGCCACCACTCATATGAAAAAGAAAAGTGTTGAATGAGAACGTTTTTTTTCCATATGCATTTTAGAAGTGGCTAATTATAGAAATTATGTAATCCTTGATAGACACATACTGTAGACGCTGACAGACACAAGGCCACCGATAATCACAGCCCTGCAGATATTGAGAACAAACTAATGATGGTGATAGTGGTATTATAAAAAAATATAGATAGAAAATATAGATAAAGAGAATAAATGTAACTTTGCAGATCTTGTTCACACAGAAGCAGCAACATTATGCAGTAAAGGAAGTTAAAAGTGTAAAAAGCATAATAGGACCCTTTTAAATATGAATGGCTCAGCATATGACTAAGAGTACTGGGCAGCACTGGGACTTTCTTTGTGGAGTTTCAGTCACACTGTCAATGTGAATATTAGTGGTGGGGATATTTTGCAGATAACATTACCTATTCAAAGTAAATGTGAAGCATTAACATTGACGCCCCATGTGAATGTCCCATGAGTGGGTCACTGAATAATTTGCTCAGCCAATTTGTTCAAAATCACATTAATTCAGAAAGAAAACTGTACTAATGTGTGTTCCTTGACGCACAACTGTTGATTCCATTCTGTCTTTGGACAGAACTATTCTTGTTGGGAAAGACAAATAGACTAAAAGGTTGCATATTGTTTATTCGGTATTTCGTTTGGTTAGAAACTTGAACATGCCTATATATATATATATATATATATATTGAGAGAGAGAGCTGATATACCAACAAGCTTTCTGTTGGTCATGCAAAATCTGTGTATAAATATTTCAAAATAAAATTTCAGATTGTGCAGATTCCTATTAAAAGTACTCAATTTGACTGTTAAAATGCACCAAACAACAGTAAATGTTAATTCAATTTTCACAGTAATAAATATATTTTTGTATAAGGGTGAGGTCCAGTGTTAATTTCACATATGAAAAATAGTTTTTGTCAAGGTTTGTTTTTTAGGTTGGCATCGGTTGAAGAGCAGACATATGTATACATTTGAAACAAGTTGATGATGCTAAGGAAAACTCAATTTGGTACGGTTTTCTGTGCACACTATTGAAATGAGTCACACAAATATACACAAAAATGTGTCTTGCTTATGCTCATACACTCTCAGAAAAAAAGGGTACAAAACCTAACCTTTTAGGTTCTAATATGTACACTTTAGGTACTAATATGTACCTTTATGTTACCAGTACGGACTCCTTAAGTACAAAGGTGTGCCTTTTGAAAAGGTACCACCCCAGTGACAACTTTTGCACCTTTTTTTCTGAAAGTGTACGAACACAGTTGGTTATGTATTAGATGAACATATAACAGCTGGGAGAATGTTTTAGGTCTTAAAGTGATATCAGCTAATAAACCTGCAGCTGTCTCTGTCATCAATGTTAAACAGTCAAAAAAAAAAAAAAAAAAGAGAAAATCATTCACTATATGCTTGACTGAATAACTTCAGTAGTTTTAATAAGGATTCATCTATATTTAGTCCCTAATCCCTGGTATTTTATTAAAAGAAGATCTTTTTCTTATTTCTTAATGAGTTTTAGTCCAACAAGTCGCTGAATTTCTCCGCACACTGAACATTTTTTCAAATTGAACCAAAAAAGGTCTCTCAAAAATGAAGTTTTTATTATCCATATACCAAAGTGAAAAAGTAAAAAAGTGCAAAATATTAAAAACAGACCAAAGAGCAGACTTTTAGCCCATGGTTTCTTCAGTGCTCATGGGGCAAGAAATGCAACAACACACTTATAGGCACAATTGCAAATTGTTGACAGATGGACAAACAGAGAAGTGTGATCTTGTCTCCTAATAGCACTCATATGTTCAACAATTCTAGTGCGCAATGCACATTTTCTTTAACCAACATATAGTAAAGGGCAAGTACACATGATTATGTATATCACATGAGCTGTTTCACATGTGATCAGTTGTTTATTTTTTTGGACTTTACCCATTTGTGGATGTGTAAATTGTAATTTCTTAATGAGAAATTATTTTTATTTACCTTTAAGATAAATAAAAACGGTATATTTCACAACAGTTAAATATGTGTCTCTGTTGCATGTTCAAAACTTAATGCCATGCAAATAGGACTATTAGATGTTTTCTGCATGAGAAATGCCTAAGTTTGGAATTTTAGAAAATGTTTGATGATGCAAATTTTTACAAAACCCATTAGATTTTAATGACTAAATCTACTACAGTTAGTGGTATAGCGATAGCCTAACGGTATTGACGATAATGTGATATTCGCAGCAACATTTATCGATATCGTGTTAATTTAGTTTGTGGCAATATATCGGTATAAGCGACAACCGCAATATTTAAAATGAATAGTTCTATTATGATAACACCAAATGTAAATACTCCAGTGCCAGTACCTGGTTGAGCTCCCAGGTGGCAGTATTGTGCCTTAACGCTGACACCTGTCACACAAGAATATTTCCACAGCATTTATTAATCTTAGTTCATGTTAAATTCAGCATTTAATAATGCATTATTAAAATCACAAGTTGTGTTTGTAAACATTAATGCACTGTGAACTAACGTGAACAATGAATGACTTGAATTTATTAACATTAACAAAGATGAATAAATTGTGTAATAAATGTATTGTTCATTGTTCATTCATGTTAGTTAGTTCATTAAATTGTGTAATAAATGTATTGTTCATTGTTTATTCATGTTAGTTAATACATCCACCATCCATGCTGTTGAACTTGATATTTTCTCTCTTGTTATTTCACAGGAGCTTCAAAGGAGACAGAGAAAGCCTTGTGCCCTGCATTTATTAGTAGTCTATCCTTATGTCCGTTGGGTGAAAAAGAAAAACTCAACAAACAAAGCAACCCCACCCCCCCCCCCCCCCCCCCACCACCACCTATATATCTCGATATATCGATACCGTGAATTATTATGGCCACAATAACCGTGATATGAAAAATCGAATATCGTGCTCTACATCTACAGATTTAGTCAACTTAAACAATTAAGATGAAATATAACTAAAAATAAACAGCATTTTTAGACTAAGTTCATATTTAGTCAAAATAGTTGCTGTTAAAATTAACACTGGTGTCACATTTATTGTTGTTCGGCAAATTTTGAAAAATCCAGTCGTTTTAAATAAATTTCCAGTGAGGGTGACTTCTGTGCGAGTTTCTTTTTCTTTTAATCGGACCCACAACTCTTGCTCATGTTTCTTTACACTAGTCGCTGTAAATAGATGTACTTTATTGATCCAGAAAACAGATCCACTGGCAAAACCGCAGAGACATAAAAGACAAACTACACAAACGAACATGAGGAAATATAGACTATCATTCACGCGCATCCATATTCATCTCCCATCATCACTCGAGACGAGCGCTTGTAAAAGCGCCCACACGACAACGATCAGTGAAAGGAGGCGGGTGCCTCTCGTTTACCTCCCCATGCTGTCTGCGCTTCGCTCGGTCACAGTGAACTTTGGCAAAGCGCTCTGTGGATGCTGGCAGGAGTCGCTTTTTTCTCGGGCGCTGCTGGCACGCGCTGTGGATGCGAAACAAACAACAGCAAGGTACAATGACGCACCACAAATTAACACTTACGCATTTCACACTGTTTTATTTTTAGTCTTGCGTGGTTTTACGTTGGTACGATAAACAAGACAAGCCGCTGTTGTAAATAACCTGATCATTTCGCTTTATCATGTTATCGCATTCTTGTTTGGTGACATACCGGGTATTCAGTTTGAGCAAAACCACGCCAGACACGACACTGGATGGTAATAATTTAAAACGAAACACAAAATACCATAAGGGATTTGAGAAAGAAACGATGTTTCTCTTGCAGGTGACTGTTTGAATATGAATCCGGACCCTACTGGGAAAGACAGTCGTGTTTAAAAATCCAACGCGAACTTATGTGTGACGTACCGTGGATTTTCAGTGTCTAAAACATCCTGTAATGAAATATGAAAGCGAGGAGGAATTCCACATACCCCCTTAAAATGGGATAAACTCAACGTGCCATAGGATATGACAGACGTGGGAAAATGCGAGTTTAGCTCTGCATGAAGTTTGGAGTTGTCAAAACCATATGTGGCGAGATGTGGCGGAATATACCTGAACAAGACATCATGGCAGAACTTTATGAGAAGAGATAATCATTGTTTGGGTAAATTGAGAGGGGCACAGAGGCTATGGTGAACTCATCCCCAGCGGTCGCTGCTCACGCAGAGGGTGAAGAGATCGAGGTGCTAGAGAGCACTGATGTCCTTCCTGTAGCTCCAGAAGACGTAAGTGACCATGATTTATGTTGTTGAAAAACAGAAAAGAAAAGAGATGAATTTGAGAGTTGATTTATCTTTTTCTCAATTATATTTCCTTTCTTTTACCTCTTTCTCTATCTTACACAAATGCTTCATCCAGCAATGGAAGTGTCTTTTTGATAAGGTAGGATTACTGCTCTTGTTCTTGACGGTGTCTGTTTGGGTTTGGTGTTGTGCAAATCTGTACATGTGCAGACCTTGCTTGTTTACTAATATGATGATAATAACTGATAAAATGGTTCTATACAAAATATACGAAAAAAGACACAAGGGTTAAATCATGAAAAGTGATACAGTATTTCAGTTATTGGTCATCCAATATTAGCCTATATATATTATAGCATCACTTTGTTATTTATATAATACAATTAAATGAAAGCACAAGTGGATTGGGAAATTTGAGAATTGAAGAATCAAATCTTTTTCAGTTTGTGAGTTTGAATCACCAACATTATACAGGTTTTGCATTTCAATTTGATTCGGAATTACTGGAAGTGGAACTTGCTGAATCTCAATTTAAAGAAATTAAATACAGTGCACTTTAAATGCCCAGATGACGCTCTTAATTGTGTAATGTTAGACACTTAATGAATTTAACTCTATCTCAGCTTTCCTGACTTGCCAGAGGGGGGTGGGTGCTTGGCTATCAGACCCCAATGTTGGAGGACAAAATAGCCTTATAAAAATCGTATATTATTGCGTTTAGTGTGTTGTTTGGGACACAGTGTAAGGTCTATAATGTACTATGAATCATCAGCAAGAATTGCAATTTAAAAGGCATTCTGTTAATTTCTGAAAAGTTCACTTTGTACACAAACGAAACTAAAAATAAAAATAATTATACAACATTTACTCAAAATTCACAAATATGAACATAAATTGTTTTGTCAAAATGGCCAGTAGACTTTGTAGCTGACAAAGCAAGGAAATAGACACTTCTGTTAAATGGTGAAGTGGACATGGTTATTGGCTGATGCTGTGTGATTTAAATACACATACACTATAATGGTTACAGTTCTGGTCCACTCAGAATCCAGCATTAGGAGGGGTTAGTAAGTGGTTGCAGGGAGACAAGAGAGCCGGGTGACAGACGGAGAGCGCTCCCCCCTCCGCCCCTTCTTTCCTCTTGCTCTCAGGCTTTCTCGCTGGCTCTGCACCTGCCTAACCCTGACCCCCCACACGTACTCCCCAGGGATAAAGATATGAAGGATGAAGGGGGCCCAAATGCAGAAGAGAGAGATGGATATCAATATGAAGGGAAAGAGAGATTTTAGGGTTAAGAGGGAGCCAGACATGAACAGAGAACGGGAGCTGTAAGGGTGCCGAAGGCTCGTGGCACACCCCCTCCGTCCCTGCTAGATTTGACAGGGCAGGGAGGGGGCTGCCACACAAGTGGGCCTCTTACTCCGCTCCCTTTATACAGCCAACACTTTGAGTCCCTCAAGTGGCCTGCTGTTTGAGGTTTAGTCCAGTTTTGGGGTCACTGCAAGGCTGTAAATTGTGCATTGTGGGATCTAAAGGCCAGGAACACACTTCACAGACTGCAGATGTAACAGTCTAATGAAAAAGAGGAGGTGGAACTGGGTTGTTTAATGACACAATGTTAGGGTTCAATTAATCTATATAATTTACACATACATATTCAAATGCTCAAACCTGACTACTGATGAAAAGCTGTTAGCATCAGATGATTGCATTCTTACCCTGTGGTGCAAGTGACAGCAAATGGCTTGTTTGTTTTTGACAACTTATTAGCTGATTGTATTAAAAAAACAACTAATGGAAGTAAAAATGGAAATCTGTTAAATCACTCATTGCAGATAGATAAAAATTATCTTACAATAACATTATGTTAACTTCTCTCCCCAGTAAATTTAAGTTTCATGACTGCAAACCAGTAACTACAGTAATTCAGTTAACTGACTTTCGTTTCTCAACTCACTAACAATACTTATTATTTTACCTTTTTTCTCTCTCCATAAATTTGGGTCTGACTTGGTTAAATATCTTTTTTTACACATAGTAAAATTCATTTTTTAAATGTGAGGAAAAATTGACAACAGTCTATTGAATTATTAAAAAAAAAAAATTGCATACCCGAGGTGGTAATGCTGTTGCCAGTTTTATCTATTTATGTTCCCCCATTAAAATATTTCCAAATGCTTTCCAAAGCAGAATTAACCATGTGTGTCTCTGAGCAATGTGCAGAAGATGGTGTTTTGTTCTTAAATAATAATAATAATTTGCGGTTGTTATTTGTTGTGTAACTTCACAGGAGATGCTGTTGCACTGTAATAATTCTGCTGCTATTTACCATAAACTGGGTTTTAGATATGACCTTTGTGCTAGAATTTATTTCATTGTTTGGATTTGTTACAGCTCACGAGGGTCTTAGAATTAATACAGTGGATAGAATTAGCATTAATGATTTCAGTGGGTACTTACCTGTAATACTCCAAACATAAACCCAATACATACTGTTAGGGATAATTTTCCTGTTGCGGTTAATTGATAATGCTTTTGGTATTGAAATTTTGTTTTAAAAAAGTGGTCATAATACAGTATAACAGGTTAAATAACTTTTTTTCTTATAACAAAAATAACTAAACATTTAAAACAAAGCAATACAGAAAAATATATAAAAGTAAAATTTTTATTTAAATTATTTATTTAAAAAACATTAAAGTGCAAAAGAACTATAAAAAATCAATAGGTATCACTTTACAATAAGACCTCATAGTTAACCTTCATACACAATGGTAATAAAAAAAAATAAAAAAATAAAAAAAAGTCATGAAGAAAAATAATCACAAAAATAAAAAGCAATTTAAGAACTTGAAAATGAAAATGATGTAAAAATTGACTTAAAATGAATTTAAGACAGTTTAAAAATAGAAAACTATTTTACATAAAATACAGTGCAAAACATAAAATATAGTGTAATCAGTTCGGACATCACATAGTGCTCATTCAATAAATGAACAGCTAAACAATGAGCAATAGCTACATTTGCTATAGATGTTATTAATCTTTGTTAAAAAAAATACAAGTCTTAGTTCATGTTAGCTCATTAAATAACACAGTTGCAACTTTCAATTTTAACAATGTGTTATTAAATATTGGAATACCTAAGATTAATGAATGTTCAGAATAATTTTTTCATTGGCAGTTTATGTTAACTAATGAAGCCATAATGTAAAGTGTGAAAGAACAATAAAAGATCAAAACACTTTCAAACAATATCTAGGGCATTTGTAGTCCAGATAAAAATTTTTTAAAAATGAATGTTTGAAGATAAATAGCTTATTAAGTCTAAATATTTCAGTAGTTGGCTCTGTAATAAACACCATAGGGAAAACACAAATCTGAATGGTTATTTAAGATTAGTTTTATGTTTACAGGGTAAGGGCTGCATTTAGCGCCATCTGCTGTCAGAGAGTGACTGAGCTTTCATTCAGCGCGTCTCTCATGTGTTCCTCCATGTGCTTCTCATGCGCTTGTTTACATCAGAGCGTTCTTTCAAGCAGCATACAGCAGTGTTGTGCATTTTAAGCAGCTGATGGGAATAATATTCTTAAAATGCATTCCAAATTCTAAATAATTCACGGTATTTAGAAGTGCCCACGATAACAATATCGTGCATATTAATCACAGCAATATATCGCATTACCAAATACCAGCACAAGTCTACTGTAGATACATTCCACAGATATTTAGCTTTACAATGTCCAAAGTCACTTAAAACAACTGCTGAAAATTTCGGAGCCCCATAAAACACAAGCAACTTTACTTAAAATGGATCATGAACTAAGAAATCAAGAAAGACTTTTGATCTTTTGCTATATATAATAGGTTATTGTGCTATACATTCTGTAATTTTCAGAACTCAAAATTTTCTTGTTAGTCTAAAAACTGCTTATATTGAAACCAATCTGCCAAAATGACAGGTTTTGGAATGTGCCACTTTATGATGTAATAGTATGGCTAAGAACTGCCTCCACAGAAGAAGATCAATGCCTACTTTCTACATCAATGTCCATGACCGGAAAGGTAATAAAAACATAATCAAAGTTGATGTACGATGCTGCTGACTTGTTTTCTGGTGCGCCCAATAAAAAAGATAACACGTCAGCAGCATTGTACGTCAACTGTCACAGCAGTCGCATTCACAACAGACCCGGAAGAGAAGACAATGCTGAATAAAATCGTAATGTTTGTTATTTTTGGACGAAAATGTAATTTCGATGCTTCAACAAATTCTAACTGACCCTCTGATGTCACATGGACTACTTTGATGATGTTTTTATTACCTTTCTGGACATGGACAGTATACCGTACATAGATTTTTTAATGGAAGGACAGAAAGCTCTCTGACTAAATCTAAAATATTGAAAATATAGTTGTTTCCCCAGTAACCACAGTACACAAAGCTGGCGTGCAGCGCTCAAGTTTATTCAGTGAAATCATAGCCTTCTGAAGTTTAATCGTCAAATTAATCGATATAGCTAGATATTCTTGTCTTGCCATCCCCCTCCAGTTTTCATGGCCTTAAATGTAAATAATTTACCTGAAGACGTTTTAAGGAAATTAAAGTGTGTCACCTCAGGTAATTAAAAGTTGTACACACACTTGTGGTTTTCATCCTCACTTGAACACTTGAGCCAAATACAGGGCATACGTCATTTAAGTAGTCAAGTGATCAAGTGTATTTGGACAAGGCACATATTTACATTAAAGTGCTACTACTCTGAAATTAAAATAGGGATCGGCTATAAACTAGTGACCTCTCCTGGTTGGAGATAGTATTAATATCATAAACTGAAAGCAATCTTTATGCGACTTGTTTTTCAAATGTTTTAAAATGTATCACCCGTGTCTAATATGATCCAGTGGACCTTACTAAAAGACGGCCAATGGGCTGCCAGTTGCCCATACCTGTTCTAAATTATATAAGATGCATATTTAAAGTGTACTTCTATTAAACAAGGGACATGTAAAATCTAACAGAAAATGTGTAGTCTGGCTTGTTTCTCTGGTATTTTGAAGAGGCAGCCAATTAGTGTGCCATTGCTCACCACCTGCTCCTTATCACTCATTCTACAAGCTGAGAGAGGTTTCGTCTATGAAAGGACGAAAGGAATAAAAAAAGAAATCGACAGAGAAGGGGGCCATGTGCATATACGCAATCCTGTATGTCCTAGTGGCCAATTAACGCATAACAATCACATACATTGTGTGTGTCCCTGAGCTATTTGTGTTTCTTGACATTCAGTGATGAAAGTTAAAATATCTCTAATGTGGCCTTGTTTCTGTTTTCAGGCACATGCAGCGAGTCATTGTCCAATATCTCTTGTTTTATTTTCAGTGTACTTTCCTTGTCTCTCCCTCGCTCTATATTCTTTCTTCACAGCCCACTCTTTCCCTGACACTTCACTTCTAAGAGTGATAATAAGAGGAATCTCCAACTTTCAAAGCGTGAAAAAATCCTGGAGTGTTTGAAAAAAAATAGACAGTTGCTAAAAATATCAGTTCAGTAGTACTCTCTGGTGCTTGGAAGTGTGGAGCAAGTTAACAACCAGTGCAGATGTCTTCTTTAAACTGTGTAAAATGATTGTCAAAAAGCATGGTGAATGTGTTCTACTGGATGCACAGAACTGCTCTGGTTAGGATGATTCCAAGGGCCCGACAATGGGAAGGGCCCTTGGAAGAAGGAGAAGGGGGACTGTGGTGCTCAATTTCTAGGAGGTGAATGCGGAGAGTAATTTCTACCGGGAGGAACGCGATTTTTAGAGGTGGAGCAAAGTATCCCCCCCCCACCCTCCCAAAGAGTGAAGTTTCTGCCGAGGGGAGACCAACATCCCCCTCCACAACCCCAAATGTGGGGGCCCGTGTGAATTTGTCCAGGTGATGTCCTGCAGAGTTTAGCTCCAATCCTAATTAATGAATTACACCTGAAACAGGTAATAATGGTTTTACTAGGCATAGTTTGTTTTAAGCCGGGCATTCACTGTGCGATTTCTGTGCGATTTCGGCAAGGTACCAACTCACACTGTACGAGTAGATTGCATGTGATGTAAAGCCAAAGCTCGCGATTACTATCGCGATGCGCTCACTGTACGGTCCGATCGTCGAGTTGCGATTTGACTGCTCACACTATACGTGGGGAATCAACACGTATGATCCCTCAGAACCTGTTGTGGTAAGTTGACGATGATATGTCGAAAAGGCTGACATGTTGCTGCCATAACTTTTCCCTCCATCACTTCAGTCCACACTACACACTGTGTCGCCATGGTTTCGTTTATGGTTTCGCGCATTTGTGCAGTGAGGGGAACGTGGAAAATTGTTTCGTAGCCCTGCTTCAATAGTGCAATACCTCACGAGAGGCGACCAAAATTTCTGACATGTCAGAAATCCATCCGACCAACCGATTGGCGGTCGGGAGAGGTTAATCGCCTCTCGTTTCCCCTTGTACACTGCACTACAAACGACGCATGACAATGCTGAAAATCGGCCCGATCCAAAAAAGAGTCGCACGAGTCAGAATTCGGCTCAAAATCGGATGAAAATCGCACAGTGTATGCCCGGCCTTACAATTAGGAGATAAGAGGGTCTGTATTACTTACTATTGGGGAAAGTGTAACGGTCAACTTGGATCAAGTGTGCCTTAATAACCAATCACATTAATGCCTTGACATCTCTCTTGAATTTCAGTCAGAAATCAAAGTTTACGAACGTAACAGCTGTAAGCTGAATCCCACAGGTTGCAAAAAGTCAGTGACTTCTCTTATAAAGTGGCATTTTTTCAGTGAAAACTCTAAAAAATAGTTAAGTCATTCAGTGTAAAACATGTTGAAGATTCATTAAATGTGACCCTGTACCACAAAACCAAATAGCACAGGTATATTTGTAACAATAGCCAACAATACATTGTATGAGTCAAAATGATAATTTTTTTCTTTTATGCCATAAATCATTAGACTATTAAGTAAAGATCATGTTCCATGAAGATATTTTGTAAATTTCCTACCATAAATATATAAAAACTAAATTTTTGATTAGTAATATGCATTACTAAGGACTTCAATTGGACAATTTAAAAGGCAATTTTCTCAATATTTAGATGGTTTGCACCTTCAAAATTCCAGATTTTCAAATAGTTGTATCTCAACCAAATATTGTCATATCCAAACAAACCATACATCAATGGAAAGATTATTTATTCAGCTAAATCTCAAATTGACCCTTATGACTGGTTTTGTGGTCCAGGATCACAAAGTATAAGCTGTTTCCTCTAAACAGCTGTTTATTTAGCCTCTCCTCCATTGACATCCATAAAAAATAAAATTATTGTATTAAAGTATTGTTAGTGGGATCACTGGACCAAGAAAGCTGCAAACATTCATAAATACATCTTTGGTGTGGTAATTAAGGGGCAAGGAGGCTGCATTTACACTGCGTGTCTTAATGTACAGATCCGATCTTTTGACCATGTCCGATTTTTTGTCCCATCTGTTTACATTCAATTTAGACACGACTGGACTCGATCTGTTTTTTCATAATTCCTGCTCAAAATGATTGCGAGTGATCACACATGGTAGATGATAGATCCTCGTGTTTTGAATGGCCGTCCTGTTAAAATTATTTCTATAATTCACATTGAGTGGCCATTTGGCTATTATTTGGCAGCATGGACAAAGGCTGTCATGGATGTTTTGCAGCTCAAAATCATTTAGTATGCTATTTTATATAGCTCGTTAGAGGTAGAATTTAGTGAAATTATGTAGCGCCAAGATGATAGCCTATTTATTAAATGATTCTGAAGATGAGAGAGAGAGAAAGAGAGAGAAACCGCGCGAATGTGAAGCTTGCAAACAAGTGAAAGTTACCAACTCATTGCAGAGAAATATAATGTAGCTTTTAGTAGCGAACCTGTTGTATTTATAGAATGCATGGGGCAGAGGTGAAAGAGGTTGAAAACCAGCTCCAGATTTGTGTGTTTACACGTGTGAATCAAATTCCAACCTGTGTCAGATGTGGGCAAAAATCAGATTTTTTTTCTGGCAGTGTAAACACAGCTAGAGTGAACTGTGCCATCCTTTGGCCTTGAGCCAGAATAAAGGAAGGAGAATGATAGAAGAAACAGGGAGACTGGGCATAAGGATGTCATTGGCTACATGTTTGACAGCTGTGTGTCCAAAATAAATAATAATAATAATAATTCATTACATTTATATAGTGCTTTTCTAGGCACTCAAAGCGCTTACATTGTCAGGGGGTATCTCCTCATCCACCACCAGTGTGCAGCATCCACCTGGATGATGCGACGGCAGCCATAGTGTGCATGAACGCCCACCACACACCAGCTTACTGGTGGAGAGGAGACAAAGTGATGAAGCCAATCAGTGTATATGGGGATTGTTAGGAGGCCATGATGGTCCGAGGCCAATGGGCGAATTTAGCCAGGATGCCGAGGTCACACCTCTACTCTTAAAGAAACTTGATTGCGTTCATGCTCTACTGTTCTTGTCACTTTGGCTGAAAATTTAGCTCACAGCCCACCTGCTGTCTGCCCAACACACAGCTATCTCTCTCACACTCACATATACGCAGTATGTGATCAGCATCTGCTCATCAGTGGGGGTGGTGACAGTCTAGTGGTCAGAGATGAAGGTTTCAGGTTAAATCGCAGGTAGGGGAAACACATGAGTCACTGAGAGTTCTCATGAGTCCTTCAGTTAAACACTCTATGTTCCTCATGGAAAGCTGTCCGTACAGTTAGTGTAGTGTCCTTTTGATAAAAAATAAAAAACAAAAGCAGACTGAAGACAGTGGAAGTAAACGAGTCATGTGTGCCTTAATGTCATGTCAGAAAAACACATATAATCTCAAATTCAGTTAATTAAATTTAAGTTATTTGGTAAGCTTAACTTAAATGTACACATTTCTGATGTGATGAACCACAAGTGTGTTGCAGAACATGGTATTTCTTTCTTACACTTCATGCAACAAAACATAACAGCATGACGTGTGTAGTCTGATTCATTAACAAATGATTTGTGTTGGTTCTAAAAATGAAAAACTCACAATCTTTGATGGTTTCAATCAGTTACTGGTTTGAATCCATCTCATGAATCCTCTGACATATTCACTAGCTTTTAAATTAACATACTGTGTGACTCACTGCATTACAAGTTTCATATCACTGCATAATTACTATAATGTAACCACTGGGCTGATCTTACTTGCTGTGTTATGAAGAACCCAACAATATGTTATTTCTTTGTACTTATATATACAGGTGCATCTCAATAAATTAGAATGTTGTGGAAAAGTTCATTTATTTCAGTAATTCAACTCAAATTGTGAATCTCCAACACCAGCATATGACATTGCACCCAAAATTATCACAGACTGTGAAAACTTAACACTGGACTTCAAGCAACTTGTGGTATGAGCTTCTCCAAACTTTCTCCAGACTCTAGGACCTTGGTTTCCAAATTAAATACAAAACTTGCTCTCATCTGAGAGCACCGTCCAGTTCTTCTTCTCCTTAGCCTCAGGCCTCAGGTAAGACACCTCTGACATTATATGTGGTTCAGGAGTGGCTTAATAAGAGGACTATGACAACTTTAGCCAAATTCCTTGACACAACTGTATGCCTTGACCCCAGCCTCAGTCCATTCCTTGTTAAGTTCACTAAAATTCTTGAATCGATTTTGCTTGACAATTCTCATAAGACTGCGGTTTCTTGGTTGATTGTGCATCTTTTTCTTCCACACTTTTTCCTTCCACTCACCTTTCTGTTAACATGCTTAGATACAGCACTCTGTGAACAGCCAGCTTCTTTGGCAATCAATGTTTGTGGCTTACCCTCCTTGTGAAGGGTCACAATGATTGTCTTCTGGACAACTGTCAGATCAGCAGTCTTCCCCATGATTGTGTAGCCTAGTGAACCAAACTGAGAGACCATTCTGAAGGCTCCTTTCATCACAGTAATTGCACTCCTGCTAATTGCACCAGGTGCCTTCACTTAATTTTCATTAGCCTCCCTATATTTACCAGTCTTTTCATGTTGTCTGTATGGAGTCCTTACCCTTCGTGATCCCAGTCTTCTCGTCCTCCGAGATTCCTCGTCTTCCTGTCCCTTTCCTGTTTGTTTTATTTTGGATTGTTCTCTGTATTTGACCCTGGCTTGTTTGACTTCGTTTTGGATTATCCCATTAAAATCATACCTGCAATTGGATCTCTCCCTCTCCTGTGTCTTACTTGGGTCGCGATCGTCACAGAAGGACTCCATCCATACAGATCCAGTGGTATGTCCTTTCATGTCTCCTCCCCAGCCAGTATGGTGGAGCGGAGGGCTAAATATTTAAAGTTAACCTCCCTCCGTCAGGAGAGTAATGATGTGGGGGCCATGGCACAGCTGTTCTGGTCCCTGGCTGAGGGCATGGGTTATAAGGAGGCGGCCTTAAAGGACTATTTTAATAGCGTGCTGGATGACCTGTTTCCACAAGAGGAACTGGCTCAGCTGGACACATATGGGTTCTGGGAATTCGTGTGTTACTTACAGCATCGGCTTCTGTGGGATGCCCCTGCCACTCCTGTCTCTTCCGGTGGGATGGCCGCCAGCCGAGCGCCACTGCCCAAGATGGCCGCCAGCCCAGCGCCACAGCACAAGGTGGTCACCAACCTAGCGCCACGATGCAAGATGGCCGCCAGCCCAGTGCCACAGCACAAGATGGCCGCCAACCCAGTGCCACAGCACAAGATGGCCGCCAGCCCAGCGTCACGACGCAAGATGGCCGCCAGCCCAGCGCCACAGCACAAGATGGCCGCCAGCCCAGCACTACTGCCCAAGATGGCCGTCAGCTCATCGCCACTGCCCAAGATGGCTGCCAGCCCAACGCCACTGCCCAAGTTGGCCGCCAGCTCATCGCCACTGCCCAAGATGGCCGCCGACCCATCGCCACTGCCCAAGATGACTGCCGGTCCAACGCCACTGCCCAAGATGGCCGCCAGTCAGGGCTAGTCACGTTGACCTTCCAGAGTTAGGGCTAGTCACCGTTGACCTTTCAGAGTCAGGGCTAGTTACCGTTGACCCTCCAGAGCCAGGGCTAGTCACCGTTGAACTTCCAGAGCCAGGGCTAGTCACCGTTAACCTTTCAGAGTCAGGGCTAGTCACCGTTGACCTTCCAGAGTCAAGTCAAGTCACTGGTGATCTTCAAGGACAGAGTCAAGTCACTGGTGATCTTCAAGGACAGAGTCAAGTCACTGGTGATCTTCAAGGACAGAGTCAAGTCACCGGGGTTCTTCATGGGAGAATTCAAGTCACCAGTGATCTTCATGAACAGAGGCAAGTCACCATTGATCTTCATGAACAGAGGCAAGTCACCATTGATCTTCATGAACAAATACAAGTCACCAATGATCTTCATGAACAAATGCAAGTCACCAATGATCTTCATGAGCAGAGTCAAGTCAGCATTGATCTTCTGGAATCCAGTATAAACACCATGGGATTACCAGAGTCTCGTCATGTCTCTGAGGGACTACCAGAGACTCCCCACGTCTCTGCTGAACTATCAGAGCCTCTCCACGTCTCTGATGAACTACCAGAGCCTCTCCACGTCTCTGCTGAACTACCAGAGCCGTTCCACGTCTCTGCTGAACTACTAGAGTCTCTCCTCGGCTCGGCTGATCTACCAGAGTCACTTCACATCTCAGTCGAACTCTCTGAGCACCCGACTGATCCTGTTGTGGCCACGGAGGCTACCCTTAACTTGTTTATGTTTTCTGTTTCAGACTTGCCCAACCAGACTTGTCCTCCTGTTTATTCTGCCGCACGGATGTGGTGGTCTTCTGCTCCGCCCTGGGGGGTTTCGGTCTTGACCACACGGACGTGGTGGTCTTCTGCTCCGCCTTGAGGGGTTTCGGTCCCAACCACACGGTTGTGGTGGTCTTCTGCTCCGCCCTGGGGGGCTGCTGCCTCGACCACACGGATGTGGTGGTCTTCTGCTCTGCCCTGCTGGGCGTCACGTCATGTCCTCCTGGACTTGTGTTTTTGTGGTTGTTTTGTTTTGTTCTTTCGTCTGTTCTTCCATCTATGGACCTGGCCCTCCGTCCCTCCTCCTGATCCTCCGCTGGTCCACCTCCCTCCTGGGTTTCTTGTCTGTGTCTTTCTTTCTGTTTCCCTCTAAGGACCTGGCCCTCCGTCCCTCCCCTTGATCCTCCGCCAGTCCACCTCCCTCCTTGACTCCTCATTTTGTGTTGCACTTCTCTTGTCTCTGTTTTCCCTATTTTACCTGGTCCTCTTGTCTCTGTTTCCCCATTTTATCTGGTCCTCTTGTCTCTGTTTTCCCCATTTTACCTGGCCCTCCGTCCCTCCCCCTGGTCCTCCGCCGCTCCACCTCCCTCCAGGTCTCTTTGTGTCTTTGGTCTTCCCTTGGGTTCGGGTGGAGCATCTGCGCAGTTGCTCCATGGAGGAGGGGGTAATGTCTCGCTGTCTAGTCTCTGTTTCCCTGGGTGTCCACTAGTGGGCTCACTTCCCCCTAGGCACTTCACCGTAGGCACTAGAATTCCACTAGTCTTGTCCTTTCATCACAGTAATTGCACTCCTGCTAATTGCACCAGGTGCCTTCACTTAATTGTCATTAGCCTCCCTATATTTACCAGTCTTTTCATGTTGTCTGTATGGAGTCCTTACCCTTCGTGATCCCAGTCTTCTCGTCCTCCGAGATTCCTCGTCTTCCTGTCCCTTTCCTGTTTGTTTTATTTTGGATTGTTCTCTGTATTTGACCCTGGCTTGTTTGACTCTGTTTTGGATTATCCCATTAAAATCATACCTGCAATTGGATCTCTCCCTCTCCTGTGTCTTACTTGGGTCGCGATCGTCACAAAATCATTGCAATTAAAAGAACCAAAGACTTAAACTACTTCAGTCTGTGTGCATTTAATTTATTTAATATACAAGTTTCACAATTTGAGTTGAATTAATGAAATACCGTATTTTTCTGACTATAACTCGCACCTGAGTATAAGTCACATCAGTCCAAAAATATGTCATGATGAGGAAAAAAACATATATAAGTCGCACTGGACTATAAGTCACATTCATTTAGAACCAAGAACCAAGAGAAAACATTACCATCTACAGCCACGAGAGGGCGCTCTATGCTGCTCAGTGTAGACTACAGGAGCACTGAGCAGCATCTCTGGCAGCATAGAGCGCCCTCTCACGGCTGTAGACGGTAATGGTTTCTCTTGGTTCATTTCTCTCGGTTCATGTCAAATTAATTTTGATAAATAAGTCGAACCTGACTATAAGTCGCAGGACGAGCCAAACTATGAAAAAAAGTGCGACTTATAGTCCGGAAAATATGGTAAATGAACTTTTTTCACGACATTCTAATTTATTGAGAAGCACCTGTATGTTCAGTGCCTTGCTCAAAGGCACTTCAGCCATGGTTATTGAGGGTGGAAGAGCGCTGTTAATTCACTCCCCCGTGCTCTACATTTAACCCATCCAAAGTGCACATACACAACAGAGAACACACAAACACACTGTGAAGTTAATTAAATGTACACCACCGTTTATAAGTTTTAAATTTACACTTCTATTCTAATCCTGTGAAACAGTCCGTGGTGTTGTGTGACATGCGAGCCGTGACTGTAGGTTTCACTATAGTAGTTTCAGGGTGTTTGAAAGGTGATACTCAGATTTCAGTGCTTCTACCTGTAGTTGATGTGATCAGACACTGAAGCTTTTCACATTTTTAAGATTAAAACGCTACTAATGTCACAGCTAAAGTTTCAGCCACGGAAACGTTTCCACCACCTGTGCAGGATTTTCTGAGCTTCTTACAGTATGGTTTGGATTTATTATCTGTAAGCATGTGTCTGCATACATGTGAAAATTAAACTTGTATACACTGCAGACACATTCCAGCATGTCAAAACATATTGCCTTTTTCAAGAAATGTCTTGTCTAACAGGTTTAATGTTGATCAAAGCTTACCAACCCTTTCTTCTTATTATTATTATATTGGCTTCACTTGAGGCCTGCTTATTGTCATTTAATCTAACTCCACTGGCAGACTGGTTCATGCCTGAGATATAAATTATTTTCATGTACTCTATATATAATTATATTTTGTTACTTTAGAACTTGATTTCCTCGCCAGAGCCAAGTTTCAGGTGCAGAGAAAGATTTTATGATTTATAATCATTTTAATGTTTTTATTCCCTGTGGTTGAGCATTACATGAAGTTGGTAGATGAAGGTGGTGGCTTCAATATAGAAGTGGCAGCACCAGCCTACTTCAAGGCCGCTAGCAACAAACTTTTAATGATGATATCAGGAGTCTTAATGAAACCTGACTTCCATTTTTTAGCAGAACTAATGTGAACTGATATGATCTGCATCACCTACTCACTATGAAGTGAGCAACAAATCCCAGAATACTTCAGGGAAATAATCTGTGTCCCTGAAAAGTGCACAGTTAACTTGCTTTGGATGATCATGTCACCCAAAGTAAAATCTACTACATATCCGTTTTTATGCTGGAGATTAAAGTCATTATTCTTACAGTGTTTCTGAAGTGTGTTAGTCTTTTTTTATAGCTGGAGGAACTGTCAATCCTTTATTGATTTAGAGCTTTGTTATGCATGAATTCTGCGGTTATGCATCCTTCATATATTTGCGGTCAAATGTTGGTTTCAGGCCTCTAAATCCATTAGCTTTTCGTTTGACTTCATGAGGCAGCAGCTGCCTTGTGTCTGTGTCGTGTTGTGTGTGCATGTGCCTGAGGTACGTGTACATGAATTTCAATAGGTATGATTTTATGATTTTATTTTTTTAACCTCTATAAGTATCTTCCCTCTCAAAATCTTAAGTGTCTATCTCTAAGCATGGGTGTCCCGCCTGTGTTTATGCTTAATTACAAACCAGTAATCCTGATTTATGACTTAATTAGAAGACTTCAGTCTTTAGAGTGTGTAGTGTGGAGCCTTTCCATCGTCATACAAATTAAGGAATTGAAGATTTGAAACACTGTGGTGAGCCGCAGTTTATAGGATTATTTTTGGTTCTGGGGTTATTTGGTATCTTCATATACACTGATGTTGATAAACAACAGTTTTTGTACCCGAGGCCCTGTCCACACAAACAAAAGCTTTTTCAATATGGTTTGGCCATTCGTCCACACGCAAACGCAGTGGCAGGTTACTAAAACCTGACATTTTTGAAAATGCCTGCCAGGGTGAAGTTTTTCAAAAACTCCGGTTGCAGTGTTGTCGTGCAGATAGCGAAACCGCCGTTTTTGGCTTGTGCCGTTGGAGCCAGCGCTGTTATCTCCGCCTACTGGAAACTTTTTCAGGCTTCTGATTGGCCAACATGGATTTACGGTTGAGATTACATCGCCACCTGTTGGTTTGGCATGGTCTTGACAGTGCTTCTTGGCCTGCGTTTGCGTTTTCATGTGGACAGAGATTTTTTTTTTTTAAATGGAAGAAGGAAAAACTCTGTGTACGTGTGGACATGGCTTGAAACATTGAGTATGCATGTAAAAAATCTCTTTTGTGTTTAGAATCTTTCTTGCAATAAGCAGTTTTCTGTTCAATTACAGTTTGTATGCCCCATATATAAATGATTTACCTATAACTTTGGGCACTTTTTTCCCATTGTAATTGTCAAGTATTTTCACAATCTTGCTTTAATAATGTAATTCTGTCTTTTTTTCTACTTTTTTATCTTTAATTATGTATTATGTTTATTGTGTATTAAGTAATTTATGATGGAAATTAACATTTTTTTCTAATAAAATGGCTGACTTGTCCTGCCAGGGCTAATTTTATAACTAGAATTTTATAAAACATACACATAATTAAATTATATTTTAGTACTCTTGAAATAATTTAAAGGGCACATCGGATGCCCATCTTCCAAAAGTTGGTATGATTCTTTGTGGTCTTCATGGAAAGTCTATTACGTACTTTGGTTAAAATTTCTCAATAAAAAACACCCTTTTTACCTTTTCAAAAACAGCTCCATTTACAATAACCTGTTTTGGTGCATGTCCCTTTAAATGATAATGAGCTACTGCTCACCCACCCCTCTCTTCCGTTAAAGTCACCATTCTTATTCATGCAGTTATAACTGCTCGAAAACTATTTAAAATACATTTGTAAATGACTTATTAGTCTTTAATATGCTCCCACTAAGTCAAATAATAAGAAAGAACCAAATTGCCTATCACAGCTATGCTAATGATACCCAGATTTACCTAGCCTAATCACCAAATGACTACAGCCACATTGAATCCCTTTGCCAATGCATTGATGAAATTAACAGTTAGATGTGCCAGAACTTTCTTTAGTTAAAAAAGGAAAAAACTGAAGTCATTGCATTTGGAAACAAAGTTGAAGTTCTCAAGGTGAATGCATATCTTGACTCAAGTCAGGAATCTTGGTGTGATTCTGGAGATTGAACTTAGTTTCAATAGTCATGTCAAAGCAGTAACTAAATCAGCAAACTGTCGTCTAAAAAACATTGCAAGAGTTCAATGTTTCCCGTCAGGACCTGGAGAAACTTGTTCATGCCTTTATCACAAGCAGGGCGGACTATTGTAATGGTCTCCTCACCTTCCTTCCCAAGAAGACCATTAGACAGCTGCAGCTCATCCAGAACCCTGCTGCTATGATTCTGACTAGAACCAGAAAATCTGAGCATATCACACCAGTCCTCAGGTGCTTACACTGGCTTCCAGTTAGAATTAGGATTGATTTTAAAGTACTTTTACTCGTTTATAAATCACTCAATAACCTAGGACTGAAATACATTGCAGATATGCTCACTGAATATAAACCTAACAGACCACGAGTGAAATGCCAAGGGGAATCTGCTTTTAGTTATTATGCTTGTCCACAGTTAGAATCAGCTTCCAGAAGAGATCAGATGTGATAAAACATTAGACATTTTTAAATCTAGACACAAAACTAATCTGTTTAGCTGTGCATTTATTAAATGAGCACTGTGCGATGTCCAACATGATTACACCGTATTTTATGTATTGCACTGTGTATTATGCAACCCTAAATTATTGCACTGTCTTAAATTAATTTTAAATACATTTTTAATCATTTTAAAAGGTTATAAATGCCTTTTTTTTACTTTATTTTATGTAAAGCACTTTGAATTACCATTGTGTACGAAATGTGCTATATAAATAAACTTGCCTTGCCTTGCCTTTAACAAACACCTTTATAAAACTTCTACAAAGGCAACCGGGTCTATGCTAATATGGCAGTGTTCGTCAACTGTCTTGGGAGGGGCCTGGGCACTTTGCCAAGAATCTGTGAAAGGCTTGATCTGAGAAAGTGCTTATGATTTGTGTGGATTAAAAAAATGCAATGGGTGGATTTTTATCATTTTAGAGTGGTTATGTACACACACTGCCAACACACATTGAAGTTCACCATGTAAAAAGTTAATTTTGCATCTGATGTGCCCTTTAACAGAATGACATCTTGATTGGAAAATGACACATTAATGATATGGTCTGTCTATTTCAGCTCTCTATTTATATTATAATAGTTAAATTAATATAATAATTATTTAATAATTAATTAATAATATTTTTTGATGGTTTTGCAAAGGGAGGTCTGGGACAAGGCTACTAAGGTTTAGTTTGAATAAAACAAGCAAACAACAGACAAAAAAGGAAGAAAAAGACACATATTAGGTAGGGAGATCGAACAATAAAGATTAAAAACTTAATAAAGTGAGAGAGAGAGAGAGAGAGAGAGAGAGAGAGAGAGAGAGAGAGAGAGAGAGAGACTAAAAGTAAGAAAAAGAAAGGCAGAATAAAAGAGAAGGTCTGACCGGGGATTACAGCAATAGGATTATGGCACAGATAGAGAATGGAGAGTGATCTCTGCTCCCACGACCTCCACATGGCAGCCTGCTGGATGACTGAAGCAGAAAGCAGGAACACAAGTGAGCCAATAACAATCAAATGCCCTTTGGCCTTAACAGAACTGAACAATTTCTTTAAAAGAGAGCTTTTTTCTCTTTATTACAGAGCTTTTTTTAACAGTCTGGAGGCTTATAGGAATGACAATAACATGAAGGGCCAATGATGGGTTCTTTTGGGCCCCAGATGGCAACCTTGAAAATGTCTCAGACAGTGACCTCCTGGTCCCATGGCCCTCTACAACATAACTCCCTCTGCTGAATATAGAGATGAATCCGAGCCCCCTGTGAGTCACTGCTGGGCTGGTCACCCTTTATTAGAGACCATAAATCTCTATGAAGAAAGACATTGATTCTTTTTAGGCTGAACTTAAGGTCAACTCAGGGTGGGCTGAAGAAAAAAAAGAGTGAATGAAGATCAAGACAGTGAAAAACTGTTGCTATTTTCTTTTACTGATATGAGTGCCTTTTGTCAGGGTTTATGGTGAGTGATTGCAGTATTGAGAATGAATGGTGCAATCAATTACATTTTCACTTAAGTTTGTAGAATAGCTTTAAAAACAGGGGCGGCCTAAACTGCTACCTCCCAGTATGGCAAGCCGCTTTGACTTTTATTCCTTCTCATGATATGAATTCTTGATATCAAACAATTCAATGTTCACTAGTTAAATTATACTGTATAACTATAAAATTACTATAAATCGTTGTCTCCAAACCTGCTACAATTGATAGAGAATGTTGCATATTTCATTCAAATATTATGTTTTAAGCAAAAGCATTTATGTTTGTGTTTTGTCAGAAGAGTTAGTGTATCAGTGCAGTGTCATAACATAGCATTGAAATGGAAAACGGGCATGATCAAAAGGTTCAATTATCATTCATCTTGTTCAGTGTAGGCCCAGTATTTCAAGAACTGGACAACATAGTATATAAAAATAATACACGTCAGCATATTACAGTGTGTATCATTTCATATTTTACACACCCATTTGGTCCCATTGGTCAAGAAAACCAGAGCTGAATTAGGCAGAGAGTGTAAATACAATAGTTTGGCTCATCATATGAGAATGTGTCAGTGTACATAATACAGCAACATTTACAGTAAAAAAAAAATAATAGCATTGCATTATAACAAACCCGTCTTTAATCAAGGAGAAACGCCAGCAAGAATTTGGGCATGCGGCATCACGACTCGTTCTGTATTATTATTACTATGTTAATGGAACAATAAATGAAAAAAATAAAATAAAAAAAATGTCCAGCAAAAACATCAAACATTTTTGATGCATTATTATCTAACACTTACAAAAAGTTTTTATTTTTCATTTTGGGTGTATATTTTATTTTATGCATTTGAATAAAGTGTAATGAAACCAAAAATAAACATGAAAATGTAACATGAGGTTGTTATTTTTTGATAAAATAATTGATAGCTAAATTGATGTCTTGCTCATTTTTTCTTTTAATTATCCAAAGGACCTGGTGGCCAATAAAAAAGAAATAGGATGAAACTACTTTTTAAACAATTAAAAAAAAATCATACATAATATTATTTTCATGTTTCATTGAATAAACGAATAAAATAAAGGAGGAGCCATTTCTATGAGTGGATGTTCCTCTGCCATGTTTGGCCAGTGCTGATGCTAAAACGAGGATTGTGGGAAAATCAGATCTCATTAATATTCATGAACTCAATACTAGTGGTCAACCAATATTGTTTTTTTGACAGCCGATGGCGATGCCAATATCATGGAAAGCAGAGTGGCAGAAGGCCGATATAATTTTATTTAATATTTAAGAAATTTGTAATCATTTGAATGTGGATTAAAAAATAAGTTTGTAAAATAAACATGCTTATAATTTAAATGACAAAGTATTTTCACAAATAAACAAATATTTAATAAAAATATAATTAAAAAGGAAGTAAACACTGTAACCAAAAGGGCACCCAGTATTCTGGGAAGTTTGTGTGCATTTGGAATCACATTATTTTATTTTATTTTTTCAAATAAAGCCATGGTAACACTCATTTTACATACAGCACACAGTGAAAATTACATGAATATGACATTGGGCAAAAGCATGAAGCACAGCATAATTTGAAATCACGAGTTTAAAGTTTGTCAATTGCATATTTCCAGTGAAGCTGAACTAATACTAGCACTAATACTAGCACTTTTCCTTTTCTTGTCTTTTCATAAAAAAAATAAACAATAAAAAAAACACCTGGCTATGCATTCTATACTAGACTAACTGTATACTGTTGTTGTTCTCTTGTTGACCTGACTGCTTCTATTGTTCTCATTTGTAAGTCGCTTTGCATAAAAGCGTCTGCTAAATGATTAAATGTAAATGAACTCTCCTCCTGTCTGCATTCAATTCTCACAGACCAGCCGTCATGCAGAAAACATGCAATCATGCTGGATAAAAAAAACCCTTCACAAGATCTCACAGCTGGATTTGACTAAATTTCCAAGGTTTTTAGAATCAGATGTTCATTATTCATTAAAAGATGTTAAAATTATATAAATGCGTATTTGCTGAATGCTGATGGCAAACGAGAAAGTAACATAATAATTGCCTTTTTATTACTAACAATATAAAAGCAATACATGTTTGTATACATTTTAATTTCTTTTTTTACAAGCTCTATCTGATTATTAGACAGACTTCTGTCTGTGGACAGAACTGTTAACGACGACAGCAAACAAGTGGGAGAATGTGAGCGCTGTGTGTTCAGGCGCTGCCGATTTTAGTGCTGTCAAAATAAAGGTCCTGTCTCGAACACATCGGCCAGACAGATAAACTTATCATAGTATGACCAAACATGCCATTTTCCCTGGACAGGTCCTGGCCAGGATTTCTATATTGCCTAAAATATCCAGGTTTTGGCTTTGGTTTGCTATTTTCATACTTAATAAAGGTAAGGTAAGGTATCTTTATATCATAACCGCAGGAAAATTTGTTTTGCAGATAAAAGAAGAATTCTGTCACCCAAAATATAAACATAGAAAACATAAAACTGGCTGCACCATGACACATACACATCCTCTGTCCAAATTAACTATCAAATACTAAAACATCTATCTTGACTTCCGGTGGTCCTGCACGGTTGGCGACACAGACTCATGCTGCTGCTGACATTCTTAAAAGTGTTGAGAGGACAAGATATTTATTTATTTGTTTTTTTGTTTTTTAAGTTTAGTCAGTTTTTAAGTCATCTGAATGGCGATATATATATATATATATGGCTCTTTACTGGGTTGTTTATCGCGCACCTGACATCAGTCTGTTATTCGCACACAATGGCGTCCAGGAGGAGCACGACCAAACAATATCATACACAAGAAAGGATTTGCTTCTGTACCGTTCAGTTGATAACAATTTGCCTGTGAACCTTTCGGACTGTCTGAAAGGAGTGTGGAAAGCAAACGGCGGCGGAAAAGATGTCACAGAGGTGGTGTCAGACAGCTTCAGAACTACGCATCAAAGCTTGCTTTGAGTACCGGGATGCAGGTCTTCTGGTGTTTACTGAAACCTGGCTTCAACCTGAGATGCCTGGCTCATTGATAGAGGTACAAGGTTTTTCTCTTATTCGGGCAGATAGATCTGTCACCTCGGGGAAGAGCAGAGGCGGAGGCATCTGTGTGTTCGTAAATGACCGCTGGTGTAGGCATACGACAGTTAAATCCACGGTATGTAATTCGGACATTGAACTTTTATGTTTAAGTTTGCGATCTTTCTATCTACCCAGAGAGTTTGGGAATATTTTGATCTGTGTTGTGTATGTCCCTCCGTTGGGCAAAGCAGCAAATGCTGTGAGCATCATAAGAGACTGTATTCAAGTCCAACTTCAACATACACCTAACGCGCCTGTTTTTACTCTTGGCGATTTTAATCATTGTAAAATGGAGTCTGCTCTCTCTGGGTACGAACATTATGTTAAAGACAATACAAGACTGTAATACAGTTCGGAAAGATGATGGACAAGGAAGTCAGGGGTGGCGAACAAAGGCTCTTTATTAACTCCAAAAATAAACAGAATAAACAAAAGTAAACTGCGGCTCGGCGCTCTGCCTTCACACATCTATTTCCACACACACACACTGCTCAGCTCTGCTCTCTCAATGAACTCCCCTTTGCCGGTCTGCTCGGCGCTTATAACTCCTCTCTCCCCAATCACTGGAATTACAAACAGGTGTTAATCATTAATCATTTGACCTCCTTATTACCGCTCGTCCCCACATTCTTTCTCCCGCTGCAGCTTTTTCGGCTTCCCAGGCCCACCTCGCCACAAAGACATAATAAGATCTTAGACAAATGCTACGGGAATATAAAAGAAGCCTACACAGCCAGATCAAGGCCTCCCCTGTCAAATTCTGACCAGAACACGGTGTACTTAAACCGTGGGTTAGTTCACCCAAATAGCAAAATTATGTCATTCATAACTTACCCTCATGTTGTTCCAAACCCGTAAGACCTCCGTTTATCTTTGGAACACATTTTAAGATATTTTAGATTTAGTCCGAGAGCTCTCAGTCCCTTCATTGAAACTGTGTGTACGGTCTACTGTCCATGTCCAGAAAGGTAAGAAAAACATCATCAAAGTAGTCCATGTGACATCAGAGGTTCAGTTAGAATTTTTTTAAGCATTGAAAATACATTTTGGTCCAAAAATAGCAAAAACTACGACTTTATTCAGCATTGTCTTCTCTTCCGTGTCTGTTGTGAGAGAGAGTTCAAAACAAAGCAGTTTGTGATCAATTGATGTAACTGTATCTTTTTGAACCAGTTCACCAAATCGAACTGAATCGTTTTAAACAGTTTGCATCTCCAATACGCATGAATTCACAAATGACTTCAGCTTGTTAACTTTTTTAATGTGGCTGACACTCCCTCTGAGTTAAAACAAACCAATATCCCAGAGTAATTCATTTACTCAAACAGTACACTGACTGAACTGCTGTGAAGAGAGAACTGAAGATGAACACCAAACTGAGCCAGATAACGAACAATAGACTGACTCGTTCACAAGTCAAGAACCGGTTGCATCGGTTTTCGAATCATCAGTACTTCTTTCGGACAGTTCGATTCAATAAACCGTTTGAAGAAAACGATGCACCGGTTCTTTTGCGCTCGACATAATGGCGTCATTGGCGATGATTGCCCTTGATTCAAGCCTTCGGTTTACCCACGCTCATAACACTAGCACAGAATCAGTTCAGAATCAATCACCAAAAGAATCAGTTCGGTTCAGACGCTCTGTGTGTCAGTCTGCTTCACGCTGAATCACACATGCGCAGTATCATCAGCTCCTCGGTTCTCGAATCGGACGCATCTGACAGAAACGATTCTTGACTCGAGAACGAGTCAGTCTGTTGTTCGTTATCTGGCTCGGCTCGGTGTTCATCTTCAATTCTCTCTTCAAAATATTCTCCCATTTTTAAACAGGTGCAATTTACCATTGAGACAATACCTCAGTCTTTCTACAGTTACTACTTCAGATATCATAGATTTCCACATCTGAGTAGAGGGGGCATCACTACCAACCCATTACCATCTGTTTGAGTGCAAATCAGCCCAAATTAGCTCGCTATTACTATATGATCACGGCAATCAAAGTGAACGCGTCTATATGAATAGAGAGAGTGGATTATTTACTTTTATGGCACATTTGTGTTATTACCATTTTTATAAGTGGCCATCAGCACATCAGCACTTATTTGCATCGTAATTCATTGTAAAAGCTGCATTTCTAGCAATCTCAGGATTTTCTGTAATTGGCAAACAAAGTTAAATCTTTTTTTATTTTTCTTATTATTCTTATTTTTCTTACTCAAATTATTCTTATTGTATTTTTCTAGTGCTCAAATAAATCACTAATATGATGTCTAAGTTTCTGTCTAGTGTTTTATAATTGAAAAAAACTATGCAGTGGTATGTTTACTGACTAAATAGTTTGTAGAAGCCTTCAGTACTATTGGGAAATATATTTTCTTAAATTTGGGGGGTGGGGGTCTAGACATAGTCTCAGAAAAATATTTGCAGGAGTCTCATTTTTTTATGATATCTTATTCAGATTTGAAATAGAAACTCATGAGACATGTGGTTTTCAACCCATTACTTTTCTAGATTGCTCCAGGACTCATTTCATGTATTTTTATATCAAATAAAAAAATATTTTAAAGTGTGGTAAAAAAAAATTTCAAGGCACTTCAGTGTCTATAACTTTTAATATTTTTGAGCATTATCAAATCTGGTTGATAAAAAGTAAAGCCCAAAGTGTCTTCTTTCAAAAAGCAACCAAAATTATGTTTGTAACACACTGAAGTAGTAAACTGTTACAATTATAAGTTAGGTAGAGCACTTTCAGCTGTGAGTCCCATAATGGGGGGTGCTGGCTAACAGGTTAAAGGCATTATTTCTGACTTTTCAAAATTAACCTTATATCCTGATATTTGTCCAAATTCTTTAATACAATCAATCAATGCTGGAATTGATTTATCGGGGTCTGTCAAAGTTAAAAGATATCATCGACATATTATAAAATTGTGTGCTGTTTTGTTCCTATTAAAGTTCCTCCTATATTTATATTCTGTCTGATGGCTATCGCAAGAGGCTCTATAGCCAATGAAAACAGCAAAGGTGATAAAGGACTGCCCTGAGCAGTAACATGTGTTATTTTAAATGGTGTGGATAAAAGACCATTTGTCAAGACAGAGGCTACAGGCATCTTGTACAAGATCTTCACCCAGTCTATAAAAGTGGATTTAAAACCAAATCTTCTTAGCACTTCGAACATGTACTCCAATTCAACACGATCAAAGGCTTTTTCAGCATCCATTGTAACGATTGCGCCTGGTATTTGATGGTGATTAAGATGATTGATAATATTAATCAAGCGTCTTGTATTGTTTGAGGAAAAACGACTCTTAATAAATCCAGTCTGGTCTGTGCCTACTATGTCTGATACAACATGCTCTAATCTATTGGCCAACACCTTTGACAATATTTTCATATCTACTACTAGCAAGCTTATTGGCCGATAGGAAGAAGGTAGTTCTGGGTCCTTATCTTTTTTTGGTATTACTGTAATATTGGCAATATACATATTCCCCGGAAGACTTGAGTGTTCAAAGGATGCATTAAATACTCTCTGTAATAGTTTATTAATCCTGCCCTTCAAAACCGTAAAAAAACTCAACAGGATATCCGTCAGTGGTATATTCAAGCTATTTAGAGAGTAACAATCCTTTAATTTATCACAGTCAGTCTCAGAACTATACAGTTCCTCATAAAATGGTCTAAAACACTCATTAATGTACTTATTATCCATATGTCGCTGACCATTATCATCCTTAACTGCCAAAATAAAGAATTTAAGGGGGGCATTGTTTGCCAGCCTCGCCAAGAATTTGTTTGGTTTATTGCCAAATTCAAAAAGTTTTTGTTGTGCAAATAACAAATCCTTCTCAGCTTTCCTTGTTATTAAGTCACTTAACCTATCCCTGGATGTCTTTAATTTCTTAAGGACTTTGTCTGATTTTGATGAATAATATTCTTCTTCCAGTCTTTTAATTTTTATTTCAAGGTCGTTTTGTAGTATTAATCGTTCCTTCTTTTTACGGCTTGTATATGAGATTATCCAACAAATAGTTAGTTTTAGTGGTTACATCTCTAAACTAACAGGAGCATGATCAGAAATGGCAATAACTCCTATATCTGACTTCTCCACTAAATGGGCCAGATGCTTTGAGATTTGCATTGATGAATGAGGTAAGGAGTGAAATGTAAAACTTTGTGTTGAGGGGTTCAAATGCCTCCAAATATCTAACAGGCCGATTTCCTCTAGTGTGTTATTAAGCGATCTTGCGCTTTTAGACTGAGTGTTCTGAGCTGGGCTCCTGTCTAAAAAAGGACAAAGAGAGCAATTAAAATCGCCTCCTATCAAAATGTTTGAGGAGTCCATTTCAACAAACCGGTCAAAAAGTAAGGCAGAAAAATCATCATCGTTTACGTTAGGACTACAGAAGCTACCCAGCAAAATAATTTCCCCATAAAGCATTCCTTTAGCTAAGATGATTCTCCCCTCTGTATCCTTATATGTGTCTGTAACAACTAACAGCAAATTTTTATGTATCAATATTATTACCCCCCTCTTACTTGTTGAATAAGAGGAGTAATAAACCTGACCAAGCCACTCCCAGAGATATTTATTATGTTCACTGTTGCTGAGATGTTTTTCCTGTAAAAAGGCTTATTTGGATTTTGTCATTTTTTTAAACTATTTAAAATAACTTTCATTTTCACTGGATTATTGGATCCCTTTACATTCCAAGTACAAATTCTAATACTCATTACTAAATATAATATACTTTATGTACTTAATGCTGTATTCAGGAAAATAGAAATAATTATGTTTAGTCCAATCCCAACATTTAACTCTGCCTGTGCTGATTCCAAGCACAAACAAAACACACAGCTTGGAGTAACGAACAATGACCTAAGTATCCACAACAAACCTATTAAAAGGTGGAAGATGCGGAAACCAAAAACAAACTTCGTCATACTCTTATCAAAGAGTATCCAACTGGGATCTTAATCGAGTCCGAAAAGGGATTATCGTTACAAAGAAAAAGAAAACAAAAAACCTTCCCAACTGGGTCATTTGTCAATGTAAAAAGCCTTGTGATAACACTAATTAAAACATCTACGGACTGAGTGTCTTAACCCATAACATGACTTAACGGAGAATAAGGCCCAGTATTATTTAAGTTCTGTTATTCATCGTCAGAGCTTACTAATAGCCAAACGTTGCTATTACTGAAACACAGTCTAATTCATTTATATTTCACAAAGCCTATGCCGTTTACTTTTTATCGATTTCAGCTCTGCTTTTAACACCATTCAACCGCCCTTTTTAATCTTAAAGATGGAGCAGTTGAGTGTAAACCCAGCTATCATAAAGTGGTACTTATCTTTTTTACTGTAACTGGTTAAACTCAGATAATGTGTACAACATGATAGTGTGTAAAAGTAAACAATTTTCTTTCACAACAAAAGAACATTAGCACAGGTGTTCCATAAGGCTGTGTCAGTTCACCAATTCTTTTTACACTTTTTACAAATGAATGTTCAAAATAAAAATTCAAAAAAGTATATTTTTAAATATTCAGATGACACAGCCATCTTAATTCTACTTTATGGAGACGATAATATAGGAAACATCTACCAGTCAGTAGTAAGCCAGTTCGTTGACTGGTGTGATAAAAATGATTTAATAATAAATATAAATAAAACGGAGAAGATTATATTCGATCCAAAATGTATAGGTGACCATTGTAAAGTGGTCATATATGACCAAAACATCACCTAAACGCAAACTTGCAAGTATTTGGGTGTTACTTGGAAAACTCACACGGAATGGGTTTGCACTCGGCTGCATCAGAGACTGTACTTCTTACGTAGATTAAGTTTTTATGGGGTTAATAAGAGAATCATGATGTTGTTTTACAAAGCTGTTTTAGAAAGCATAGTTAGGTATGGTGTTATAGTATGGTTTGGGAACCTAACTATACAGCTTAAATCTAAATTAGCACACCTGGTGTTGACAGCACTAAAAACTGTTGGACATGAAGAATACTCAAATCTTCAACATTTATATGAGAACTGCATTCTGAATCAGGTACAGAAAATCGTGGGAGACCAAACTCACTTTTTGTATTCACAGTATGAAATGCTCCCCCTCCGGTAGAAAATATAGAGTCCCAATGTGCAAACTTAATAGGTATAAGAATGCCTGTATCTGTATGAATGCTGAATAACAGTTTATCTTATTAATTTTAAATCAACTGTTCTTTTTATATGCAGCAACATGTAGTCCACAACAAATTTTTCTTTCGAGGACAATAAAGTATACTACTACTATTAATACTACTACTACTACTCATATTATTTAAAATTTCAATTGCCACTGGAACAAAAGTATTTCTGTTCTGTCTAGTCTTCCATTCCGAGGCCACAAACCGATGACCAGAGGGAAGTAACTGAAAGTCATTCCTTAACCCTTGTGGGTTGTTGGGGACGTTTTCGTCCACTAGGGGGTAAAGTTGAGTCTTATTTTGGCCACAACTTTCTCTGTGTTTGAGCTAATGGAATGATTTTTGGTGACAAATCTTATTTTGACCCATATTTTGGGAAAATGCTTTGAAATTTTTCAAAAACTCAACGGTACACTGTGGGCAAATTCACTACCCTTTCGGGATGTTCGTGGATGAAAACATCCACTAAATTAAACTGCTGTAAAAATGTATCAGATAAATATTTTTTTCAATTTTTTTTGCATAAGTCTATTAATCAGCCTCAGTCCTGATCAAAACTACCAAATTTTTAAAAAAATTCCAAGATTTTAACTTTTTAATTACCAAATTCATAAATGATGTCACTGATTTGGGGAAAAAAACACACAAAATTACATATTTTCAATATAAAAAGTGATTGTGGACTGGATTTCTTTTTTACCTTTTATCACAGTCTTGGGCATGTCAAAGATTAGTAACAAGATTGGCTTTGATGCATTGTTAGTTTTTGTGCAGCATTAGATTTAAATTTTTTCTCCCTAATTAGCTGTTGGTGGCTGTTTTTGCCCCATTGACTTCCATTATAACGACATTTTTTGATTGCAAAGCCATGACACCATATAATCTTGCATTCTTGATTGTTTGTGGTTTTCACTTTTGGGAAGAGGTAAAAAAATGTACTTTTACAGTTGATCACTAGGTGGGACCATTAACCCTTTAAATAGGCCTGTGCAAAAAAAGGCTTAGTTTCTGGCTTGTATATGGAGTTATATGGAGTATAACAGCAAATTATAGTGTTTGTGTGTGTGTGAGATTCTTGATTGTTGGTGGTTTTTCCTGTTGGGAAGAGGTAACATTTGTTCTTTTTTACAGTTGATCACTAGGTGGGACCATTAACCCTTTAGATAGGCCTGTGCAAAAAAAGGCATAGTTTCTGACTTGTATGGGGTTATATGGAGTATAATAGCAAATTATAGTGTGTGTGTATGTGTGATAGAGAGAGAGAGAGAGAAAGAGAGGGTGTGAGAGAGACCTTTGTGCACTTACCTTGATGTACAGTATTTGAAAAAATCAAAATATGCACCTCATGCTCTCAGAACTACATGGAATAAACAATAAAAAAAGAAGTGTGTTTATGCACCTGCTTCCTTTTGATGGTGAAAAGTACATATGGCCTATAAGTGAAATGCTCCTCTTTTCTTGATGGTAAAGCCAGTTTAAAACCTTAAAATCCTGTAAAAAATATACTTTGCATCAAATTTATGAACATAATGTATTATGAACCAAAATGCAATACCAACTTCAAATAAGCTGCAGCTCGCTGGAGGGGTCACGCTACATAATCATTTCTATAAACTTTGGTACAAGTCAAGCCCTTTCTCGTGTTGCTTGCTGCTTTTCTCACCATCAAATATCCAGCACGATGGCATGCAAGTGTTTAAATCCACGTACTTTGCTTTTGTTTAGTCTATTCGCTTATTAAGTCTGACGTCACGTAGCAGCGCTTCCGTGTCCAAACGCTCTATCAGTTACCACGAGAAAACAACAAAAGGTGCTAATATAAACTGTGATAGAATACTAGTGAAAAAGTTATAACATTAACCTTTAACTCCATACTGAAGTACCAGATAGCCAGACAATGAAAATATAAATATAAAAAAAATATCTTAAAATTATTTGTGTTTGGGACGCTGTGAGCACAGAGACTGTAGTGTATATCGTAAGTTTGAAAGCGTTTAACTTAAATTATCAATATGAATAATCATCGCTCATAAACGGCTGCTGAGGTCATATTCTCAAGTGAAGCGAGTTGAGGCCTGGACCCGGAAACAGCGCTTCTTACGTCATCACTTAATAACCGAATACTTTCACCACCATTAAAAGGCAGCAGGTGCATAAATACACTTTTGTTTACTCCATGTAGTTCTAAGAGCTGAGGTGTACATTGTGATTTTCTGAAATACATTAAGGTAAGTGCGAAAAGGTCTCTCTCACACACACTCTCTCTCTCTTTCTCACACACACATACACACTCAATATAATATGCTGTTATACTCCATATAGCTTCATATACAAGTCAGAAACTAAGCTTTTTTTGCACAGGCCTATCTAAATGGTTAATGGTCCCACCTAGTGATCAACTGTAAAAATAACAAATGTTACCTCTTCCCAACAGGGAAAACCACCAACAATCAAGAATCTCACACACACACAAACACTATAATTTGCTGTTATACTCCATATAACTCCATATACAAGCCAGAAACTAAGCCTTTTTTTGCACAGGCCTATCTAAAGGGTTAATGGTCCCACCTAGTGATCAACTGTAAAATTAACAAATTTTACCTCTTCCCAAAAGGGAAAACCACAAACAATCAAGAATGCATGAATACATGGTGTCATGGCTTTGCAATCAAAAAATGTCGTTATAATGGAAGTCAATGGGGCAAAAACAGCCACCAACAACTAATTAGGGAGAAAAAAATTAAATCTAATGTTGCACAAAAACTAAAAATGCATCAAAGCCAATGTTGCTACTAAACTTTGACATGCCCAAGACTGTTATAAAAAGTAAAAAAAAAATCCAGCCACAATTACTTTTATATTGAAAATAAGTCATTTTGTGTGTTTTTTTCCTCAAATCAGTGACATCATTTATGAACTTGGCAATTAAAGAGTTAAAATCTTGGATTTTTTTAAAAACATTTGGTAGTTTTGATCAGGACTGAGGTTGATTAACAGATTTATGCAAAAAAAATTTAAAAAAGTGGATGTTTTCATCCCGAACAACTCCAAAGGGTAGTGAATTTGAACAATCCACAAGGGTTAAGGGATGTGACTGATCATTCAAGACAACATTTGCTTTCCGGTACAGCTGATTTGTATAAATATCTCCCAAATTCCTTTGATTTACTCCAATTATCCTACTCACCCAATTAATAATTTGGTTTAAGGAGTTCTTATTCTTCACTGACAGGCTTCCATACCACACCACAATAGAAAATGACATAAAAGATTCAATAAAAGCAAAGTAAAACAAAGTCAGCATGTGTCTATCAATGTTAAGCAGGTTTCCTAAGGCAACTCAAACGTTGATGACCTTTTTTGCAGACCATTTCACAATTCAACTCAAATGACAGTTTTGAGTCTATGACTGTGCCAAGATATTTATAACTCTCCACACGATCCACTATCACTGTGTCATCAGCAAACTTAATAAATATCCTGTTTTCATGTAAGCTTTGACACATATTGGTGTACAAAATATATTGTAATGGTGAAAGAACACAGCCTTGAGGGGATCCTGTGGATAAACATAATACATCTGAGCAGCTACCATTCACTTTTACCCTCTGCATTCTGTTATTTAAAAAGTCCAGTATCCATCCCACTAAGTTGTGGTTCAACTTGTCATACTCTAGCAATCTTCTGGCTAGAATACAAGGTTGTATAGTATTAAAAGCAGAAGAGAAGTCTTGCATGGGTATTTTCCCCTCCAGATGCTTAGTCAGTAAGTTTAACAACATAAGTGAAGCACCTTCAACACTTCTATTCGCTCTATATGCAAATTGCATAGGATCGAGGGCTTGTCCAGTCTTACTTAATATAGGGTAATAAAGGTAATGATCGTTTGACCAATAACATACAGACTTCGTACGTTATCGACTAATAGTGATGCATGAGGTGGGACCTACAGAGAATGGTCAAAGCGATGCAAATACGTGTAAAAATTTATGTTTGACTTGAAGCATACCGATCGGTGTATGACATCAAAGTACCATGAGAGCAATTCAAAAGCACAAGAAGCCGTCTGCTCTCTAGAGCTCTCATGGTACTCTGTCATACAACAATTGGTCTGCATAGCGCAAACAAAGCCAAAACATGGATATTTTAGACAATATCGAAATCCTGGCCAGGGCACTACTCGTTAGCACAGCTATTCTTGCCTGTAAAATGGCATTTCTAGATATCTGTTAAAGTATTTTTACTAGTTAAAATATTATTGAAGATATCAGTAATTCTGTTTTCACTAGTTGCAAAACCAACTGCCTATGTTGGTATCAGTATTTACCTTGTTCTTGGTAAAAATGTGAATTCAGAATCAGAATGGGCTTTATTGTTTACACATACAAGGAATTTTTGTGACACATACAAGGAATTTTTGTGACAGAAGCTCTGCAGTGCAACAGAATGACAAATATAAAAGAACAAAAAATACAAATAAGTAGGTAAGGAATGACAATATACATCCCACAGTTATTATCAAGTGTTCATTAGATGGATTGCCTGGGGGAAGAAACTTTTCCTGTGTCTGGTCATTCTGGTGCTCAGGGCTCTGAGCGCAATTAACAGGAGTGCAATTACTGTGATGAAGGGACAAGGCTTTGTGGGAATTGTAGTGCCTACGGTGAGGTGTCCCAGGGAAACAGCGACCAAACACCGTGACATTACCCCCTCCTCCACAGAGCAGCTACCAGATGCTCCACCCGAACACAAGAACAGACCAAGGAATACAGAGAACAGGAGGGAGGTGGAGCGGCGGAGGACCAGGGGAAGGGACGGAGGGCCAGGTAATATAGGGAAACAGAGACAAGAAGTGCCAAAAAACAAAACAAAAACAAGGAGACCAGGAGGGAGGTGGACCGGCGGAGGACCAGGAGGAGGGACGGAAGGCCAGGTCCATAGAGGGAAACAGAGAGAAAACAAAAAACTAAAACAAAACAACAACAAAACACAAGTCCAGGAGAGAACAGAAAGTTCAGTGGCCAGGGCCGAACCGACAGGGCAGGAATCCAGGGTGGAGCAAGGTGGAATTGGAGCCATGCGGTCGAGACAGAAGCCCACCAGGGTGGCGCAGAAGAACACCACATCCGTGCGGTCGAGACAGAAGCCCACCAGGGCGGCGCAGAAGACCACCACATCCATGTGGTCGAGACAGAAGCCCACCAGGGCAGCACAGAAGACCACCACAGCCGTGCGGTCGAGACGGAAGCCCACCAGGGCAGCGCAGAAGACCACCACATCCGTACGGTCGAGACAGAAGCCCACCAGGGTGGCGCAGAAGACCACCACATCCATGCGGTCGAGACAGAAGTCCACCCGGGCGGCGCAGAAGACCACCACAGTGGGATCGATGACACAGGAGAGCAAGTCTGGTTAGGCAAGTCTGAAACAGAGAACATGAACAAGTTAAGGGTGGCCTCCGTGGCCACAACAGGATCAGTCGAGCGCTCAGAGAGTTCGGCTGAGACGTGACAAGGCTCTGGAAGTTCCACAGAGACGAGGAGAGACTCTGGTAGTTCAGCTGAGACGTGAAGAGGCTCTGATAGTTCAGCAGAGACGTGAAGAGGCTCTGATAGTTCAGCAGAGACGTGGAGAGGCTCTGGTAGTTCAGCAGAGACGTGGAGAGGCTCTGGTAGTTCAGCAGAGACATGGAGAGACTCTGGTAGTTCAGCAGAGACGTGGAGAGGCTCTGGTAGTTCAGCAGAGGCGTAGAGAGGCTCTGGTAGTTCAGCAGAGACGTGGAGAGGCTCTGGTAGTTCAGCAGAGACGTGGAGAGGCTCTGGTAGTTCAGCAGAGACGTGGAGAGGCTCTGGTAGTTCCGCAGAGACGTGGAGAGACTCTGGTAGTTCCGCAGAGACGTGGAGAGACTCGGGTACTTCTGTGGTGTTTAGACTGGATTCAGGGAGATCAATGGTGACTTGACTCTGCTCATGAAGATCATTGGTGACTTGACTCTGCTCATGAAGATAGTCGGTGACTTGACTTTGCCCATGAAGAACGCTGGTGACTTGACTTTGCCCATGAGGAACACTGGCGACTTGACTTTGCACATGAATATCAATGGTGACTTGACCTTGCCCATGAAGAACACTGGTGACTTGACTTTGTCCTTGAAGATCACGGAGGGAGGTTAATTTCATGAATTTCGCCCTCGGCTCCACCATACTGGCTGGGGAATGGGTATGAAGTCCCACACCGCTGGATCTCGACATGATGGAGTCCTTCTGTTACGTTCGGGAACAAAGGAACACAGGAGATGAGAGATCCAAATGCAGTGTGAGTTTAATGGGTAATCCAAATCAGAATCCAACAAGCAGGGGGTCAAAACCAAAAATCAATCCAAAACAAACAAACAGGGATAGAAACAGGAACGCGAGGAAACTGGGTGACGGAAAGTAAGGACTCCATGAAAACAAACAGAAACAGACCAGTTAATATAGGGAGGGTAATGACTATCAAGTGAAGAAACCTGAGTGCAATTAACAGGAGTGCAATTACTGTGATGAAGGGACAAGGCTTTGTGGGAATTGTAGTGCCTGCGGTGAGGTGTCTATGGGGAAGTGGGACCACTAGTGGAGATCCAGGGAAACAGAGACCAGACACCGTGACAGTGCTGCAGAGAATCTGCCAGAAAAACAAACAAAAAAACCTTCTGTTTTGTTTTTGATTAGTATGTCTATCATGCTGAAATCCTGTGTCCTAAAGCCATATCAGTTTTCTTCTTATAACTTCTTATGTACGGTTTTCTGAGCTCACATATCTGAAGCACGTGCACAGAAAGCAGCTGTCACATGGCATGTGAGTACTAAACTAAGTTCCCTTTTTATGTAATATTTGCTTAAACCGTCTAATACACACGTTTATGTAAAAAAAAACAATTTTATAGATTTTATAATTAGTTTTCAATTTATCCAACACTGTGACCAAAATTTCCAAAATCTATTCTAAATACAGCTTAAAGTCCTTTTCTTGTGCATTAAACTTAAATTTATAGCATTTAAATTTAGCATTTATAAATAAACTTTAGGTTCTAAATATTGGTTTATAATTAGTATGATTATAGGACAATTGTGTATTCCCATGAAATTAAAAATAGAGAAAAAAAATAAAGAGTTTTAATGGGCTAGAATAGATAAATGTATTTTACTAGCTGTATTCTATGATAATTGTATATTTGATTACAGGGTATTTAATATATCTGTTTTCATAACAAAAACATTGGATTCATGGAAGACACAATGCAGTTATGTCATAAATTCATACAAAAACACTCAATTGAAATTCACAAGCCATACACCCATTCAGAACAGCTGATCTCTCTCTCTCTCTCTCTCTCTCTCTCTCTCTCTCTCTCTCTCTCTCTCTCGCTCTCTCCATTTCTGTGTTTTTCAGTGGTTCATTGGATTTAACATTGTACATTATGATAATGAGCTGAAGACTTCCAGTGGAGCATCTGTTAGAGGATTATGGTTGGACTCCATTAGTATTGCATGAAAGTATTATGTTTTGCTTTGGTCCTCACTGAAAGTGTAGCTGTGGGTTCTCTCTCACTTTGGCTCATTATTGAAAATTCAGTATGCTTAAGTTACTAAGGGGGAAAATCAAGAGAAGAATATGTGTGTTGATAACAATAATGGGCATATCTCAAAGTTAAAGGGTTAGATCACCAAAAAAAGGAAAATTTGTCCATGTTTGACACCCTTCAAGCATCCTAGATGTATGTGACATTTTTTTTTTTTCATATTTTCAGAGTTATATAAAAAATTGTCCTTGCTCTTCCAAGCCTTTCAATGGGGTTAAGAGGGTGTTTGTTGTCAACAGTTCAGGAGACATGAAATAAAGTGTATGCATCTGTAATAAAACCTCCCTCACACGGCTCCAGGGGGTGAATAAAGGCCCCCTGTAGTGAATCCATGTGTATTTGTAAGATAAATATCCAGATTTCATTACATTACACTTTTTTTTCTCGGTTCTGCTGACTGTTGGAACGTGGAAGATGTGCAAGCGGATGACATACAGTTGTGTTCAAAATTATTCAACCTCCTTGACTTGCAAGACAATTTGCTGTGGAGGATAACATTTTATGAAATCAATTTTACAAAGGCATCAGTAAAGTATTAGAGAAAGTTTGTTAATACACTTTTGAGTGATTCTGAGAATGGAACATTGATGAATCATGATAAAATTCAAATTTGAAATGACTCTAAACATTCATGTTCAAAATTATTCAACACCCTTTGTGCAGAATCTTTTATTCTTTAAAATCACCAATAAACGCTGTCTGTAAGTGTTTAGAAGCTTCTGTCACCTCTCTACTACAGTTTTGGCCCATTCCACACCTGAAAAAGCTTTCAGATCACTGATAATCTTTGGTTTTCACATTGCCACTGCTTTCTTCAAATTCAACCAGATATTTGAAATGAGAATTAAGCCTGTAGACTGAACAGGTCACTCAAGTACATTCTATGACTGATCCCTGAACCAAGCAGTAGTAGATTTGGATGTGTACTTTGGTATGACTGGCCTGCAGGAAAGTCCATTGATCATCAGCTTCAGTTTTTGCACCAAAGGCATCACAATTCTTGTCAAAATGGCCTTACACTTTAAAGAATCCATGATGTCCTTCATACAGTCATGATTTCCACTTCCTTCTACAGTAAAGAAACCCCATAACAGGACTGATCCACCTCCAAGTTTGATGATGGAGATGGTGTTCTTCTGCTTATGAGCTTTGCCTTTTTTGCAGCAGACATACCGCTGATCCATGGGTCCAAAAAGTTCCAGTTTGGTCACATCACTCCATAAAACATTCCTCCAGAGCTCCACAGGTCCACACAAATGAATTTTATCAAGTTCAAGTTGGCTTTTTGTTCTTCTTGATAAAGAGTGGTATTTATCAAGATGTCTCAACATGAAGGCCATACTTGTCTAGTGTTCTTCTTACACACTGCATTGAAATGGTTTTCCTCCTTTCATCGGGTCATCTTGCAAGTCTTTGGCTGTACATTGCAGGTTTTTTCTCAGTTGCTCTGATTAAACATTTTATGATATTGTGCTTTTTCTTCCACACCCTCAAAGATTTTCTGGTAAAACACACTTTAAGCTAAGGAATAAGGCTGAGAGCTGTGTCTATAGGAACTTTCAATGTCTTGGAAATCATCATATAGCCTTAGCCTTTCTAAAGTAATACAATATTTCTTCTCTTTTGCTTTTGTGAGATCTCTGTTGACATTTTGCTACTCAAGTTCAATACATGCATGGGCCAAACTGTATGTGTAACAGCTCAAGCTAATTCAGTTTTTAATAGAGTTTCTAAAGGCTTAATTGTGTTTTGAGACGGTTTTATTCCCCACCATGCAAATAAGTGATTTAAAAACAGCAATGTTGAATAGGGGTTGAATAATTATGACATAGCAGTATTATTAAAAAATCTTATAACTCAAATATATTACATTATATATTGACAATATCACTTTTAATATGCCAGTGAACTGTTATAGATGCAAGTTTTATTATATCCTGGATCTTCGGAAAAGCTTGTATTTGTAAAGTACTGCAGTCTCTAGGGGGTTGAATAATTTTGAACACAACTGTAGTATGTCAACGCTGTGTGGTTAGTAACTAGCATGGAGAGAGAACAAAACAAAATGGTGGTCACGAATTAGAAGCACAAAACAAGGATTTTTTAAAGAAAAATGTCAAAGGATTTTGAATTAAGTCAAGAAGAGACTGGTTTTCCTTTTCTAAAGTAGGGAAACATTGCTTCCTTTGCTCCTACATTTCCCAAAGGCGCACGTGTTACACATATGTCTTCCATCAGCATATGTGAGAAAAAAAGTGTTTATTACGTTTGAAATCTCGATATTTATATTACAAGTACTTATGGAATTGCTACAGGAGGCCTTTATTTACTCCCCAGGAGCCAAGTGAGGGAGGTTTTATTATAGATGCGCACAATTTATTTCACGTCTTTTGAACTGTTGACAACAAACTCCTGCTTAACCCTATTGAAAGGCTTGGAAGAGCAAGGACAATTTTTTATTTAACTGATTGGATTCGTCTGAAATAACAAAGTAAGATACACCTAGGATGCTTCAAGGGTGAGTAAAACATGGACGAATTTTCATTTTTGTGTGAACTTTTTAACATGGAAAAAGTCAAAAAGAATGAACAGAAAAGATAAAGTGTAATGAATAATATTTTATTGTAATCTAATACTTCCCCAACCTATTAAATACCTGCACTCTCTTATGTAGTTATTCAACACAATCATCATGATTTTCTTCTAATTCTGTTGTCTCTGACATCAGAAGAAGTGTGCTTCATTCTCAGGGAGTATCATTTTGTAGTGTGAATGCATTGTGATTTGTCCACAACACACAGGGAATTGTGGGATAGCTGGTCTCTGAGGCAGCATTGATTACCCTGTCAAGCTGCCAGCGCTTTCTCTCTCTCTCTATTTCTGTCTGCGTCATTGCGAGGCTGCTGATAACACCTCAAAACTGCTGCTGACGACAAGGGCTTGGATGGCAACATTCTTCATCTTCTGCACAAACTGCGTTTTTCCAAACTCTGAAGAAAAACCTGATCCATTAGTAATGTTGCAGATACATTTTGGTCTGTTGTAACAGTAACTACAGTATCTGCAAATCAATTCCATAAGCTTTCCAATATGCAGTGTTCTCCCTATTACATTTTAGCTTTTAAAAAGAGTAGTTAAAAAGAATGTATCATAGTGCAAACTAGATATGTTTTCAGACACATAACTGCATATTAATTGTTCATATTAATATGTTATTTCATAATTACTTATATTGTTGAAACATACTGCCGAATTTACTGACAAGCATTTCTTTCATGACAACTCGCTGAATAGAATGCTATGGCAGAGCAAGTACCAAGACTTGCTACTGCCATTACATCCACAGACATGCTGCTGTGAACATGTAAGAAATACTTCTGCTGCACATATAGCACACATGAAATAACCCCGATTTTTATAAGATATGTGAAATTACCCCATAGCAGGTCCATACAGGTAGAGCTGGGGAAGGTGGAGTGTTTCTGAAGCACGATGCAACTCCTACTGCAAGCATTAGCCACATATTTAAATGTTGAGCAGCAAGCTCATTGGCTGCTGTTAAGAAATCATGTGAATGCTGATGTAATTATGTCAGATTCCGTTAGAACCTATCGACTTGCACCATCTAGAATTTCATAACAGAACTTTGTTATTTCACCAGTTATTTCTATTGAATTGTCATAATATTTGAATGAGTCAGCTTTTTGGAACAATACAATGGTGAATAAACACAATTTTCATATGGTGGCTGAAGTATTCCTTCAGTCTTTAATCTAGGTAGAAGATTTAAGAGGAGCATTTAAACTGCTTTCAGACATTCTTTGACAGCTCGTGTCACCTGAAGGCTCAATTTGATATGTCTTAACTTTTCAAGAAGTTCTTTTTCTTCTGAGCATATCATATGTCTATTGTAGATGGGTAAAATTCCAACATTGCTTAGCTTTGATGTGTAAGGAAGGAAAATATAGTTTAATATAAAGTTTGTTATTAAGAAAAACAATAAATTAATTTAAAGGGGAAGAGAAATAAAAGCAGAAACAAGTGTGTTGTGGCATCGACAGTGGGAGAAGTGATAGTGTGCCATAGCATAAAATGTGTGTGTGTTTGTTTGTGTGTGTGTGTGTGTGTGTGTGTGTGTGTGTGTGTGTGTGTGTGTGTGTGTGTGTGTGTGTGTAGAACAGTGTTGGGCAGTACCGCATTACTTAGTAAGGCATTACTGTAATTTGATTACTTTTTTAGTAACGGAGTAATTTAATGCGTTATAATTTTCTAAATAGTAATTAGAGTATAGTTACAAGCCGAGGTCTCTATACGTTACTGCTGCATTACATTGCTGACTGAATGCAATGTTTTATAATCTAGAGATTGTAGAAAGGATGTATCACATGCACTGTTGAGTCAAGTGCCAGAGACCTTCTCCCACAAGACCCGACACAACAGAGTGCAGCGTGGGGCAAGATGGGCAAGTGCTGCTGCGTGCGATAGACACTTGTGTGTGTGCGGAAGTGTTGTTTTTGGTTTCCTGTTTTAATTTTAGTTTTAGTCGAGTCTTTGTGTGAAGCTGTCATTTTAGTTTTTATTAGTTTAAGTCATGTTCATACTCTTTTTAGTCTAGTCAATTTTCAGTCAACTAGAAGTCTGAGCATTTTAGTCTTATTGTAGTCAGAATTATCCATGACTTTTCGTCTAGTTTTAGTTGGTGAAATCTGATAACATTTAGTCTATTATTAGTCAATGAAAATTGTATTTTAGTCTCTTTTTAGTAATGCAATTCTATTTAACCCAGTCAATATAGTATAAGTACCTAGTAGTATAGACGAATACAAAATTTTCTTTTAGCAAACCCATTTCAAACAAGGTTATCTTATTATATTATTGTTACCTTATCGATTTAAGAATACATCCATTCCAGACACGGAACACTCTCTAATTTGAATTCACAACATTTATTTTACCAGCCAAACATGTTACAAGCACACACATCTGTCCCTTTCTCTGTGTCAGACTTAACTTTGTTTGTTGTCGTCTTCTAAATAATGCAGCGAGTGGTGCTTGAGGAAGTGATGTCGCCTGTGTCTGCGCAGTAAGACCTGATGCAGCCCCTGAAGTGAGACACAGGAAACAAAAATACTGCAAAATAATAATAATAACGCCACTAAACGAAACAAAATAACCTTATCACAGTTCGTCTCGTTTTGGTCAACGGAAATTAAGAGACATTTTAGCCTAGTTTTTATTTTGTAAACCACATTTAGTCTCATTTTTATTTGTCAACAATATTGTATTATACATTTAATTATAGTCATCCTCACATGACCATCATTTACGTTGTGTGTCATCTTGTTTTTCATCATGTGATAAAGGTTCGTTGACAACGATATTTAGTAATCATTTTCATGACGAAAGCAACATTAGTGTGCGGGATGTGGGAGAATAAAAAAATTCACGGGACTCCCGCAAATTAGTAGAAATATCTAAACATAAAATATCTAAAACAAATAAATTGTTATTCATTAATTTGTGTTCTGAAGATGAACGAAGTAATTATTGACAGACTTTTCATTTCTGGATTTAAACTTTATTGTTCTAAAACTGTTTGGTTACCAACATTCTTTAAAATATCTTTGTCTTCCACAAAAATAATAATAAGAATAATAATTCATACAGCTTTGTGATGACATGAGACTGAGTAAATGATGACGGGCACGTTTTATTTTGTGACTGCATTACCCTGACCTGTACTGTGTGGTGCTATTACCATTCCTGCTGTATTTTGGCTTCTAGCAGGAATTTCTTTTTTTTTTTTTTTTTTGTAATGGGGTGACTGCTTATCCAGTTTCTACCGTGCAGACAAGATACAGATAGAGCAGTGCAGTAAAGCACAGAGATCTGCTTGGAAAAAATGTCCCATAAGGTTACAATTTAGTTTCACTGAGAGGGGTGAGCAAGATGGAGAGCGGGTACAATCCCGTGAAATTGGCCCAAATATGGGGCTCATGTCTGAGCTGTCACTGCAGACTATGCAGAGAATGTCAAATAATTTTGAGAATCCCAATATACAGCACTGCTCAATCAATTAGATCCGCAGTTAATTTGTAATTCAATAGTGGAAAGGCATATTGTTGTTATTGTTGTTGACATAATAATTTGGTCAGACAAGTTTAAATTTAGTCTAACAACAAAGTTACTAGGTCTCATTCACTAATCATGCAACTCTTCGTGGCCTAGATGAAAAATGGGATATACTGTATTAGGACATTTCTTTTTAACTTTAAACATGTTTTCAGAGAGATTAAAAGGCTAAATTGATCATGTGTGTATACAGATAAATATTCACATAATAATAAATTGTAATAGTATTTTTAGTTTTACATTTCTGCAAAATTTAGCCTCGGAGAGATTAATTGCATGATTAGAGCCAATCTGAGCTAGACGTGACCTTTAGTGCAGATGTGAGAAATGGTGTCTGGGCAATTAGTGTGTGACGTATGGCCTCCAGACAAATGGCCAGTGGCCCTGACCATTAATCCATCAGTTCAGTGTGGCTTCAATGATGGATCTTGTTTACTCAGAGCAGCATCTGAAATGGATCGAATGGTCTTATTTTACAATCCTAGAAGAAAAAGACAAAGCATTGGAAATTTGGTACATATTTTTGACTATGCATATTTGACTGTAGGCAATGGTTTTCATACACAGCTGTGCTAGTTTAAAGCATTTCATATCAACATATACAAAACATTTTTCTTTGCATGCATGTCCTATTTTATGATATACATTATACATTATTTATGATATACATTATCCCTTATTTGTATTTTTTTTTTTTCTGTTGTAATAGGCTTTGATGTAATCTTTCAAACATGTACTATAGTTCCTGTCAGTGCTGGTGTGTGGGAAAATATCCAGAACATGACAGGCTGTGCAGGTTGTCTTTAATTTTAGGCAGTGAACTGAGACAGAACTGCCTTGATAAGCTGTCTGCCTTTTTGTTTCCAGCTGAAGTAGACTCATTTCCACGTAGACTGGGAATGTCCAAATTTGAACTTTTGGCTATTTCAAGTGGTTTATGGCAATTACACCATAGGGATACTAAATACACAACAGAATATACTCAAACTAAGAACCTAAGTTATTGTTGTTTTTCTGTCTACACGAAAGATACAGCAAGGTAAAAAGATGGCTGATTCTTAAAGGAATAGCCTAGTTCACCCATAAGTGAAATATGTCATCATTAATTTGTTCCTCATGTTCTAGTAAAATGAGATAACTTACATTTTTTTTCTTTTGACCATAAAAGACATTTTCAGAAATATTTATTTTAGTCCATACAATAGAAGCGAAAGGTCACCAAAACAATCTGGTTACCAACATTCTTCAAAATATATTTTTTGTGTTCCAAAATGTACAGGTACAGATTGTGTCTCTGCCGTTTAAGTCAAATTAAGTCATTTAAACTTATACATTTATACTAAACACACTGTTTACAGAAAATGACTGCAGTAATAATGTTTTATATAAAATTTACAGTCACACTAAAATTAATATGTGTCTATAAGCTGTTGTAAGCAAACCAAAAGCCACTGTGGCAAGGAAGGAGAATCTCCAAAAGATCCTTACGGAGAAAAAAAATCTTTGTGAGAAAGCAGGTCCAGCTGGTGTGTGTGTCCATTGCATATTGTTTACGGTGATGAATGAAGATTGACCCTGTTGGAAGTAACTAACTGGAGCAACTGGTAAGGTGCTTACAGAAAATTGTTTTTACAGCTGTTTCTTGAAAGATGTGGTCTCAGCAGTTTAGGTGTAGGTTGGCAGTTCATTCCACCAGAGTGGAACAGAGAGGGTTAAGGTTTTGGCAAGTTATTTTTTTGGCATCACTCATTCAAAGATCTTATCTGGCAGAAAGGAGCATGCACTTTTGTGGTGTATTCTGGTAGGCAGGTGTCATTCTAGTGGCAGTCCTAGAATCCAGTATCAAGACCTTAAATTTGATTCTGGCCACAACTGTGAGCCAGTGGAGTGAGTTTAGGAGTTTCACTCTCTTTCACTGAGTGAAGACTAGATGTGCTGCTGCATTCTAGATTATCTGCAGAGGTTTTGTCGCAGTGCCTGGAAGGCCCACCAGTAGAGAAATGTAGTAGTCTGGCTGTAATAAAGTTCACGTTTTCTCCGTGTGTGAAGGAAGGAGACCAGGGTCGGCGTACTGAGGCTCGAGGAAGATTTTTATTTACTTCAAAATAAAGAAAAAACAGAAAGCAAAGTCGCGCCACATGCGCATAAACATTCACGTTCACGATTCACTCTCGTGCGTCACTGCTGCTGCTGCATCCTTCCCTGAGTCCTCAGATCTCTCTCTCTCTGCCGATCCTCGGGTGGCTTAAATAGGGCTTCCCCACGCCAATCACTATAACGTAGGGGTGTAACGATTCACTCGTTTTCTCGATGCATCGATTACCAACCCTGTCGATTCATATGCATCGATCTTGAAACATGATTTTTGAATCGTGAATCACCGATCTTGGACAGTAATCGATTCAAAATGCTAAGAATTGAATGAATCGCGATTTCTATAGCGATTCAATGCTTTCAAAATGTATAGCCTACACATTAAATTACTACACGCACGAATTAATGGAGACCTTGAAGAGTGTTTGTGAATCGTGCCTCTTATCTGTCCTTCACGCGCTCCACTGTTTACCGACTGAGACTGTCACAGGATTGCGCTCGCGCTCCGTTCGTCTCTGACGCAGCTGACGTGTGATCTATAGGACTCGTGGCCAGTACCTAATGCTAACCTGAAGAAGTTTTACTTTTCTGTAGTTTGTCAATGGCTCTCTGCATCTTACCGACGGAGTTACCGGAGCCGTCGACAGCTGTATTAATTGCATGGACGGAGCAGAAATGTAAGTGTCTAAATCATACGCACAGATCCATTGAATGATAAATGTTTTAAAACAATGCGGATGAACCGAATATATGAAGGAAACTTTTAAAATTAACCACAGCATTAACAACGACCTTGAAATAAGAGCACGAGATTTATCTGATAATCAGATGCATGAAAGTAGCGTTTGTTTCATTAGCAAACAGACATCTGACACGTTTCCTCTCAGAATCATTCGCTGATGGAGAGGAAAAGTTAAATAGAGATGAAGACGTTTTCACACTGAAAGAGAAGCGATCTCGCTCTCATAGACGTGCCAGGCTATATCTGCAGCTAAACTGAATAAAAGCAGAATGAACTGATGAAACAAAAAAAAAAACACAAACAATTTATGAATGATGCAGTGCTAATTGACATTTATTACAGTACAGTATAAAGTATATTTTCTACCTTATTCTGTGCAGAAAAATTAAATAATTGCTAATTAAATGTAGCCTAGTACAGGGGCGTCACTAGGCCCTTTTTAGGGGGGCTTCAGCCCCCTTTAAAAAAACTCATTTGAAACGGCGGCAAGCTGCGTCAAGTTTCGGCACCTCCCCTTATTTGAGTCTGCTTGGAGTTAGCGCATTTTTCAATCTTCAGTGGCGCCGAGCAGAGCGAACATCAGAGAGTACAAGGTGTGTCGTGAGTGCATTTATTGATAGATTGCTATGATATTACATCTGCATCGGTGCAGTTCTTTGTCATAAATGCATTGCAGTTTACATAATGTAATGTTACTGGAGCATTGGGAGCAACACGGGACGGTTCGGTTTCTCATCCAATACCAATACGTTTCGCTGCGTTCTCCTTCAGCCCTATCACACAGTGTGATAGTTGTTTTTTATTCCTACAAAAATGAAGCGATTAACAACCATGAAAACATACTTTAGAAAACGATCATGATTTATTTTATTTATTTACTTTTTAAACTTTAAAACATATTATTTTGTATTTTGGCATTACATTATGCTGCCATGCACAGAAATTATTAAAGACACACATCATTATCTGAAAGCACTAGATGGCCCAGACAGAGAACATCATTATTATTTTGGAGTTTTTTTGTTTTGTATTAATAAATATAGTTTGTTATTAAGTAATAATGAATCAGGAGGAGTGTACATACATATATTAGAGTAAGAGTAAAAGGGATTTGTGATTTTCTTTTAAGTACTTGATTTATAGAAGTGGCAAATTGATAATTCATGTTGTTATTTTTAATAAATAGAAATAAATATAGAACAGATTAATCATATTGCCAATAGACAGTTACATTAATACACGTTTAGCTGGTTAGTTAAATGATTTGAAATTAAATAGATTTTCACGGGGTGACTTGGTGAATAACCAACCGTATTGTTGATTACAAAGGCTAAAAAGCTTAAAAAATAAAATAATTTATATTTCATTGTAGATGGACTTAGTTACCTAGCTTTCCTGGTAGCTTTGTCTGAGAAAATGATTCATAAATCAACCTATCAGTTGACCCTATGTTTACTTTCTTCACTGACAGACAAAAATAAAAAGCCTATATCAGTCAAAGCTCAGCTTTACGAGGGAAAAGACCGAGCAAGATAAAAACCAAGAGAAAAAGAGTGTGATGCTGATGAAGTGAGAAAAAAAACAGCTGCCCGCACATGGTTTTAAAGCTATTGTCATCCAATTTTTTTTGGCCTTCAAAACATCTTAAAATGCACATATGTAGATCAGAGAAATCTAAATTTTCTCGGGGGAGCATGCCCCCGAACCCCCCTAAATACCTCACATTCGGTACCTCAGTGATTATAGAACTGTGCCATATGCATGTTACTGGATGAATGAATGAAATTAGTTACAAATAAGCATTAGAGCATAAACTAATTTTTTTTTTTTTTTTTTTTACATCATTCCCTCATTGGGGGCTGAGCCCCCCTAAAATGAAATCCTAGAATCGCCCCTGGCCTAGTATATAAAACAATCATAAAATTGCCATTAGGAAAAAAATATCGATTACAAATGATTGATTATTGTCCTGCAGTGTATTTGATTTATTACAGCTAATTAAAAGTAATTAAAAAAGAAGATAATTCCTTGTAAAAAAAAATATATATAATAATAATAATTATTATTATTATTATATAGGCTACATACATAAAATTATTGTATTTGACATTTCTGTCACTTCTGAAATTATGGCTACGCCCCTGGTGTGACAAAATGTTAGTTTATACATAATACTCTTTAAGCTCTTTTTTAAAAACTTGGCTTACATACATTTTTACGTATGCCATGTCGCATCATTAAACTAGCATTTAACAATGGACAAAATTTTTTTTTTTTTTTTCCTAACCTATGGTTCTCTAAACATAAAGGCTGCTGTAATTTGCCCCCTGACTAAGCATTTAAAGAATTTAGTAGAAGCATTTAAATAATCCCGTGAATGAACTTAAAGAATGCAGAATCGAATCGTTATAATCGAATCGAATCGAATTTAATTGTGAATCGAATCGAATTGAATCGTTCTAAATTTGCAAAAATCGTTCTTGAATCGAATCGAAAACCTATGAATCGTAATCGAATCGAATTGCTGCCTTGCCAAAGATTCACAGCCCCACTATAACGAGAACCAGGTGTTACTTGTTTCTCACTTGAACCACTTACCACCGCTCGTCTTTTCACTCTCTCTCCCGTCGCAGACCTCGCTGAACCACGCCTCCCCCGCCACATACCCCCACCGCCCGACTCAGGCCGGGGAGCCCCCCCCCCCTTCCCCCCATTCCACTGGACCGTATCCGGTACCCCCTTTTTAGTGAGGTCAGTCTGCGGGCTGGTGAGGTCCGAATAGTCAGGGATAAACCTCCTGTAATATCCTGCCAGCCCCAGGAACTGCCTAACCTCCTTTTTGGTCTTGGGCCTGGGGCAGGCTGCAATCGCTGCCATCTTGTCAATTTGGGGACGCACCTGCTGTGACCCAAGTGGCAGCCCAGATACCTTAGCTCCACCCGCCCAACTGCGCACTTCTTTGGGTTGGCCGTTAGCCCCGCTCGTCTCAGCACCCCAAGGACGGCCCTCACATGCTCCACATGCCACTGCCAGTCTCCACTATAGATGATGATATCATCCAGATAGGCCGTGGCATATGCAGCATGGGGTCTTAGCACCCGATCCATGAGACGATGAAACGTAGCCGGGGCCCCGAACAAACCGAACTGAAGCGTCACAAATTGGTGCAATCCAAACGGCGTGGTGAAGGCTGTTTTTTCTTTGGACATTGGAGATAAGGGGATCTGCCAGTATCCCTTTGTTAAGTCCAATGTCGAGTAAAAGCGAGCCGTGCCTAACCGATCGAGCAACTCGTCAATCCGCGGCATTGGATAAGCATCAAACTTTGACACTGCGTTCACCCTGCGGTAGTCCACACAAAAGCGAACCGAGCTGTCCGTTTTAGGCACCAAAACTATCGGGCTCGCCCAATCACTGTGGGACTCCTCGATTACTCCCATCCCTAGCATAGCTTCTAATTCAGCCTGAACTACCTTTTTTTGTGTTCAGGTAATCTATACGGCCGGCTGCGAACCACCACACCCGGCTCTGTCTCAATATGGTGCTGAATCAGATTAATGATACCCGGTAGAGGCGAAAACACATTGGCAAATTCGGACTGCAACCGCCCGATGTCAGTGAGCTGTGAGGGCGAGAGGTGATCCCCTACATAATGCTTTTGACCCCGAAATTTGATAGCTATGGCCTTTACGGGGTATTCCACGATATCCCCGTGCACACACCTCACTTTAACCCATATCCAATGCCCTGATTGTATCAGGCTTTGATGAATGGAGGTCTGGTTACGACCTGAATCCACCAAAGCCCGATAGCTACCCCCCTTTATACTCACTGGTATTTGGTACAACCCGGCTTGATCGGGGGCAGCCTGCGGGTCGTCCGGGATCCGGACCAACATCCCCACCTCCATCACCGGGCACCTATCCACGAAATGGCCCGGATCCCCGCAACGCCAGCAGGCCGGCCCAGGCCTCCCCACCGCCCTAGTGGCCGGAAGTGGGTCAGGTGATTGGCGTGGGGAAGCAACAGGAGGTTCCTCTCCCCCTTCCCAGCGCGAGGATCCCATTCCCCTGGCCGGACCCCGCAACCCAGACCCCGGCTCCGGCCCCGTCCTCCAGCGCGGTGTGGCCCTCGGCGGCCTGTGTACTGGGTCCTGGGGAAAGGAACGGGTTTTGGGGAAGGGGAAGAGAGTGAGGTAGTGGAAGAGAGAGAGAGAGAGAGACAGATGGAAGAGGTTTGCCTACCCCGGAACACGCCGCCAGCTGGATGGCCAGATCCAGCGACGCCGGCCCGTGGCACTGGACCCACTGGGCAGTCTTCTTCGGCAGGTGGGAGATAAACTGCTCCAGTACCACCTTGTTGACGATGTCCTTGCCATCGCTTCCTCCGGCCAACAGCCATTTGCAGCACGAGTCCCTGAGCTGCTGGGCCAAGATAAAGGGCCGGCCTGCTTCGGTCAGTTCCAGCGACCGGAATCGCTGACGGTGCTGTTCGGGGCTAAGGCCGACCCTCTGGAGTATGGCTCGTCTCAGATCGGCATACACCAGGAGGTTCGGGACGGGCAGTTGTTGCGCCGCTTTCTGGGCCTCCCCCGACAGCAGCGGGATGATGCGAACCGGTCAGCTGTCCAATGGCCACCCACATGCCTCGGCCGTCTTCTCAAACAGACCAAGAAACGCCTCCGGATCATCCGTGGGTCCCATCTTCGTCAGAGGCATGTGAGCAGCGGGGCTGGCACTGGGGGAAGCCGGGCTCGCCCGAACCCCCCGGTCCAGCAAACTCCGGAACAGCTCGCGGTCCTCCTGCTGGGCCTGCATCATGGCCTGGAATCGGCGGTCGTGGTCGGCCCGCAGGTCCAGCAGGGCTTGATGTTGCTCCTGATGCAGGCCCGCGAGCGACATGATGATGTCCGCAAATGGCGAACCCGATGGGCCTGACGGGGTCTGCATGGCGGTGTGTTTCTCCTTCCTTCCCGGGTTTCGCCACCAGTGTAATAAAGTTTAAGTTTTCTCCGTGTGTGAAGGAAGGAGACCAGGGTCGGCGTACTGAGGCTCAAGGAAGATTTTTATGTACTTCAAAAGAAAGAAAAAACAGAAAACAAAGTCTCGCCACATGCGCATAAACATTCTGCTGCTGCTGCGTCCTTCCCCGAGTCCTCAGATCTCTTTCTCTCTGCCGATCCTCGGGCGGCTTAAATAGCGCTTCCCCACGCCAATCACTTTAACGAGAATCAGGTGTTACTTGTTTCTCACTTGAACCACTTACCACCGCTCGTCTCTTCACTCTCTCCCGTCGCAGACCTTGCTGAACCACACCTCCCCCGCCACACTGGCCTTGAAATTAGAAAAGTTTGGATGAGGAGCTGTGCTGCACACTCTGACAGGAAAGGTCTGATTTCCTGATGTTGTAAAGTGCGAACCTACACAACCAGGCAATTTTTGAGATGTGGGTTGAAAAGTTCAGTTCTGAATAGAAACTCAAACAGTGTGATTGAAAGCTCCAGGGATTATAAAGGGAGAGTTCTTTGATCGCTTTCTGTATATAATTTAAGATTAGTCATTAGAATGAACACAGTTACTTACACGTTGAGGTATTATTGTCATGTCCATGTCTTGCAAAAATCTGTTTGCAAAGCCTGCACCGAAAAGTGATTTGCCATAGAATCCACAGTGAAATGTACTGAACAGACAAACAAATAATGCATCACACTTATCATCTTAGACAGCCGCAAAAATAATCACTGTCCTTGGATTAGGATCCCTTTTGTTGAAGAATTCAGTCTATGAACAGAAACACTACGAGTAAAATACGAGTGAAGTAGTCAGACATTAGACAGTCATAAATACTGACATTTACACACAGGGAACATGTGTAACAGTGCCTCTCAGGTACAAATGGGATAAATGTTTTGTGTTTTGATGAAGAAGTTAACATTGGCTTGCCACATAGCTCATTATTATTATTTCCATTTAGGGACGAAACATAGGATTGGCTTAGGCGACTGTCACTCTCTCGCAACCATGGCAACCACCCTTTTGCCACACATGACCTGCCCACTTGCACGCGCACGTTTGATTTGAGGAATTCAACAGGCACGGATCCTAGGAATACCAAAACAATGGCAGAGAAACAGCAAGCAAAATTCACAGTACCGGCCTATGCAGTTAGTGAAGGCAAACCAGGCAAAAAAAAGGAAGACAGTAACAGTACAAGAAAAGGCAATGAACAAAAAGTCTTTGGATAAACAAAGAAATAAAATGTGAGTTAATATCGGCGTGGCTTTCCAGCGATGGCGAGAACTGAGGGAACTCAAGGGGCTGAAAAGTGACTCCTTGATGACTTTATTTCTGCTGGACAGGTAAATCTTTCTTTTTGTATTTTGATCATACATATTTTTTTGTTTATTTTTTCATGAAGCATGTGTCATTAGCACATGTAGCTGCGTAATATAGCTAACATAACATTACTTAGCGAGCTGTAGTAGAGGCTTTGGAAGGAGCCCAGAAGGGAGGGGGTGGAGTGAATGGAAATAATGAGCTGTCTTTAAAACAGTCGTGAGAGGTCTACAGACACTCGATTTTTATACTTTCTTTTTCAGAGTACTTACATTTTAATTATGTATTGATATATAAATAAAGTTTAAACATACGTTTTTTTATAATTTTTTTTACCTACCCTGCCTTTAACAGAGCTGTTGAAAACAGAGATTTAAACGAAATAAAATCAAATAATCCACATGTATGATGGTTGATGTGATTTAGAATTCCGGTGAGGGTGTGCGTCGTGATTGCGTGGAGGTGGAACCTGGCGTGTTTGTAACAGGTATGTTATTTTTAAGATTTTTTTTTTTCAAATGAGCATTTACCTTAGCACCACTCACCTGACATTTAATTTCCAAACTGCTGCAATATGTACAACAAACATTATAATAAAACATCGCCACACTGTTTAAGGATGAACTGAGCACACTTCTAGTGCCACTCACCAAACATTTCAATTTGAAAGGGTCAAGAAGCAACGTAATATCATTTTGCAGAAGTGACACCGCAGGACCATTTTTTCAATGAGCCTGGGTGGTTTGTATACCCCATGCAGTGCAGCTTTTGTTGGTTCACAGCCTGAGGGTTGGGCCAATTTCTACTGCAGTCTTCTAAAGCAGCTGAGCAGTAGCTAACATATGCAAAGCCCCGGAGGCCACAAAAATACTCAATGGTACTGAACACCCAGACAAAAGTGGTTCATTTTGTATATTCATAATGTTTGATGACACCCTTTGTTTGAAGTGCTAATTATCTTTGTCTGTACATTCTTGACTTGTTTGCCACACACTGTTGCTTTGTCATTTTGAATAGCGTCTTCAGTATTGAAGGCACCAGCCATGAAATGACTGTGCTCCCAAGCAGTGAAAATGATCTTGTTTTCACACTCCCTGGATAGTGTTCTGTTTTCACATTTCTTTTAATAGCTGCTGTGAATTACATCATACAGTAATCTAGGCACAGTGTTTGTGCTCTTAACAGTTTTGTGAATGTTGACTTTGAGACCCCTCTGAGCAGTTGTTTTTTTTAATTAGCAGCTTTTAATTCATGTTTGTCAGGTCAGTTCTTTATCTAAATGCTGCATGGAGGTTGTAACTCACACCTGATGGCATTTGTGACCCTGCTGCTATTGTTTCATATCATTATTTGTAGAGATACCAGCCTCTGGTCTAGCCATTCATTTGAGAACAGAAGGTCTTGTAACAGCGGTCTGTAATGACATTGAGCTGAAGAGGGATAGACAGTGTATAGTATGTTACTAAATCTAAGCTACTGAATTTGCATTTTGTTTTGGTAATGAATTTAAAAAATTTACTCCCTTTTGAATCAATAAATAAAACTTACTTATGAATGCAGTATTTCTATTGAGTATTAATATTTTTATAAAAATTTGTCATATCTGGATAAATGAGCTCCAAATTATTGTTTAAAATTTGCAAACATATTCATTCAATTTGATGATGAAGTTTTTCCCTTTTCTTCAAAGCAGATTTTGTCACTCTCATGATAGAGAGTGTTTGTTCTGTGCTCTGACTGCTCTGGATGGGTCATGTGGATGCCAACAATCTTTCTCATAGACCCCACTACCACAAATGACAGAAGGGCCAACTGATTCATATGTACACTACAGAAAACTAGGAAATATGTTATGGATATGACTGTTTGTTTTACTAATCTTTAATCTCTGTAATAATACAGAATTAAAATAGTGCCTTTAAAGTTCATTCCACACTAATTTGGAGATTCAGTGTGAAAATATAGCCTATATATATATATATATATATATATATATATATATATATATATGGGTTTTGTAATATGTTTCAATCCTGTTGTTTGTGTTTCCTATTCATGAGGAGATAATTATGCTAATCCTCTTTGAATGGCACCTTTTTCACATGGACATGTATGAGTTTGGTTACACCATAAGGTATATGCTGAAAGTTATTCAGCTGCATTTAAAGAGCATGTGAGACACACCGAACACCTGTTATTTGTTTGTACATTAGACATGGATCAGGTTTTTTACCTCAGCCTTGAACTTCCATTAGCTAATTGATTATCTTTAATAGTCCTGACCTGCTTGAGTTTTGCCTATAAACATCCATTTTACCAAGAAGTTTTCAGGCTCCTATATTTATGTTCAGTTATTTCACTTTAATAGCCTGGAAAAGGACCTGCACATTGCCATTAAAGTAAAATGACTCAACCTAAGCATAGGAGCTTGATAATTTTAGATGAAAATTGCAGATGGCACTTAGAGGCTTTTGCATCTGAACTCTTCATATATATATATATATATATATATATATATATATATATATATATATATATATATATATATATATATAGTAAGCATTGCCAACAACAATGAAAATGGGCCTTCTCTGAATATATATTATTAGTGATAAGTCAAATGTATTTCTCATATAGCTTCCTCAGAGTAAAAGAAAGACAGAAAGAAATAATAAATTAGTTTGTATCTTCCAGTTATGATGTCATGTCTAACAATGCGTTTTAAATCATGCAGTTTGATTTAATTAAAAAACATACTTTTTTAGGGTAGCTTTTATGTGATTCATGTGATTACTTTGTTTGTTATTATATTGGCTTTTTATTTTTATTAGTTTTTTACTGCCTGTACTGTAATGTGTCTTTTATTTTCATATTTTAATGTAAAGTGCTTTAAGATGCTACATTTAAAGGTGCTATATAAAATAAAGTTTATTAAAAGTTTAGTTTAATAGTATATTTTCTTTGTAATTGTGAATTTATTATTTGTAAATATAAATGTAAATATATATATATATATATATATATATATATATATATATATATATATATATATATATATATATATATATATTGTTGTTATTTTAGTATTTCTTAGTTTATTTCACAATTATTATTTTATTATAATTTTACTCAGGGGTTGAAGTAGTTTCCATATGAATCAAAGAATTCATCAATTGTTATTATTATTTGGTACACAATTATTATGTATTAATCTTTTTATCCCTCCCCTTCCAAACACACACACACACACACACACAGATTGTGGCAGTTGGTGAACTCTATTCTCTCCTGTGTAAAGAAGACTGTTTAATATGCGGCTCTATGAAAATGAGGCCTGGAATACCAGGGGTCTCACAAACACACACCACCCCTTTTCTTAGCTCTGTAATGAAAGATCAGCCCCAGGACTATTTTTAAGCAGGATTAATGTGGTATTTAATTATCAGGGCTGCAGTGGTTGGTGTCTACATATAATACATTTTATGCACAACAGGGTGGCATAAAAGCAATATCAACTTCACAAACACATCAAAATAATAGAATAAAATTACATTTTAGGAAAGGACTTAGCCTGATTACATTTAGCTGAGTCATTTTGTGAGATCAATCGGTTATATTTGTGCATGTGCAGGCTCAGCAGAGAGAGATTGTTTCTGTGTGATGTATAATTTTGTACAGTAAGGTGGCAGAATGAACTAGGCAATCAAACCCCATTGATGATGCTGGATTCCCTCAAATATGTCTGTTTTAGGCAGTTTACTAAAAATAGTTCATGTAGGTATGGCACCAAGAATGTATGCATTTTCTTGTTCACAGCAGAGTGTGTGTGTGTGTGTGTGTGTTTGTGATCGGGTACTAAGAATGTAGGCTAAGGGGTTGAGGGTGGAGTTTGTGGTGGGTGTTTGTTTGCTTGCGTGTGTTCTGGGGGTGGGGGTCTGCACTGAACTGTAAATCCCCAATGGGTAGAGATTAGTCTCTGTCTCCAGCTTCTCACTTTCTCCCTCTGTGGGGACCGTGTGGGACAGGAACAGATCATACCATGAAAACTTGTGGGGATAAAATTAACAGCACCCAGAAGTTAGCAGATTTCATTCAAGAGAAGGTGGGTGAAACTTTAGTTGTGTGTTTGAATGTCTGAATAACAGTGGAAATATTTTATTCTCTCTCTCTCTCTCTCTCTCTCTCTCTCTCTCTCTCTCTCTCTCTCTCTCTCTCTCTCTCTCTCTCTCTCTCTCTCTCTCTCATAACATCCCTAGTAATCTCTAGTAAAATACAGTATAATTTTACAATCCTGTTCCACAAGTACATTAATTACAATAACTGGATAATAACTAGGTACTAAACCCTGAACCTAACTCCATCCATGTATTGTATAATACTCAATACTTCCTAGTTAAGTACACTTTAAGTACACGTAAGTGCACGTACTGCACAAGAAATGTTACAAGAAATGCACACCTGCACATCCCACATTCTATATCAGGGGTGTCCTTTTCCTGGATGGCCACTGCCCTGGAGAATGTCCTAAAACCTTAACTAAACACCCCTGAATCAGCTACTCAAAGTCTTCAGGATTAATAGAAACTTGCACAGAACTGTGTTGGAGCTGGTTGCAGGTAAAATCTGCAGGATGTTGGTTCTCCAGGAGCAGTAATAGACACACTGTTCTATATGAATGCACATGGTTACAGTGTTACTTGGCAACTGTAAACATCCTAATCAACTATGTTATGCTATTTAATGTAATTAATGGAAATTAATGTAATTATGTAATCTTGGAATTAGATGCCATAAATTGTCACTGTTTTTAAAATAACCAAATCGTTTTAAACCTATGGTTGGTATAAATTGTTGATAAATTGTTGATATTGATGTTGTTTGTTTATGAAACGGAGGATATTGTTTAAATGTCTTTTGTTGTTGAGTATATGCTTGGTGATCATATTTGTAATTATGCGCTGTTAATATGCTGCCATTTTGGCCAGGTCTCTCTTGAAAAAGAGGTTTAAAATCTCAATGAGATCATCTGGTTAAATAAAGGTTAAATAAATAAAAAAATAAAATAAAAGTAATAACTATAACATTAATTGCTTGAATGTTATTAATTTTTTCATTTTTAATAATGTAATCATTAGAAATTAATATTACTATTAGAAAATAATATTATATAGGAATTAATTTATTAATTGAATCTGTTTTCCAGAATATATATTTATATAATAATGTAAAAAAAAAAAAAAAAAAAAAGGTAAAGGGGGTTCTAGGCAATCCACATGCCCCACCTGTGGTAAAATTTGTGTAATACATGGTAAAGTACAGTATAAGTGGTTGATTAGGGTTGTACATTAAAGTACATTTGCCTTTAAATCTTGTGTAAAATAAATTTGTTTTGTTTGTAGCATCACCTATTGCTGAATGTTTTGTATTAACATGAGAGGTCAGCTTTTAAAGCATCAAAGAAAAACATTTAAAGCATCAACGTTCCCATTCAGTGAGATCATTTTTTCTCTTGGTTTATGCAGGTCCATCTGATACAGTATCTGTATGTTTAGATTGATCGTAGTTTTAATAATGTTTAGCAAACTGTCTATTAATCTTTAGCCATATTTATATGCGAATTCTCTAGTTTAGAAGAGGTTTATGATGTGTCTTTGTAAGGGCCAGTTTGAGTAGACCATCAGAGTGAGGACAATTTTGTGGACATTTTGGCCAGACCTCACTTGGTTTTAGGGGTCAGGTTATAATTGGGTAAAGGTTAGGTCTTGGGTGAGGCACTTAGTTCTGATGGGTAGGTTTAGGGTAAGGGGCTAGAGATTGTATTGTGTCAACATATGTCCTCAGAAATAGCTATACAGAGTTTTTGTGTGTGTGTGTGTGTGTGTGTGTGTGTGTGTGTGTGTGTGTGTGTGTGTGTGTGTGTGTGTGTGTGTGTGTGTGTGTGCCCCATGAACTTAACAGTGAATTAATGTTTGAAAGCATTGACACCAATTAATAAAACAGGATGAGCTCTTTGAACTTTGACTCTAAACACAATATCAGACACAGATCATGTTATTGACATTATTCCGTTAAACCATCCTTATCTTTCTGATTACCTAAACACAATTATGTATGTGTGTAAGCCCCAATGGTCAGACTTTAGTTTGGGGGACCAAATGTCACCATTAACTATGACTTTTGCCTCAATAAACTCACATACATACATACATACATACAGTACAGACCAAAAGTTTGGACACACCTTCTCATTCAAAGGGTTTTCTTTATTTTCATGACTATGAAAATTGTAGAGTCACACTGAAGGCATCAAGGGCTATTTGACCAAGAAGGAGAGTGATGAGGTGCAGCGTCAGATGACCTGGCCTCCACAGTCACCGGACCTGAACCCAATCGAGATGGTTTAGGGGTGAGCTGGACCGCAGACAGAAGGCAAAAGGGCCAACAAGTGCTATGCATCTCTCGGGGAACTCCTTCAGGACTGTTGGAAGACCATTTCAGGTGACTACCTCTTGAAGCTCATCAAGAGAATGCCAAGAGTGTGCAAAGCAGCAATCAAAGCAAAAGAAGAACCTAGAATATGACATATTTTCAGTTGTTTCACACTTTTTTGTTATGTATATAATTCCATCTATAATTCCACATGTGTTAATTCATAGTTTTGATGCCTTCAGTGTGAATCTACAATTTCCATAGTCATGAAAATAAAGAAAACTCTTTGAGAAGGTGTGTCCAAACTTTTGGTCTGTACTGTATGTAATAAAACAACTTTTCACCCACTTTATGGACATAATCTGACATGTATTAATATGTTTTGTCACTGATTGTGGGTGGTATTTTACTTGAGAAAGAATGCAAATGACTCTCCTATTCTTAACACCCCATCCAACTTTCTCTAGCATTTCTGGATAAACAGGTCTTTGCCAGAAACTCAGTTGCTATCAGCTCTGAAAGTTCTGTTCAGTTGTTAGAGATCACTAAAGAACTAAATGAAATGTTTATAATGCCCTAGTAACAGAGGCGGTCAGATGCTGCTTTTGTTCTGTGTAAATGAAAGCATCAGGGCCACCTTCTTCATTGAACACATGTTTCTGTATTCTTAAATTCATATTAAACAACATTAATGGTTAAAATTATTTCTACAGTTTTAAGAAAAACATTATATATCACGCATTTCATGGTACAGGATTTTTGGCACTTAAGACACAGCTAGTTTCGCAATCCCTAATATTTATTTTCTAACTTATTTAATAGATGAAATCAAGTAATGCCCCTCTGCTTATAGTTCTTAGATTAAACAATGGATAAATTCCTCAATAATGAAAATCATCATGTTATGAGTTCAAAGATGGCAGATAATATTTGTTTTGAATCATTTATTGGTTGTGGAAATGTTTTAGAATCAGAATGTTAAAAGGAACTCTAATTTCCTGTTTCTCCTTTGTAATATGTTCAGTATGACCCAGAGAATTCAGGCTTCATCAGTACTGAGCGTTTCCGAGACCTGCTTGCGGCTCATGGATCAGAACTGGACCCCCACAAGCTGGAGGTTCTTCTTGCCCTGGCTGATGGAAATGCTGATGGAAAGATCTGCTACCAGGATTTTGTTAACCTGGTGAGTTCTGAAGATGAACTTGAGGTGAGGTTTGTAGAACTCCTGACCCTGAACTAAAAGCCAAAACATGGAATGTTCCATTCCACTTGCATGGGAATGCCTTCAAATCTGTGGGAATATCTGAATGCCACCCATCCTCAATCTGACACCCTCTTCTGCCCTTTTCCCTGTTTCTTTCTCACTCTCTCTCAGTCTTTCTTTCGCACATACAGCAACTCTTCAAAGAGTCTCATTGTTCACCACAGTGGCTGGAGAATAGAGCTATAGTACCATAAAGCAATGCAGGGAAACTTTGAATCAGATTCTGTGTTTTGATTGGCTGTAGCAGGTCATGTGAAAGTGGGACAGAGAGGAATGAGGAGCATGCAATTTGGGTCTCTACACTTCTTTTGTTCCCATACAGCTCTCATTCATTGTCCACTATAACAATGTGAGAACAGAGATACAGGGGAAAGACAAATTGTAATAACTAGTGGTGGATGACATTTTTATTTTAAGAGATGGAAAAAACATTAGAAATGAGATGCAAGAGTGAGACTGGGAGGTATGGAAAATTCTATATATGTGCATTAATAGCCGTGTTTTCACTATTATGTTCACTGTGATGGAAAGCAATTAAAGTGTGGCAGCACCATTCCATTATTTTCTGATAATTCTTCCTTTTCTTCAGCCTTACAGTCATTCAGCTGGCTGTATGGTGCTCCAGTAGTAGAGAGCATGATTTGTGTGTGTACTCTCTAAATACCATATTGTTCCTTGTGCGGTTTCCATGGAAACAGCCAACACAAAAATCTTCAACAAATTATTATGCCACAGAAAAGTGCATCCCAGGGAGCACTTAATGTCTGTTTGTTTTTGTGGAGAAGTGAATATCAGTTGTGTGTATAAAGAGTTAAGGCACACAGACTGTTACTGTTCATGTGAGATATTTTAAGAAAGCTGATGTGTAACAGTAGAAGGAAATTAATAGTGGTTGTTTGTGAGGTTGAATTCTAAAACATTTTCTTTCACATTATGATAAATATATGGTGATGTTTCCATCTTCAGTGAGTTAAACAAGTATTCACTAACAAAAAAAGTCTGGTGACACTTTTCATTTGGTTATTGTTAAAAATATAGATTGGGTATCATGAATAAAAAAAAAATAAAAACAAACAAAAAATTGACAGCATTCAGTCTTTATTAATGCATTTTTAACATTTCCAGATTTATACATTAACAACAGTTAATGTATTACAACTTTAATTATCAATGACCAACAGCATATGGATAAATTAAAATTACCCTATATTGACAAATGTTTATTAATTGATAATGATAATGAAAGCATTAACAAATGTACCTTTTTTAGACAAACCGTGGTATTCTTTTAAAGTATACAGGAATATCATGTAAATACCTTCTAATTATTAATTATTATATAGTATATATGAAACTGACTGAGCTAGATGACGACATCACTGAATCTATGATGAACTGACACTTTACTATTGTCCTTTTGCATTATCAACACACCCTTTTTCAGTTATGCTGACCATCTGGTGCACATGTAGTGCACAAGTAACATTTATTATTATCACACCTGAAAACAATAGTGCTGCTTACATTTTTTGAGGAAACCATGATGAATTTTGATGATTCTTTGATGAACTGAAAATTTCAAAAGAACAGAATTTAAGCTGAAAGACTGTCACCTTTGATCAGTTTAATGAATCCTAACTGAATTAAAGAATTATAAAAAAAAAAAAAAAAACTCTGATCCTTAATTTTTTAATTATAATCTATATCAACCCTGGCCAATGTGTGTACTTATTTTGTTTTGTGTGTCCGTGTGTATATCTATATCAAACGAAACATAAGTTGAAACAGCTTGCACGTGGTTGTGTGTACATATTCCTCTACAAAATATCATTTGAGGTGAGCTGTTATCCAGACGGGGGGCTGCATTCGTTATTTTCTGGCTTTAGTTTTACACAAAGTAAAACTAAATTCTTTACTGTTTTTAACAGAGTAAATAGTTTTTATATAGCTTTACTGTGTGAATTGTGAAAATACAAGCTTTGTAGGTCAGCTTAGTCATGTTTTAACATTTAACATTTTTATTTCATTTGGTCCCAATGTGATGGCAAAGGCGACGTCTTTAGGGGCTTTCCAGCTAAATTTCTTCATCCTTCTCAGGGCCTCTTCCACAACTTACATAATGTATGACCTGTATTCCTGATCAGGAGCCTGGCATGGGATAAGAGAACATTCCAGGTTTTTGAGGAGGGCTTTTTGCCTCAGCAGTGAAAAGCTTGTTTGAACAGCATTGTCTTATACGCACAAACACACACACATGCAATAACTTACACACTGTTTGTTGCACTGCTGCTCTGAGACTTGGAGATGATTGTGGAATCTTTAATCGGTTGCTAAGTGACAACAGTGGCATTCTGTCTCGGGTGGGGGGGGGTGATATGGGATGTGTGATAGAGTGACAGAAAGACATTTCATAGACCAATAACATCAGGCATATTTCCCAAAAAACCTGGGTGGTGAATTAGTATAGTCAGAGGTTCGGAATAAGAACAAACATCCATATATATTATTAAGGATCACAGTAAATGCTCTCACAGCTAAATATAAAAGTATGTGCCTGCCTGTATATAAAAACCTGATTGACTCTGTAACTGTTACCTGATCATTTGCATATTTACAAGAAAAGTGCCGATAAACATGACTGTTCAGTTTGTGTCATGTTTTTATTTATTTTATTTTTTCAGATGAGCAACAAGCGCTCAAACAGTTTCCGTCGAGCGATCCTGCAGGGGAGTCGGCAACTCAGGAATTCTGCACTGAGAGAGGAAGTGGGTTTGGGTCTGTCTCGGAGACTTGTGCGTCATGTTGCCTATGAGACTTTGGCGAGAGAGGTGGACCGCAAGTGGTACTTTGACAGTTACACCTACTGTCCACCACCATGGCTTATGCTGGCCATCACTATAGCAGAGGTAAGTATAAACTTTACTACTGAAGTTTATTAAAAGAAAAAATATATATATTTTCTACTGACTCTATAAAACTGAAAAAAAAAAAAACTCCAAACATACAGTAACAGCAGATATGTTTCCACTTTATAATAGGTGACTTTAAGTAGGCTACTTATGTTAAAAAATAGTGTTGCGTACTTATTGTGTCTGTGTTGGATTGTAAAGCACTTTTGCTATTGAGGTTGGATAAGGGTAAGGTTAGAGACAGGTTTGGTTTAAAGGTGGTTTAAAGGGTATGGGTTGTCACTGTAATTACACATGTGTACACAGTAATTAAGTATATTTGTAAAACAATGTAAAAACACAACCGAGACTGTATCAAATGATTGCTTAACATGTTAGTACATGTAGTTTAAAACATGTAATACTGTATAAAGTGGGTCCATTACTGCTGTTCTAAATAGATTAGTCACTAGAGAGCACACTATAGTCTCCTTTAAAATGAATGAACAAATAATGAATTTGAGAGTCACTGAATTGAAAGTCTTCCTCCAGTTCTACCAGAAATGCAAGTAAAATGTAAATATTTATACCAGGCCCCACTTTTCAGTAGGAGTTATTATGAATCAAAGCTCAACAGATTCTAGTAAGCTGCCTTGAGGCCTACATGTACAGCTGCTGAAGCTGCAGATTGTGGAGAAAACTGAGGGAGTACCCAAAGAGAAATACACAGGAGAGCATGCAAGCTAAAAATTAAAAGGCCTTCCAGCTAAACCAAGACCTGAACGGGTGTGAGAACAAATGTTTAATTACAATAATTATATTTAATTAATTGTAAACATTTTTCTTACCATCTCCATAGTACTAATCGCTTTAATACATAATATAAAAAACAGCAAATTGGAGTGATTCTTGAAGAATCATGTGACACAGAATTACAACTTGATAGCATATTAAAGTAGTAAAATGTTTTAAATAGATTTTTTATTGATTTAAATTGTATTAGTTCACAGTGTTACAGTATTTGCTGTATTTCTGATCAAATACATGTAGCCTTGGAGAGCATAAGGGACTATTTTCAACAATATTGAAAACGCTTACCATTTAGAACAGCCATTGTGTGAAGGGTGCCCTTAAAATGCTTCCTATGTAGGTGGCCCACTATGATTTGAAGGACAGCAAAAGTGTCACATTAGTAACAGGCACTTACTTTCCACATTGTTCTCAGGTTGTTGTCTTTATGTATTACGGATTCCAACTTAACCGCTGGGTTCTCCAAGTGTCATCACCATACTTCCTGAAGGGCCCATTGCCATACCACCCACAGCTCAGAACTCAGGCCTGGCGCTACCTTAGCTACGTCTTCATGCACGCAGGGTAAGTTACACACTAGTTATATTATTACAAAATAACTCATATATTAATTTAATTCTATTAATGCATTAATATAAAATATTTGATTTTGAATTATTTTAATGTTAAATGAAGATTAGCTTAAACGTCCTTTAAAGAAAAATAGTCCATTACAATCATCCTGGCAGCAATATTAAAATATTAATTTCTATACAAGATTTGACTTGAAATCCTTGTTACTTTTGTACTAGCTAGCTAACATACAGTAATCACGAGATCTCTTATGATCTCTTACCCACCGTTAAACGTGCCCAGAACATGGTAGATGTTGAATGTATTGTACTGTAAGTTACCATAAACACCACCTAAAACATTTCACCTTATTGAAACTGAAAAAAAGCAGAATTTTCTCAAGCAAAACTTAAACTACTTAGTACATTTTTTAGTTAATGCTTTTGAGATTCTGTAACATTTGGTATGAAAAGAGAAAGAGATATCTAAGTGATATGAGATAAAAATTATGGTGTATTACAGTTTAATTGTCATTACACAAAAAATGTTGACAGCTCAATGCTACAGTTGACAAATCTGAATACAGAGAGCTGTAAATAAGCAGGAATAAAAACCTTTCTCAGGTGCATATGGCATTCATGGTACTTTAATACATTCCCCTTTTCCCTTTTGTAATTTAAAGACATATTTGTATATCAAATCATGCAAGAATATTGCAGCCTCAAAATGTGGCTCACTGCTGCTAATTCATGCCATTTTTAGATACTGCTTTGATTAGCTGTTTCTTTTCTGGCATTTTAAAATGCTTACACCCTCAATGCAACCTTTTTTAGTCACAAAAAAAAATGCTATTACACCACATTTCAAAAAGCTTTTTTCTGACGTAAAGGACTGAAGGCCTATGTCCCAGGTTGATAGAGGGCTTGAGCCCTTGTGATGTGCCTGATGTACTGTGATCTGTGGGTTTTAATGTTTTATATTACACTTATCTACAGAGTAATCTCCCCATTAACCCAAGCTAGTGATCCGCTCTGTCTGCCTCACCAACAGAATCCAAATAGGAGAACACGCAGACACAGGCTTTTCAAAATTCACTCTCTAACTTGGTTTCATCAGTTGCAGTGGGTAGGACATGACTCATTCTGAGATGGTGTCACAGAATTGCAGCATTAAACACCACATGATATTATCCACATGATCTCAGATGGCCAGCAGTTGTGTCAAACATCATTTTGTTTGGAACAGAATGTTCTATTTGCATTGCCCACTAACCTTTTTAATTTGCACTTCTAAATCACCCTTCACATGATTCTGCTTGTAATCTGATGGGTAAAGGCCATTTTAAAGGTCAATGCAAGAATAAAACTGGTACTTTCTGTACGTGCAATTTTTTTGGTATTATACTGTCCTTGAGAGTTTTGAGATTATTTTGATATTTTACCAAACAAAAGATTGCTGGTACAATTTTTATTCCACAACATGCTAATGCTATTACTTAAAAAATAATAAAAAAGGACTCAGGAGATGATGGAGAGCTGGACAGGACCAACAAAGACAGAAACTAAGGAGAGCTTTCTTGGGGTTAGAACCATGTCCATGAGCGCTGAGATGTGTGCTGGAGATTTGGAAAACCACCTCCTTAGCCTCTTCCTTTGGGCCAAGGTTTGAGAAAGTGAAGCGGCCAGCAAGCATGAGAGGGCAGCAGCTGCTGGGCTTGTGTCTGTGGCGACTGGCGGGTTTGCTTGAGCTGAGGCTGGCAGGCTTGACAACGGAGCAGCCGGCGGACTTGATTTTCAAAGCGGCCGATGGACTCTATTTCTGAGCAGCCAGTGGGCTTGAGACCTGAGCAGCCAGTGATCCTGGGCTGATGACTAGGGAGGAGCTTAGGAGAACTTGGGGAAATGCGGGTGGAACAGACTTATTGAAACAGTATGTGGAGGGAGCTTGCTTGTGGTGAGTTGGAGCGTCCACGTTCTTCTGGATGGGAGGAGGGTGATGATTCTCTACATCGACTAGAAACTTGGAACCATTTAAATCAAGAGCGTAGTCATAATATCTAAATAAATTAATCATCTTTTAGTCCCATTCAGAGTCACGCATTAATCTTGGAATCACTCCAACTCACCAGATGTAACACGCTCAGAAACTCCTCCACATACTGCTCCAAAGGCTGTCCCTCCTGCTGGATATCCAGGAGAAAATCCTCAGCCCAGTTAACATTGCTCAGTTCAGTCATCTTATGGTCCTGTATTATGTCAAAGGTTGCCACGGGAAAGAAGCTCAAAAGGAGGCAGATATCAAATAAACAGTCTTTAATAAATCCACTTGGGAGAAATGGAGAAAACAACGGCGACAGGACAAACAAACTGATGAAAGGCAGGGCTATAAATATTAAACCAAACGAAGGACTAACGAGTAAATTCACAAGACTCAGGTGAACAAAATGACAAAAAAATACCGGAAACTAGGTCACAGGGGAAAAGGCCAACTGAAATCACAATGAAAACTAGAACACAAACCAAACATAACCCTGACAAAGACACAGTGTTGCCATTTACTTTCCCAGCTAACAAAAATAGTTCTAAACAAAGCCACAGCAAAATTATTTGTCACATGTCTTTATTAAAGTACAGTACAATATGTACATACAGTATCATTTGTATGTGATTGTATGTATACATACGATTTTCATGAAAAATGTGTGCAATGTGTTCCTGCTTTATCAGATACAATCTTCCCTCATATTTCAGTCTTTTCATGGCAGTGATTTAATTATCTTTTATTCTGGAAACTGTTGGTTTTGTTGAAGCAGAGATCAGTTTCAGATGGCTGTGGCCATTCATAATTCAAGATAATTCGTGCAGATTGTCCTGATAAGCAATTGAGTTACTTTTATATGCTGTTTCTGGGGACATGAACTGTCTTTTTGTTGTGAAAAAGTGCTTGTACTGAATATTGGCTAATATATTCAGAGATGTTCATGTTCAGTTCAGATATTTTATTAAAGGCTCTTCCATTTCATTTCTTTGTTTCTTTTGTCTGTCAGACTGATATCTTCATCAGCATCATGAATAAGCTGTTTGTCAGTGACTCTTTCTTTTAGCTCTGTATGATCATCGTACACCATGTCTTAAGTTATATGCCCCAGTTATCTGAAGCTTAGTGAATTTCAGGTCCTTTTTGTATGAGGATAATTATTCTGACCTTGTCCTGCTTCTTATTATTTTAGATCTGGGTGCAGATTTTGCCCCACTGGGCTTCTATGGGATCTGTTTGGCAATGTTGAGGAGAACCAGGAATGTGACATGAAGAAAATTACCTGTAGTTGAGTGTTTTCTATCACCCAGATATGTCACTATGCTGTTGTTGATGTAAAGGTGTAACAGTTTTCCATGTGCAATATTGAAAGTCAAAGAATTAGAGCAGTTGGTGAAATAAACAGGGCTTTAGAAAAAAAGCTGGACTAAACAAAGTTGGAATGGGGTGGATTTGGGAAATGACTCATGTCAGAATCAGGTCACTCGTGTGTCAGAACACACACACTACATGCCTCATCTCTGACACATTACTCTTTTCTGACTAGTATTTGAAAATGTTATGTAAGATAACAGTGACTGCATTCTTAGTTCTTCCATAAATTAAGGTTTATTGAAAGAAGAGCTTTTAAAGACACAAAAATTAAAAAACGGTTGTCTGCTAATTAAACCTAATAGCGTCAGTTAGAGTAACCAGATATTCTTGAGTTCACCACTGGCATCTGGAGGTTGATAAGGGCAGGTGATGGTACAGTAATCATATTCATTTTTGCTCTTTTGGTCTGTGATCATTTAGAGAATATTCAAGGAGAAGGTCCACGCTGCCTTCAAAAAGTGCATAAAGATATTGTGAAAGTAATCCAAAGAACAGAGCGATTTAATCCAAGACTTCTGAAAAGATATGATTACTTCATATGATAAACAGATTTACTTGAGGCTTTTATTCACATATAAACATTAATGTTTGCACATACATAGATACATACAGCACATCAAATATGGTAAACAGAAGGTCTTTATGGGAGTGTACCAAATTGTAAAATGTTCAACTTCTGAAAATAACTACAGACACTAATCTAATGTAATCTGGGGGAAGATATTAATCCCTTTCTCAGGGACATCTGTAATTGTGCTATAATGCTGATTTATATGTTTCAGAATTGAACATCTGGGTCTAAATATGGCCATGCAACTTTTGGTGGGTGTGCCATTAGAGATGGTCCACGGAGCTTTGAGAATCGGCCTGGTGTATGTGTGTGGCGTACTGGCAGGTGAGTCAAACTCAGCATATATTTTTAGGTTTACTGTTTGTGATGAGAAAGTGTGTTTTTTTTAATGCAGTCTCCTTCAAGTGCCCCTGTTATGCTCTTTCGGATATTAGCTTTCATGTAATGTGTAATATAACTGTTTGTGAATGTAAAAGGTCTGCGGAATTTCAAAGAGCAAAGTCCACCACAACTGGAGTTATTGTCTCCCAGAAGAAATCAGCAATACTGAAACATATCATCAAAAATTCCAAACCTTACTTCCTGCATAAACAGGATAGGTTACATATTTTCCTATAGTCTTCTTTGGCTGACTGTGAACACTGTGTGTGTTGACCCGCCCTCAAAAACTGTAGCTGTGACCTGGAATAGTTTGGTTTGTGTTGTCGTCATATCTAGAAGACGCTGTTCTCTGTACTGCGAAAGTAAAAATCACTTTGCATGTACTCCCAAAGTATGTGAATAGTCCATGGTTACAATTAATTTTTGAAGTGACACCACACCAGTATAACTTCAACCTTTTGTTGTGTCCCTGTCATTTTACTTCTCATATCTTGCTGAGTTCAACATGGGATCTGCAAAATGCTTATTCACTAAAGATAAAGCAATAAAAAAAACTTTATACTTTTTTTGTACCATCTTGGTTACAGCCTGTATATATGATTAATCATTTATGTACATATTTTCTACTGAGTATTCAAAACATGTTTGTTTTGTATGCGTACACCCAGTGCACAGCTGTCAACTTCTGCTAACTCAAATTATTGAAAAACTTTAAAATTGTGTTGATTAATGCAGACTGTCTGTTATTCTTACTACTTTGATTAGTGATATAGTGTTGAGCAAGATTTTGATACTGTTGATATCAATCTGACTAGTCAGAGCAGAATATGTGCTTGGAAAGGACTGGTTTAGAGAGACCGGATCCTTAAACAAGCCATTTCAGAGAAAGAGCTAATGCTGCATTGTATATTGTGAGAAAATTTAAGTGTTTTTGGACCTTGAATGCATTTAAGCTTCCATCCCTTTCCAGACTCCTAATACCCAACAGCCTTCATTCAAGGGTTCAGGCAGCTCTTTCAATCATGACATGACACTTATGACTTAACCAGACTAGTTCATTGAGGTCACATTTATCTTTATCGTTGTTCTAGTCATTTGCCATTCTTTCCACAAATTGCTGTTAATTAATCTAATCGTTGGGCCTTAGATTAAGTGATGCATATGCAAAATGTTACTACACCTATTTAACTGTACAAATCATTACAAAATGTATATTCCAACAGTCATCAATTATATAAATTTTATACACTGTCATTGGTAAAATGTCAATTTTGATTTAATCCAACCACTATATTTTTATGTCATTTACTTGAAGTTGAAGTTCTAAAAACTCATAAAATCAAGTCAAAATCCTGGAAATTATTCAAAAGAGTCAGCTGATGAAGCGAACATGTTGGTATAACATTATGATTATATAATTATTTCCATGTCCAGCCATGTGCTTTCAGACTTGTGAAGATTAACAAATGGAAAGCTGATTAAACACTACAAACACTCTGAGCTTTTCCAACATTAGAAAACCTCACACAACAGTTTGCAACCCCTGCTGAGAGGAACAGAGAGGTAAAAACAACAAAAAACAAACAGACTGGAGAATGCAAGAAAAACAGAGATGAAGAGGCATGAGGAGTGAAAGTGAGAATGATGCAGAGCAGAGGAGAGAAGAAAGGAGGGGGGAAGTTCACATGAATTTTCTACCAGCTGTGGGGTTTGATGTGAAATGGAAATGTCATTTCATTCTCCTTGATGACATTAGCGGCTAATATCAGTGTGTGTGTGTGTGTGTGTGTGTGTGTGTGTGTGTGTGTGTCTGTGTGTGTCTGTGTGTGTGTGTGTGTGTGTGTGTTTGTGCATGCGTGCTCCTGGAGAATCAGCAGCAGATGTCATGAAGAGGCAGTTTAACCCCAGCCCTCAATATACTGCAGCCCAGACCCAGAACTGGGAAATTAGTCATACATTTTTGGAATATTTTGGACTGTTTGTAGAGCTTGCAGCATACATAAACAGGTTTGGTTATGCAAGTTTAAAAATTTATATTCTGCAAAAATTTGTCAAAAATCTTTGTGAATTACATAGCCAGAGGACTTTCCTGGTCTGATCTTTTGCCCTAAACTGAGTGGAATTTGAGAGAAAATGTACTGTATTTAAACCTCCTGCTTTTACAAAGAGAAAAGACTGAACCAAGCTAACTGAGTGTAAAGAGCGCAGTATCTCATATTGATATCTTTATTCTCAAATTTCATCCCCCTCCCTTTTTTTATTTTTATTATTGAAAAAATAAACCAATTGTTTCTGTCCGATCATAAATAATTGGTACATTTTCTTTTTTTAGTGAATTATACTTCTAATATCTGACGGTCCTTCTGCACATTTACTATCCTTCATTATGACTGTTACAAACATGCCAGGTTCCACCTCCACATAATCACAACGCACACCATCACCTGAGTTCTAAATCACATCCACCTGATCCTCATCACCAGCCTATCACCGCAGCACCATAAAAGCCACACACACGCACTCAAACATTGTCCGGTCACGTTTGCGACCAGATCATTCCTCTATGCTTACTATAAGGACTAACTCCTCTTCTACTCTCTCCAGCGATTCTCTCTGAAGACCCAGTTCCCCAAGTGTGCGTGTGTGTGGCTCACCGTCCCTCCAAGAAGTCTTCACCCTACCTTCACGGATCCATCCTCATTGTGACTCATCACTACCTGCTCCTCTGCTTGTGTCTGTGTATAATAAACATCTTCATTCTGTTAATCCTCAGCTTCCCGAGTGATCCGTAACAGATGACCGGACCAGCACCGCCAGGCACAAGCATGAGCCTCACGGACCCCTTTCAAGATCTGGTTGATGCACTCTGACGAACACTCATGGCAAAACCAGCACCTCCTACACCAGCGAGCACTTCCGCCGACCCTGTCATCACTTCCTCACCTGCCGTTCACGCCAGTCCCATGGCCAGGCCGGCGCCCTACTCTGGTTCGGCGGAGGAATGCAGCGGATTCCTCCTTCAATGTTCGCTGGTCCTGGAGATGCAACCGCACTTGTACCCCACTGATCATTCAAATGTAGCCTTTATTATTTCCCAGCTGCAAGGTAAAGCACTACTGTGGGCAGATTCTCTCTGGACTCAAAATAACCCAGTTATCCAGTCTTATTCTAGCTTCATCGACCATTTCTGTGAAGTTTTCAGGAGACCAGCTTGGGACTCTAACATTGGTGAGAAGCTGTATAACCTAAAACAAGGAAAATGTCTGTCAATGAATATGCCCTTCAGTTTAGGACTCTGGTGGCCTCCAGTGGATGGAACGAACAGGCTTTACTTACGACCTACCGTCAAGGATTGGAACCCCGAGTGCGGTTGCATCTCGCTGCATACGAGGATACCATCGGACTCGAGCGATTCATCCAGCTATCCATCCGCTTCGCCACTCGTATGCAGTCGTGCTTAGAAGAGCACCAGGGCCAGTCGCATTCCTCCACACCACTCTGCCGGCCAGAAAACGTCAGCCCCCCAGAACCAGCCAGCGAGCCTATGATCCTCGACTCCTACCGCCTCACTATGGCGGAGCGTCAGAGACGGCTGGCCCAGAATCTGTGCTTCTACTGTGCAGCCCCGGGGCATGCTATAGCAGTGTGCCCCGTCCGTCCTCCTCGTCCTATGGTGAGTGCCATTCTCCCTTCAAGATACCAAATAAAACCACTCACCACTATTGTGACACTTACTGCCGCTGACATGTCTCTTCCATTTTCCGCCCTCCTCGATTCTGGGTCAGCCGGCAACTTCATCTCCGGCCCCATATCCCTCCAAACTGGACTACTCCATCACGAGGAGATCCATCTGCTGGTTCTGGAGGAATCCACCACCGACGTTATTCTAGGGCACCCGTGGCTGGAGCAGCACAACCCCGTGATTTCCTGGAAGACGGGCGAGATCCTGAAGTGTGGCAAAGCCTGTTTCCAATCATGCATCTCCGGTTGTCCAGTTCCAGTCACACCGTCCCCTGAACCTCTCCCAGTCTACTCCACGTCTATTGAGAGCCCAGTTGAAAATCAGTCCATCACCATTCCTCAATGCTACGCCCCCTTCAGCGACGTCTTCTGCCCTAAACGGGCCTCCAAGCTGCCTCCACACCGGCTGTGGGACTGTGCCATCGATCTGCTGCCGGGTGAACCAGTGCCAAAGGGAAGGATATATCCCCTATCCATTCCCGAGGAGAAGGCCATGAAGGAATACATCAAGGAGGCGCTGGCCCAAGGGTATATTCGTCCATCTACCTCCCCTGCTGCTTCAAGCTTTTTCTTCGTAGAGAAGAAGAATGGAGGCTTGAGGCCATGTATTGATTACCGAGCACTCAATAACATCACTGTAAAATTCCAGTACCCACTTCCCCTCGTCCCAGCTGCCCTGGAACATCTCTGTGGTGCCACTGTGTTCACCAAGTTGGACCTCCGCAGCGCATACAACCTCATCAGGATACGTGAGGGGGACAAGTGGAAGACCGCCTTCATTACCCCTACTGGTCACTACTAATATTGCGTCATGCCGTATGGGCTTGTTAACGCCCTCTCCGTATTCCAGGATTTCATCCACGAGTTGCTCAGGGATTTCCTCCACAAGTCTGTCTTGGTATATATCGATGATATCCTCATCTATTCCCGGAGCCTGGCAGAACATCAACGCCACGTTGCAGAGGTCCTGCAACGCCTGAGGGACTACCAGCTAGAGCTGAAACAACGAATCGATTTAATCGATTAAAATCGATTATTAAAATAGTTGTCAACTAATTTAGTCATCGATTCGTTGCTAAATAATTTATTTGCCGTAAGCGGCTTATTTCGTGCATATTTCAGATCTGCGGTGACCAAAGTGTGGCAGTAATGAGCCACCGGAGGATTTACTCAGCCAGTACAACAGGAGAAGTAGCGAATAGCCAATAGCTGGCCTCATTTTATGTCACGTGCTTCCCGAACGGCGTCTCTGCAGCATTCAGCAGGATGTGGGAGTACTTTATTTTGAGCCTTCAAAAAAGAAGATTAACCTGTAAACTCTGCACTACTGAACTGTTTAAGGGACCGTTCACATATCGTGTCTTTTGCGCGCTCATGTTCGTTATTTCCAATGTAGGCGCGCAGTATGCGCGCCCATAATGGAAGCGACGCGGTCGCGACGCACCCGTTTTTCCAGGCGCGTGCACACTGCATCGAGTTAAAAACATTTCAACTTTTCAGAATGCAGCAAGCGCACCGCGGGTCATGTGACAAGAACTAAATAATCAGCTTCATCCTTTCCCGTAACAACGTTAAAAGCTCAGCCAAGATGAAGGAACAGCTGATCATAGCTGTATATGGATTCCCATTTTGAAATAAATTTAGTAGCAGAGCTACTGCAAGCGATTTTTAGAGCTGCAAATCCATTTATCCTTTGCTGAAATTTCCGCGTCTTCAAGGAGAGAGCACGTCATGGTTGCTTAGCAAAGGCAGACGCCTCAGGGGCGCTTCTGCACGAGCGCTTTGGAAAGGAGGAGAAAGCGGTGCGCACAGTCTATGGGTGCGCCTAGCGTTTTAGGCGCGATATGTGAACGGCCCCTAAGCCTTTTATTTGTGCAGATTCTCCAGTACAATGTTGTTTGCAAATGTTTAGTTGTAAAAGCTGATAACATTGCTTTTTAACAGTTAACATTTAAAGCTTTACAAACATGTTCTGTGATCAGTTTGTCGTTTACCAGTTCATAATTCAGTCGTGCAGCCTAATTATGACTGAATGAGAGAGGTAAATGTTTAAAGATATTTGAAATGCACTTTTTTTTCTAAGTATTCACTGCTCTTTTTCACACAGCAGGTTTTTTGTGTGTCCGTTTTTTCTGGACAACCTTCTGATGGATTTTACTTTAAATTGTGAGTTCCATTCAGGTTTCATGCCATTGGCACTTTATTCGAAGGATTGTTTACAATTTCACAGCATAAGCTATAAAGCTGTTTCCCAGTAAATAATAAAATACAATGCACTGCAATCTTATTCTGTTTTATCCTTATTCTTCGTGAAAATATGTTCTGAAAGATTCCTTAATAAGCTTTGTTCGGGATGTTAAACTACTTTAGGAGCTCTAAGGACTGCCATGGTGAAAACATTATTTGAAATCTCCTTGTGAAATTTGATAGAGTATGGGTCAGTGTTTTGATTGCAGAAGAGTTTGACAAGGGATCACTAACACATAATAAAACAACTCCAGGTATATTTGTGATGAGGATATGACAATGCAAAATTATTAAAATCTCTTAAAAATATATGCTGAATGATAAAGACCCTTTATTAATAATTTACTTTAGGGGAAAAATGGAAAAAACTAAAATATAAGTACATAAACCGATTAATCGATTAATCGTAAAAATAATCGACAGATTAATCGATTATCAAAATAATCGTTAGTTGCAGCCCTACTACCAGCTCTACCTCAAAGTCGAAAAATGTTCCTTCCATCAGCCCTCAGTGCAGTTCCTTGGCTATACCATCAATCGCAGTGGCATCCAGATGGACGAGGGGAAGGTGAGCGCAGTCAAGGATTGGCCCACTCCAACCACCATCAAAGAATTGCAGCGGTTCCTTGGCTTCGCAAATTTCTATATATGGTTTATACAAAACTTGAGTACCATCACCAGTCCTCTTACCAATCTCCTCCGCCAGAAACCTAAGTCTCTCTCCTGGACTCCAACCGCCACAGAAGCCTTCCAAACCCTTAAACAGGCCTTTACGACCGCCCCACTCCTGGTCCATCCTGATCCCGATCGGCCCTTCGTGGTGGAAGTGGACCCCTCAACCACCGGAGTGGGAGCGGTCCTATCCCAGGAGCAGGGGAATCCCAGCTGCCTCCATCCATGCGCCTTCTTTTCCCGGAAACTCAACCCGGCGGAGGTAAACCACGACATCGGAAATCGGGAATTGCTAGCCATCAAACTAGCTCTGGAGGAATGGAGGCATTGGCTAGAGGGAGACAAACACCCATTTCAAGTCCTCACTGACCATAAGAACCTAGAATACCTTCTAGTAGCCAAGAGACTCAATCCCAGACAGGCCCGCTGGGCGTTATTCTTCACCCGTTTCCAATTCACCATCTCGTACCGCCCAGGGGTGAAAAACGTAAAGGCCGATGCTCTATCCAGATGCTACGCTCTCGAAGAGAAATCTGAAACTCCAGAAACCATCCTCCCAGAAAATATCATTGTCTCTCCGATTACTTGGTCTTCTGACACTCTTCCTCCAGCCGAGCCTCCTACCAACATCCCGCCGGGTTGCCCACTGGGACACCTATACATCCCCAGGACACGGCGCACCCCACTCATCCACTCCACTCATACGTCACTTGGCACTGGTCACCCGGGGGTCAATGAAACTCTCTCGCTGCTAAGGGAACGCTTCTGGTGGCCCAACATGGCCTCGGATGTCAGGAGGTACGTGAGTGGATGTACCAGCTGCGCCATGTCCAAAAGTCCTCGCCATCTACCATCTGGCAAGCTCCATCCTCTGCCCGTTCCTAATCGCCCGTGGTCACACCTAGGGGTGGACTTCATTACTGACCTCCCGCCTTCAGATAACAATACCTGTATTTTGGTTATAGTGGATAGATTTTCTAAATCCCTTCGTCTTCTTCCTCTAAAGGGCCTACCTACAGCCATGGAAACGGCTGAATTACTGTTCAACCATGTCTTTAGGTACTTCGGCATCCCAGAAGATATCGTATCGGACCGAGGCCCCCAGTTCATCTCCCGGGTGTGGAAAGCCTTCCATTCCCTCCTAGGTGTGGCCATCAGCCTGTCCTCCGGGTATCATCCTCAATCAAACGGGCAGATGGAGAGGAAGGTCCAGGAGATCGGACGCTTCCCGAGTTATCCGTAACAATGACATGGATATCCTATTAGAACATTAAAAAGTTGTAGAGACATATGCATTGCAACTACAGAAACATGAAAAAGCCAGTTAATAATTTCACATTCATCAACAGCGGTGTGCAGGTCTGATCACAATGTGTGTATTCACTGTGTGAATGTGGATGTACATAATTACATCTTTACAAGGCATTGCCATTCTCTGCCTAGAGAAATTTGATATAGTAATTAGAGGTTGCATGTTTGCTTTAATCTTCACATAAAGACGTTACACTTTTTACGCTTGATATCACTTGATATTGTTGTTTTTTTAGTAGTATCCAAATAACATGATCAAAATGAGTGCCTAATTTTCACCAGTTACAGAACTTACAGAACGCAATTATTTGTTATTTTCTTTCTTCTGTGAAACACAAAAGATCTTTGGCAGAATTCTCATGAACTCATTGTTCTCTGATACTCTTGCCATTTGCCAACTTTTAAATCTCATTTGCCGTCATTAGTTCAAATATTATTTGGTCAGTGGCTTACAGTGTTTTTTTTATATGATATTGACTCCAGCAGACTCCAATATTTGAAGAAAGTGAATATATTGGTGATGCCTGAACATAAGTTTGTGTCATCGTGACTTTTGTCTGCATTGCCTTCCTGCAGGTTCATTGGCAGTGTCAGTGACAGACATGACAGCACCTGTTGTCGGTTCATCAGGCGGAGTCTACGCTTTGGTCTCCGCCCACCTCGCCAATGTTGTCATGGTAATCAAGAAATTTCTATATTTTCTTATTATAGCAGTTTGAGCAGTTGTGAAAATGTTTTGCTCCAAAAAAATGATTATTGTTCAGTTTTTGATAATGCTAAGAGATATCAAATATGCCATTAATCACAGTGGTGATACTAAGTACGTATGTTTATTATATAGTCTTAACTCAGCTCCCGTTTAAAATTCCTTTGAATCCTTTGAAAAATATCAGGATGCCCTTGCCTCAGACTGTCAGGATAAATGATGAGTGTGAAGTTCAGCCTGATGTCTCTTGTCACTAAAAATTACTCAAACTCAAGCAGTTAACCCTCTCTGTTGTGTATGTGCGTGATTCACATTCCATCTCTATTTCAGATACAGGTTATCAAGTAGCTGAAAGATTGTAAGGTTCGCCTTTTAGACATGCATATGTTATTAAGCACATTTACATGCACACCAGTAAACTGTTAACTCACAAATACCCACTTATTTAAATAACCAGCTTTCCCCATTTACTTGCACATCAGTAACCAGGGGCCTGTTTCATAAAACAAGTTCAACAAATAAGCCAGGCTTTTTTCAGTTAGTCTGACATATTATGAACCACATAAACTGACAAGTCAAGTCACCTTTATTTATATAGCGCTTTAAACAAAATACATTGCGTCAAAGCAACTGAACAGCATTCATTAGGAAAACAGTGTGTAAATAATGCAAAATGACAGTTAGGCAGTTCATAATTGAATTTCAGTGATGTCATCTCTGTTCAGTTTAAATAGTGTCTGTGCATTAATTTGCAATCAAGTAAACGATATCGCTGTAGATGAAGTGACCCCAACTAAGCAAGCCAGAGGCGACAACGGCAAGGAACCAAAACTCCATCGGTGACAGAATGGAGAAAAAACCTTGGGAGAAACCAGGCTCAGTTGGGGCAGTTATTCCTGTTCTGGAATAAGAGAGAAACAGACTAAAATTAGTGTAGATGCCATTCTTCTAATGATGTAGCAAATACATCGGGTGTTATAGAAAGTGTTCCCGGTTCCGGTTTACCTAATTAATGCAGCCTAAAAATCCTTTAACGGATTTGGATATTAGAAGCATATTAGTATGTTATGTGTAAACCAGGTTAAAGAGATGGGTCTTTAATCTAGATTTAAACTGGAAGAGTGTGTCTGCCTCCCGAACAATGTAAGGTAGGTTATTCCAGAGTTTAGGTACCAAAAAGGAAAATGATCTGCCGCCCGCAGTTGATTTTGATATTCTAGGTATTATCAAATTGCCTGAGTTTTGAGAACGCAGCAGACGTGGAGGATTATAATGGAACAGGAGCTCATTCAAATACTGAGGTGCTAAATCATTCAGGGCTTTATAAGTAATAAGCAATATTTTAAAATCTATACGATGCTTGATAGAGAGCCAGTGCAGTGTTGACAGGACCGGGCTAATATGGTCATACTTCCTGGTTCTAGTAAGAACTCTTGCTGCTGAATTTTGGAATAGCTGTAGTTTGTTTACTAAGCGTGCAGAACAACCACCCAATAAAGCATTACAATAATCTAACCTTGAGGTCATAAATGCATGGATTAACATTTCTGCATTTGACATTGAGAGCATAGGCCGTAATTTAGATATATTTTTGAGATGGAAAAATGCAGTTTTACAAATACTAGAAATGTGGCTTTCTAAGGAAAGATTGCTATCAAATAGCACACCTAGGTTCCTAACTGATGATGAAGAATTGACAGAGCAGCCATCAAGTCTTTGACAGTGTTCTATGTTAATACATGCAGAGTTTTTAGGTCCTATAATTAACACCTCTGTTTTTTCAGAATTTAGCAGTAAGAAGTTATTCGTCATCCAGTTTTTTATATCGACTATGCATTCCATTAGTTTTTCAAATTGGTGTGTTTCACCGGGCCACGAAGAAATATAGAGCTGAGTATCATCAGCTAACAGTGAAAGCTAACACCATGTTTCCTGATGATATCTCCCAAGGGTAACATATAAAGCATGAAGAGTAGCGGCCCTAGTACTGAGCCTTGAGGTATTCCATACTGCAGTTGTGATCGATATGATACCTCTTCATTCACTGCTTCAAATTGATGGCGGTCATATAAGTATGATTTAAACCATGCTAATGCACTTCCATTAATGCCAACAAAATGTTCAAGTCTATGCAAAAGAATGTTGTGGTCAATAGTGTCGAACGCAGCACTTAGACCCAATAGAACTAATAGAGAGATACAACCACGATCAGATGATAAGAGCAGGTCATTTGTAACTCTAAGGAGAGCAGTCTCAGTACTATGATACGGTCAAAATCCTGACTGGAAATCCTCACAGATACCATTTTTCTCTAAGAAGGAATATAATTGTGAGGATACTACCTTTTCTAGTATCTTGGACAGAAAATGGAGATTCAAGATCGGTCTATAATTAACTAGTTCTTTGGGGTCAGGTTGTGTTTTTTGATGAGAGGCTTAATAGCAGCCAGTTTGAAGGTTTTGGGGACATATCCTAATGACAATGAGGAATTAATAATAGTCAGAAGAGGATCTATGACTTCTGGAAGCACCTCTTTTAGGAGCTTAGATGGTATAGGGCATGCAACGTCAACTGGCGGACACTGCACTAGTGATATAAAACACACACACACACACACACACACAGGTCTGTTAAATTAAGCAATACTTTTAAGGTAGTCTAATATTTTTCTGTATAACAAATTGGCACAGTAAGGGTAGATTTAAATAAAGAAAAACGAAATTTAAATAAAGAAAAAACGAAATTTAAATAAAGAAAAACGAAATTTAAATAAAGAAAAACGAAATTAAAAACGAGATTAATTTAGATTGATAATAACGGGTAAAAATGCTAATTCATTTTGTTTCTATTATTCTATTTTCCACAATGTCAAAGAAACAAAACACAAGCTCAGACATGCACTTCGGTCCATACAAACTCCGCTGTTCTGCGCTTTAGCCAGAGAACACTCCCGTTGGTGGAACGTGTCGGTTCTATTTCTAGCATGCACGTTTTCCACGTGGCTCGAGCGCGCCTAAGACGCGTGTCTCAGTGTGCAAACTCCAACCTGTTAAATATGGGAGCCGAAATAAAAACAGACACGCCACGCAGCTGAGACGCTCACGCAGCCAGTGTGTCGCCGGCCTTATTCAAGGGGGAATGAGAACCATTTCGCGGGGGATCCCAGGTGTGCAAAAAAAAAAAAATAGAATGTCAATTTTTTTTATTTATTTTTAAATCTAACGGGAAAAAAGCAAATGAGGCACACAAGTACAGCATTTCTAACAGTAGGCACTATGAATACGTACTTATCAGTCAATTCTACATTAAAACAAAGAGCTTAAGGCTATTTGAGAGTGCCATTTTTCATTCAAATATATTCAGAAGGCCTTTCTTCTAGTGTTCTCCACAAACAACGACCTGCATGTGAGAGTGATGGACAGCTTGACAGCCTCACAAATATGAAGCCTAAAATATCGCTATCGCCCCCTGGTGGCTTGCTGCAGTACAAGTAATATGTAAAAAATAACATAAATTTGGAATTAGATTTAGTATCAAATAATAACATATTAGGATACAATTCGAATTTTATTTTATATTACGAGTATCTGGCCCTTACAGTGTCTGCAGAGAAAAATTCTGGCCCTTTGACAAATATAGTTGATGACCCCTGGTATAGGGTCTAACATACATGTTGTTGGTTTAGATGATTTAACAAGTTTATACAATTCTTCCTCTCCTATAGTAGAGAATGAGTGTAACTGTTTAAGAGTGAAAAAAAGGTGACAAGAAGTTATTTGATAAACTTGTTTTATAAAGCCCCCAGACATTGCAAGTAAGCTGCATTTACATGACTTAATTAAGAAATTTTAGTTAAAAAGTTCCCTGTAGTGACTTCAAAATGCAATCATTTGTGTATCTGACTTAGAGTATTCCATACATTGTCAGTTGAGATGTTAAATAAAGCTTTCAACGTGTCTTTATCCTCTCATGGAGTTATAAATACAGGCCTATATTTCCTTCTTTACAACATTCTCTTTGTCTAGATGCAGTTCATGTAAACACACAGGTTGTGTTTGTTTTGATCTCTGCATTAAGACTGCATTCTTTTTATAGAATGTTCACTTCTTGATGCTGTTTTCTTCAGTGGTAACTAAATAACAGAACCGATGCCTAAGATTCCCCGGAAACATATTTTGTTTTGCATGATCTCAGTCAATACAGAATCAACTTACTGTACATAGACAATTATTGTATTGTATTATTATATAAAATGTATATTTTGTAGCTCTTCCTCTTTTTTGACCAATCAAAGACCTATGTGCTATTTCCTGAAGCTTTGACCTTCTCTCTAAATGAATGGAGGTGTTTTGTACTGCATAATGACCTGGCCAGAGTCATTAAATATTAACACCGGGACTGTCCACAGTCTCTCAAGTCAGATCATGAACCCTCCTGTACTTGCTCAGCATTTCAGATAGAACCTTTAGTGTCAGCACTGGTACATGGTATGGACTCAGATTGCATCCAGACTGTCTACAACAAAAACTGAACTCACATTAGGTCAAATCAAATCTGATTTATTATGTATAATACATGCAAAACTGCAAGACTAACCTTGAATTAGCTGATGAATCACAGGTGCTAATGCTGCTACCTTTGCCAGCTGTGATAGTCACTCACAGGATCACTGAAAATGCCAGAACAAATATACATCTCAGTCTGAAGCAACCTTGATAAAATGGTGTACCAAAACCAATTCCCTGGAACAACACTAGAGGAGTATACGAACAAATACTGAAGTGTTTTCTCTCTTAACTACCAATTTTCTTGTCATTTCTCCTAATTTAATGTTTTTCTCCCTCTGTTTACAGAACTGGTCAGGAATGAAGTGTCAGTTCAAGCTCTTTCGCATGGCAATGGCTCTGGTGTGCAGTATGTTATCTGTTTTTATGTTATTCATGCTAAAATAGTATTTAGTTTGTGAGACTATAAGTCTGTGCTTGAAATTTTAAATGATCGTGATATTCTAGGGGATTGACAATATATTTATACCATTTTTGTTATCAGCTGATTTTAGAGATTTAATCTTTTTTGGGGGGGATATTTATTTTTGCAAAAATATAATAGATATGATGTTGTAAATGTCACTAAGAACAAAACCATTATAACAGGCCAGTTCTTCCAGAACTAGTAGGAAACGTACAGAACTGTTCTAATCAATGAAAGTCCATTAAGTAATGCTTTTCCCCACAATTGATTTGACCATAACATAAGTTGGTCCACAAGATAAGAGGATGAGCTGAATGCTACTCACTTTATCTTGACCTATAAACAATTATAGTTACCAAATACCTGCAACATTTTCTACAATGACACAGATAACATTTGCATCCACTGTCAGTATAAGTCTAAGAAACATACAAATATAAATAAAAGCAAAACATAAAAAATGACTTTGTCCACTTAAGTTTTTTGCATATAAGATTAGCTGTCTTTTTAAATGAAATGCGTAATATATACAGTACAGACCAAAAGTTTGGAAACATTACTATTTTTAATGTTTTTGAAAGAAGTTTCTTCTGCTCATCAAGTCTGCATTTATTTGATCAAAAATACAGAAAAAACAGTAAAATTGTGAAATATTATTACAACTTAAAATAATAGTTTTCTATTTGAATATACTTTGCAAAACAAATAATTTATTCCTGTGATGCAAAGCTGAATTTTTAGCATCATTACTCCAGCCTTTAGTGTCACATGTAACATCCAGTCTATCACATGATCATTTAGAAATCATTCTAATATTCTGATTTATTTTGAGTGTTGGAAACAGTTCTGCTGTCTAATATATTTGATGAATAAAAGGTTAAAAAGAACTGCATTTATTCAAAATAAAAAAAAAATTCTAATAATATATATTCTAATAATACATTTTCTTTACTATCACTTTTTATCAATTTAACCCATCCTTGCTGAATAAAAGTATTGACTTTATTAAAAAAAAGAAAGAAAGAAAAAACTGACCCCAAATTACTGACCAGTAGTGTATATTGTTATTACAAAATATTTCTATTTTAAAAACATAGCTTCTTTTTTTTTTTTTTTTACTTTTTATTCATCAAAGTATCTTAAAAAAGTATCACATGTTCTGAAAAAATATTAAGCAGCAGAACTGTTTCCAACTTTGATAATGAATCATCATATTAGAATGATTTCTAAAGGGATCATGTGATAATGATCCTAAAAATTCAGCTTTGCATCACAGAAATAAATGATAATTTAAAGTATAATACATTTAAAAACAATTATTTTAAATTGTAATAATTTTTCTGTATTTTTGATCAAATAAATGCAGGCTTGATGAGCAGAAGAAACTTCTTTCAAAAACATTAAAAATAGTAATGTTTCCAAACTTTTGGTCTGTACTGTATATATAAACCCTTACATTACTTTCTGTATCTACAGTGAGTGTGGAGTTCGGTCGTGCCGTCTGGCTTCGATTCTATCCCCCAGCATTCCCACCATGCCATAATCCCAGCTTTGTGGCCCATCTGGGGGGTGTGGCAGTGGGCCTCACTCTTGGTGTTGTGGTTCTTCAGAACTATGAACAGCGTTTGCAGGAACAGTCCTTGTTCTGGATCTTCTTCAGTGTCTACACACTCTTTATCCTCTGTGGAATCTTCTGGAACATTTTTGCTTACAGTCTCTTGGACGTCAAGTTACCCCCACCTCCATGAAGGCCGGAGTGTGTGTGCAAAATGACAGGCAACAGCATTTAACAGTTGTAAAGGTCATAAATGAGAAACAAATGCTAAATACCTTACTGCAGCCCTCCTGCAAGTTTGCAGTTTGTGTTAGTGCCTAAACCATGCCAAGTCATCAAAGCAGCTAAAACAGCAGATTCTGATTTTTAAGCAATGTTGAATGTAAAGTTGCAGGAGAAGCTCAATGGTTGATGCTTTTTACAGCTATATACTTTGTGCCAGCCATCGAGGGCTATCAGTGATAGCACAAGTATTAATTTCAAAATAAAACTTTAGGGTTTAGTAGCTGCTGCTGGCTTGTCAGTTTTTCAAGGTGCCAGGTAAAATCATTTTCAGTTGTTAAAGGAATGAATATATTCCTTCAAAGCACAGAATCCGAGGTTGCATGAGCAAAGAGAAATATCAGTATTTGATGAGGACATTTTAGTAAGTGTTCTATATTTTTATTAATATCTAAATATAAGTGCATAAGGTAGTGTGAGAGCACCGTTACAGCTCATTGTGTGTGAAGGACCTTTAAAAGATATTTAAGAGTAACTGAAGTAGCAAGAAAACAGCTAGATTAACTTCTCTCTATCTGTGTTATTTACTGATAAATGTTTCAATGTTAAAAGGTCAGTTTAAAATAACTGCAATCCCTTACCATTCTCAGTGGCGGTCTGCGACAGGATTTCCCACTTTTTCAAATGTAAATGAATATTAATCAAATTATTATCTAATTATATAATCTAAGGATTATAATATATTTTATTTCTGATAATCATATTCCCATACAACAGGAGATTTCTCTCTCATATATAGATTATTATAACTTGATAATAAGATATAATCATTCTGATTGGAGTTTGGACTTTAATTTGTGTGTTTGAAAGTTTGTAACCTGTGGCTTTAAGCACAGCCTTCATGACATACTAAAATAATACCGAAAGCTAATTAACTTGAAATTGTTACCCCATTTATGACAAAGTAAAATTACTAAAAAGAATTCTCCATTTTTCTCAGCTACATTGAATTATCTGAATATTCATTCTGTTAATTTACTAATCAATAGAGCATTCACACTGAGACACTGGTATTTGTTTAGTCCTTGAAACTCCTCTGACAGGTCAACACTCTTAATTTTTTTGTTTCTTTCAAGAAATGTGATTTGCAGTACCACAAATTGCACACTTCATTAGATTTATTCAATCATATTTGTTTGTATATTTTAATCATGTGTTAGTGGAATGGACAGCATGACCGGGGAATCATCAGAACTCAATTTCAAATCATTGATCAACTGAATAATAACACACACACAAAAAAAAGTAATTTACTACTATATGTGCTACAAATAACTACATTGATCTGTTCTGCTGTTGAATATATAATATGTATTGCAGTAGTTTTTAAATGAATTGTGATTGTGTGACATCTACTGTATCTCAAATACTGTAAGTGGTCTATATGAAGTTTATTTCTATTGGTGCTGTAGTTTTGGACCGGTTGCTGTCTGTGCCTCTGGGAACTGGTTAGCTCCTCTCAGTTCTGTGCACATTAAATGACACATTCTGTCCTTCTTTACAGCAAAACTGATCCTGGCACAGCTTTGTGTGAACTCTCGAGAATCTTCGGCCTGTAGTGAGTGTGTGTGTGTGTGTGTGTGTGTGTGTGTGTGTGTGTGTGTGTGTGTGTGTGTGTGTGTGTGTGTGTGTGTGTGTGTGAGTGAGTGAGTGAGTGAGTTGACATTGATTCTCAAACTAACAGGAAAAGAGGAAACTCAAAATAAAATCCTCAACTTGACAACTAAAAATTACTGAATCCAGTACTTCAGTCCCAGTTTATACTAGTACTTTATGAACAACTGGATCTGCTTTAACAGTGTGTTTAAGCTACTTCTGAAGTGCCAGTATACTTTTTGTTTTGCATTGTGCTTACTCTACTGTATCAGAATGTAATGCTGAGATGTAAGTTACTTGGGATTGTGTGTAAAGGGCTATGGCGCTGGAAATAATAAGTTCACCAGGCATATTTTAACATGCACCTATTTTGTAGATTTGATATGTAAATATAGAATGCATTAAACGTCTGTGATTGGAAATGGCATTTTCTGTGCTTTCATTGTGAATCAAGACAGTGGTTCTGTTATAGTGTGTATGAACCCTGAAGCTTGTATTAAACTTGCTTAAATTTCTTTATTATTTTAGCCAAATGTGGGTCAGATAATCTTAAAACCACTGGTCAAAAGTGGACTCTTGATACAGAACTATTTACATTGATAACACTGAGCACTGAAAACACTAAGTGAGGCCATATTTTGATATTTAAGAAATGAACCAAGTGGTTTATAAAAAATATATATATAAAATCAAACAAATCAATCTCTTTAAATACACCAATATAAAAATCCACTATTTTGACTATGTCAGCCAGCGGTAGAACTTGTTTTACTGATATTAATACTCTCTGGTTTGAATCCCACACATCACATGAATCTATGCTTTTAAAGTTGTAATTCTAACTAGTGGATGTATAACAGGATGTGACAGCATCAGGGTAATATTTCAAAAAAAATTCTAGTTTTACAAACAAAATAGGACTCTTTTTCTTTTTTACATAAATTGTGTGTCAGTTCATAGTTTTTACCTCCATGCTCATACATTTTATAGTATTTTACAGTACAATTACATATTAAACAGTTTTAATCGATTTAAATTTATTCACCATATGTGGTAACAATACTTAATTGAATCTCGGGGCTAACACACATTCATATTTACATATATTGTCAATTTTGTAGTCTATAGGTCTTTTCACACCTATCATGTATGTCTTTAGATTTTTGGGGACACCAAAGCATATGGAGGAAGAAACCCACATCAACACAAGGGAGAACATGCAAGCCCCACACAGAAAGGCATCCTGGCTCAGACACCAACTTTAATCTTCTCAGTCTTAGTGAACTGTACTGTCATCATAATAATGTTAGTAATGTTAGTCTACCATTAAATATTGAAATCAAGGCTATCTCTATATGCTCATATTCCTGTTTTGTTTGAGTCTCTGTCAGTGCTCATTAAGGCTAACACTGTGAGTCACTTCTTTGTCATGCTGCTCCTTAAAGGTGAAGTGTGTGAGATTTCAAAGCATTCTCTTAACCCAGTTTATTGTTAATTGACTCCTATGCCATTAATGAGCTGTTTGCTCCTTCCAGCTCAACCATGAGAGCTTTGGGCTACTGTAGCAGGCTGAGCCAGAGGGTGCTTAGCAGGTGTGGGACCATGGTTCCTGTATTAAATGTCAAAAGAAATTCAGATTTGGTTACAGAAGAGTAAGGCAAAATACACCAAACAAGCATGGATAAACATCAGTGGTGCTTTTACACGATGGGGAAATTTGGTGTTCAAGATCTTGAACTTGCAGTTCAAGTGGCCCCTTTGAGTTTCAAGTCCAAGATAAAATAGTAAATTATTGTAAATATAAGAATAATTATAAGGCTGTGATGAATGTATGAGGCATTTGCAAAGGTTATATGAAGTTTAAAGTTTAAATATACTCAATTTTTTGTTTCTTAATTTTCTAATATGATGATTTGGATATTCACAGTGCCCCTAGGAAGTGTGCAGATGTCATTGCCATCTTGCATTGTCAAATTTCCTAGCCAAGTTAGAGGTTGTTCAAATGTATAAAAAGATGAATCACTGTGTGAGCAAAACTATTTTATTTTCTCCTCACTAGCTTTCACAAGATGTACTTTAAAGCATATTTCGTAGAAGGGTTAAGAACTGCAGTAAACCATGACACACCGTCACACTGACTATATAATCGAATGACTCCATTGCTCTTGTGACACTTTCTTGTTACTGCATGTCCAATCCATCTCTGACTATATGAGAAATCGTGGAGTGTGAGTCTGTTTCATTTAATCATCTATTTTCAAAGAGGCATATTATGAACAACTCGTAGCTTTGTAATCTGGACAAAAGCCAAAGGCATGATTCGTACTGTGCTCAGAGGATTAAAGTACTCAGATGTTTGTACACAACATAAATTCTTGTAACGTTGAGTCCTAGCAGATGGAGGTAAAGTTTGTATGAAATAACTTTTCAAAACTGAAAGCAATTAAGACATTCTGTAAAAGATGCCATTCTGTGACACGATAAGAGAGGGAGTTTATGTTCAAAACCTGAATATACTGTGTGCTATGGGAGCTGAACTGTATATTAAAAATCCTGAGAACATTTAACATGAAGTAGGAACCTTTGTTCACTTCTTCTCATGAAGAGGAATATATTATTATGTATAATCCTTGTATGGCGATGTCCTTCTGCCTGTTTCGCAATAGGCAAGTCATTTTTATCATTTATCATTTGTATCATTTATATAATTGTGATTATTTGACCATAGATTTAATCATTGATGCTTTTTATGTTTTACATTTCTTATTATTTTCCTTGCTTATGCAGTTTCATTGTTTCATCTTATGATTGTGGAGTTTCTTGAACTGTTTTGTCTATATGAGTACGAGATACGAGGAAATGTTTAAGGAAAATCCAAGGTTTACAGGATGCTGTGAAGCAGTTTGTATAACACTGCTTGTTGGATTCGTGCTGGTCAGACAAGGTCAAAGCATTGAAATATACACAACTAAAATTATTCGAACTTTTTCTTATCATCATTACGTTGTCTCCTGCTTCTGCTCTTCTCTGGCTTTAATCAGTCAACTCTTGGCTTGAAGACTGTTAATGCGGTTTTGGGTTGTTGCAGAACTTAGCACACTGGATGAGAAGCGGCATTATAATACATTATAAATGTACCAAATCCTTATTTTTGTACTATATAAAGTCTGTAAGATTGTACATTTTACATCCTCGTCTACATTTTAATAGGCTATTAGAAACAGTAATAATAGTAGGCTATTATTTATTAAGCTGTGACTCTGGATAATGGATTTTAGGAAACAGAGATCATGTTCTCCCATGATTCTGAAAAATAAACAAATTAATAAAAACATTAAACAAAATAATATATGGGCTAATTCACTTAGGTTTCTTACTAAATGTTTTATTTATTGTTATAAATTAGTCTAAAATGTTATAAATGAGCATATTAAAAATAAAAATATGTAAAAAAATAAATAAATAAATAAATAAAAAATTTGAAATAAATGATAAATTAACTTGATGCGATCGTTTTTGAAAGAATCTCTTGATTTAATGAATTATCAAATGCATTTTAAAGTTGCCTTTTCGACTTTCCATGCATCACGTAGCTGAATGTAAACACAAACTACCTCCAAAGTTGTGAAGGTGACAGTGCATGATAGATAAAGTAAATTGTCTGTCAAAATAAATAAAGAAATAAGAGTTGTAAAAAAGAATTTTGAATCTTATTCTGTTACGGCTCTACATCACGAAATAACACATTTGCATAATGTCCGCCCACGTTATATATCGCCAACTTGCCTGCCCACAAACACAGTAAAATTTATGTGTGGTTAACATCATGTCGAGACGATGATGTATCCTAAGCTGTAAGAGTAAATGTGTTTTATCCCATCTCATAATTACCACAAACTTGTCAATACTTGACACTTACAACTGAGAAATGTCTTGCTCCAGTCGTGTTTGTGAATCAGTCTATTGTCGATCAGCCAGTTCATCCATTTCATCCATTTCATCATCAGACTCTGGCTCGAGTTAGTAAGCTACAATCCATATCAGTTTTTCTATGTGTTGACAGGTCTCCAAGGCTGCCATTCTGTCATAACCATTGGCATTTTGTTTCCGACACGCGCGCTGTACAGCTCACATCAGTGAGGGCTCATTGAAAAGAGGGGTTTAAAGAGACTGATTCTTGCAATCTGTTTCGCATGAGTCGTTAATGAATCATTAGAAATTAGGTCAAATTTAATCTGTTTTCTGAGAAAACTAACATGTTTTTTGACATTGCATGCATGTAAACTTGTTTTAAGAGACTCATAAAACAATATTAGCAACCTTAAAAATTGAATAATAAGGGAACTTTAACAGTCACTGGTCACTAGCTACTGGCATAATGTAATATACAGGCCTACAATCTTTATTTGAAGCGTAATGATTTCCAATGGTCAGTTCCTCATGTTGAATGCACCTGCTGCAACATTGCTACTGCTATGAAATCATCGTCATAGCAATTTGATTTTGTGTCAGTATCCTGAACATAATATTTTTAGAAGGTTGTTTAACACAAATACTGTAAAACCAAAATGGGGCAAATTGATAAGCATTTACACTGTACTTTACACTGTTGTTTACACTTTTCCTTGTTACATTTTACAAGCTGCAACAATTTGGAAAGATAAATCTCTCCCCTGGCATCCCTAATGGAAAAAAAACTGCATATTTTGGTTAGGTATGATTTGAAGCATGATGGCTGGTTTGAGCTGGTTTAAGCTGGTCCTAAGCAACCAATGCCTGCTCATAACCAGCTCATAGCCAGCTAAGGACCAGCTCATGGCCAACTAGGGACCAGCTTTAACCAGCTGACATCCTTCGCAACATATCTAACCAGTATATGCGTTTTTTCAACAAGGATAGCCAGTCCTATCATATGACCTTAGCCTTACACTGTGCCATGAGAGGAGTGCAAAGTAGGTCATCACAGAGATTTCAGCCAGAGGACTGGTTTTTACCTGGTGCCTGTTTCCTACAAAACCTAAAAAAAAAATATACCAAAAACACTCAATGGAGACACTCAATGTGTTGCTTATTTAAACATCATCATTATTCCATGTCTGTCTTGCTAGCTTATAGTAGATTTTGGGTGTAGGGTCAGAGAAGAAGTTTATCTTGCTGATTAGCTATTTCTACACATACTCTTCTTTGCAGTATTTTCAATATTTTCAACATCAGCAAACAGGTTATGGATGTTTGTGGATCTAAGCAAATGTCACCTATGCAAAGAAGGATGAATACTGAATGTTTTTAGTGGATAACACTATCCTAACCTCCCCAATTTTCCACATGGTCTTTCAAGCTAGAGAGGCTGCTGGAATGGAGTCTTAAGAGAACTATATGGAACCTAAACAGTGGACTGTTAGGTCTTCTAAATGGAACCAATATTAAATTGTGATTCAGTTAAATCCTTATTCATTAATGGACCATTCGTTTACATGAGCCATAGGATTCAAGCCATCTTCTCACAAAGAATTTCTCTTACTGCAACCCAACCAAAGGGTCTTTGTCGGAGGAGATCAAGCAAATGCAAAGAGAATGTTTCTCCTAGCTCAGTGTGTAGTTCCAAAAAAGCTTCCCCTGGCATCCCTTGTTTCCTATCGAATACAGTTCATTTGGCAAGAGGATTTGAATAACAGAGAATCTCTCCTGGATAAGTTGAGTTAATGTCTGCAACAATATCTGGCACACCAAGACGGTGCAAGACAAAGTACTTTACTTTATTCACCTCAGTCTGTGCTGCTTCCAGACTGGGACTTCAGCATCTGTTCCAAATAATTCTAGGCTCTAACCTTCCTTAAATCCCACTGGTATGAAGAATGCTTGACTCAGCAACTAATTGATCAAACATTGATATTTTCAATCTGTCATCATAAAATAAACCCGGTTCTTTATCCCAGTAACCAGCAGGGATGGATCTGAGCGTAGCTTTATTAAATGCAGGGAAATGAAACCAAAACCCTGGAATATACAAAATAATAAATAGGATTGTGCCTATTCTGAAGAGATATGAGAGGGGACCAATCCTGATTTCCATTTAAAGAGAAAAGGATTCAGTTAGTTCCTTTAACTCATGCAGACTGAAAAGGGACCATGAATGGGGAAGGACCACCCATCTTAAATATTTTTCTAGCTTGTCTGTGAAACATCCTGCAGAGCTGTAGCTAGCATTGGCAATGTTACACAGGCATGCCAGTCTATCTGTAAAGTACTAATAAAACATCTTCCATAAAAAAGGAGAAGTTGAGTAGCTGCTGCGATACTGAAGATATACTAATGGCTGCCACATTACAGTAAATGTCGTGAAACAGCACATCCCCATCAAAACACAAAGCCATGTCTAGCTTGTAGTTCTGTGACTGTGTTTTTGCATTATTGACATATTGATACACTGTTCTCCTAATGAATGTTGTTCAGTTGCTTTGGCGCAATGTATTTTGTTTAAAGCGCTATATAAAGGTGACTTGAGACTGCCTGAGAGTATCTATTTTAATGGTGACAGTAGCCTATATTTGTCATTCAAAAAGGGGCCAAAAAGCCCCTGATGGAGTCCACCTAGCATGAACAGTCACATGGCACACAAACTGACATGACATACAGCCAAGTATGGTGACCCATACTCAGAATTTGTGCTCTGCATTTAACCCATCCAAAGTGCACACACACAGCTGTGAACTCACACACAACGTGAACACACACCCGGAGCAGTGGACAGCCATTTATGCTGTGGTGCCTGGGGCGCAGTTGGGGGTCCAGTGCCTTGATCAAGGGCACCTCAATTGTGGTATTAAGGGGGGAGAGAGCGTTGTACATTCATTCCCCCCACCTACAATTCCTGGACACTTCAGGCTGCACTACCCCCCATTGTGCTGCAAGTTGCCAGTTCCCCTATGCACCTTACCAATAAAAGAGCATTTCCCTAAAAGAGCATTTTCTCTAAAAGAGCCGTTTTCACAACCTCTGTGTCCCAGGAGGGTACAAAGAGTTGTGGAAGACCCAACTATGGACAGGTAAGCGTTGCACCGCACACTCAGACACTTTAGTGTGCTTACAAGCCGCCCGAGTTGGGTTCCTATGTTCCTCCTCGCTGCCCCGGTTCGGCAGTGGTTTCGCTGGTCCCGCTTGCACCGTATCTAGGTGCCTGGCTAGTGCTACCCAGCCCATTGTGCTAGCTTCTGCGGACCATCAACGATGTGATTCAGTTCGGCCAGCATCCCCCCAAGTTCAGCAGCGTACACTTCACAACAGTGATGGAGGCCAATGCTCCTGTCTTGAGGGCTGAGGTAGCAGTCTTACTGGTGAAGGAGCTGGTCCCTCCAGCCAATATGAGGGCGGGGTTTTACAGCCCTTACTTCATTGTACCCAAGAAAGGCAGTGAGTTATGAGTTAAAGAGCAAACCCGATGCAGAGGATCTCTTTTCTTGGTATGGCGTTGGATTCGGTCGAACAGACAGCACGCCTCACAGAAGAAAGTCAAGGTCGTTGCTGACCTGCTTGAATTCGTTCAAGGGCAGGACGGCGGTCCCGCTGAAACTATTTCAGAGGCTCCTGGGGCATATGGAAGCTGCAGCAGCACTTACACCGCTAGGACGCTTCAGCACTGGCTTCATGGCCAAGTCCTGGGGTGGGTGTGGAAGCACAACACTCACCAGGTCCAAGTTACACAGGCCTGTCGCCAAACCTTCAACCCGTGGTCAGACCTTACATTCCTCTGGGCAGGTGTGCCCCTGGAACAGGTCTCCAGGCATGATGTGGTTTACACAGATGCCTCTACCACTGACTGGGGGCCACATACAAGGGCACGCAGTGTCGGGGTTATGGACGGGCCCCCATCTGCAATGGCATATTAATTACCTAAAGTTGTGAGTAGTATGCCTTGCTTTGGACTGTCTCAAAGGGGGCTTGCGAGGCAAGCACATGCTGGTCTGAATGGACAACACAGCGACTGTAGCATACATCAACCGGCAAGATGGTCTGTGCTCCTGTCACATATTACAACTTGCCCGCCACCTCCTCCTTTAGAGTCTGAAATTTCTGAGGTCACTTGTGCCCTTCACATTCCGGGCCTGCTCAACCGTACGGTCTAAAGCTGCGCTCCAGGATAGTTGCGACTCCATCCTCGGAGGAGACCCAGCCCTAGCTTTGCTCTTTCTCGTCCGAGCCTTAAGATGCTATGTAGCCCGGAAACAAAGCTTTAGGACCTCAGACCATCTCTTTGTCTGTTACGTAGGCCGGCAGAAGAGGAAGACCATCTCTAAGCAGAGGATGGCCCACTGGATTGTGGATGCCATCACCCTTGCTTATCAGGTACAGGGTATGCCCTGCCCATTCAGTCTGCGAGCTCACTCAACTAAAGGTGTTGCATGCTCCTGGGCGCTGGCTCGTGGTGCCTCAATGACAGATATCTGCAGAGCTGCGGGCTGGACGACCCCCAATACGTTCGCTAGGTTATATAGCCTTCGTGTGGAGCAGGTATCCTCCTGTGTTCTCACCTCAAACAGGTAATGTTTTCAATATTCAACATGACCATCTTTTGATTATTTCAACAAAAGCAAACACATACATACATACATACATACATACATAGATAGATACATACATACAAATATATATATATATATATATATATATATAATATAGCCGAGGTCAGTGGCCCTTGGTTTGGTATTGTTGGCAGAATTCGGCCCCTGACGAAAACTAATTGAGGAACCCTGACTTATACGATCTCTTTACGCATTGTGTTGCGTATTACGCCATGTAAACATAAAATCATGTCTACATTTGTGATCAAAGAAACAACAAACAACAAGCACTACTCTACGCTGCTCAAAATTCGAATTTGAATCATCAGTGGCAAATTATTTAAATATGTAAATGAAACGTACTTACAGACTGGGAGTCAGAAGTGCCAGATTGTCCTTGCAAAGATGGAACTGCCCCACTTTATAGAAACAGACACCGGAATTGTAGGCTACTCTCACAGGAAACAGTTCTCATCCTCCACAAAATGTGCTGCACATATCTGAATATTTGGGTTGAACTATTCCAGAACAATGTTGAACTACTGATTTCTAGGTGTGTCCTTTTTTGGAAGGCCAAACAAAGTAGCTTCGCTTTCACAATGAAACACACAGCGTCTCCACAACATGGCCCCGGCGGCAACACCAAAAATAAAAGTTAAGCCTTCTTTCTTTGCGTGAACATTTGGGCGGCATTATGCAAATCTTTCCACATTGTGACATAGACATGTGGGGGCGTGTTAGAACAAGCCATTTTAGGTACAAGTGGTTGACTCTTTACTTTTATAAAGAATATCTCTTTGGATTTGAGACTTTAGTCTTTGCAGCTTTACAGATCTTCTTTATCTACCAAGAGCTTTCAACACTTCAAAGAGAAAGGAAAATTTTAAATCACATCATATGACCCCTTTAATATCTTTGAAGATATTACTAACATACCACTGAAGTACAATAACATTTCAAAAGCATCAAATGGATGAGGAGTCTTACCTCACACTTTATCACAGTGAAAAGCTGGTCATCCTCACAGTTAAACATCCACATCTGCACTAAAATCTCAGCCTTCACAATTTACATAGGGAGGACTGCTATGTTTGTTGCCATCATGCGGTGGTGATGTGAATTGCATAATATGTGAAGGCAAAAGATTAGATTTGTGCCAAATTTGTGAAAATACTGTAAACTGAAACCTTTCAAGAAACAAACAATTATAAACTGAGAAATGATAAAAGCATTCTGAAACTTCTATAAACCCTAAGGTGCTCTTGTCAACTTCTGCACTAAGATAGAAGTTGGCAATTCAACATTTCAATCAAATATCACAATCAAAAGATCTCTGTTATGCAGAATTTCTAAATAACAAATGTGGTAAACAAAGGTGTTGTTTTGCTTTTAAGGATTTCATGCAAATACTCAGTTATAGGTCTCTCATTTGATGTTTTGACCGTGATAAAAACCTTACTCTGAAGCATAATTTTACTATAGGTCTACTGTCCATTTAAAAGAAAGGCACATAAAGAACGGAAAGTTATTTTGCAACTCTGTAACAAAAGATGTAAATACGTGTTTTCTCTTAACACTTATATTTTGCTGAGGCTTTACATCACAATGATAACAAACGTTCCACCCTAAGCTTGATCATGACATTGCTGTAGGCCTTGTAGTGAACTAAGTATCCTTTTCGAAATCATGGAGCTTTACAAACCTTCTGAATCCCTATATAAGTTTTGAACATATATGTTGTGCCAGGTGTTCAGATTATGCTACAAACACTGTATTTTAATACTGTAAGGGTAGGTGTACACATTAATGAAGCCTCATACCTTATTAATATCATGCTTGAAGCAAAATCGAATAGGAAGCATTTTGTTTTGAGACAAATGTTTTAGAGTGCAATTGCTGATTGTTTTTATTAGTGTTTAATAGTTGAATTATTTTGTTAAATTATTAAATGATTAAGATAATTATTTTTAGGATCCATAGCTCTTATATTGATAGTTAATAGATAGTTAATAGTTAATAGATAGATAATTGCAATTTCTAGCCCAAAAACCCACCCACTTCAAAAAAAAAGGCAAAAATTTTAATTGTCAAAATTTGATCGAATGTCACTCAAGGTTGATAGAGCCTACTTAAAGGATCACTCCACTTTTCTTTTCTTTTTTTAAATAGGCTTATTTTCCAATTCCCCTAGAGTTAAACAGTTGAGTTTTACTGTTTCCGAATCAATTTAGTCGATATCCAGGTCTGGCGGTAGCACTTTTAGCTGCAGCCTAGCATACATCATTGAATCTGATTAGACCGTTAGCATCTTGCTCAAAAATGACCAAAGAGTTTCGATATTTTTCCTATTTAAAACTTGACTCTTCTGTAGTTACACTGTGTACTAAGACCGATGGGAAATTTCGATATGGCTAGGAACTATACTCTCTAGGGGTGTAGCGGTACGTGTATTCGTACCGGACCGTTTCGGTAAAGGGATTTTGGTACGGTGCATGTGTGTACCGAATGCAATATTTTGTGTATGGAACATAGGTACATTTTCGTGTTTCCAAACGAACATATTAAGTGGCGGAAGTCTCCGCGTTTAGCGCAAATACCGCCCTGCAGCTGATTCTAAGGCCGGTGACACACTGGCTGCGTGGCGCGAGCATGGCGTTTCTGCTGCGTGTCAGTTGCGTGATGGCTGATGTCTTCACAACAACAATATCTATACTTCATGTTGAGCATAAATATAAAGCCTACTGATAAAGGACACCGTCAACAGTATTGACAGTATTGACAGTATTGACAGTATTGACGGTCCAACGCAATAACGAAATCTGAGGGATTGGTAATGCTGCACTGTAATCATGGTTATTCATATTTTTCATTATATTTTATTATATGATATTGGTTTGAGACTGAGAGTATTTTATTTAGTGGAGAACTTTGCACTTTGAGATCTTTTTTTATTTTATGTATATTTTATTAAAAAGTATTTTTTTTAAAGTGTAAACAAATTGTTAAAAAAAGTTTATAGTAATAAACAACCTGCAGTTTAATGTTTGCATTTCTTTCCCTTACTGTACCGAAAATGAACCGAACCGTGACTTCCAAAACCGAGGTATGTACCGACTACCGAGCCGTGATTTTTGCTTACCATTACACCCCTAATACTCTCATTCCAGCGTAATAATCAATGAACCTTGCTGCCGCAAATATATTACGCAGTGCCAAAAAATAGGCTTAACGCCACCTTCACACTGGCAGTTGAAATCAGCTCCGTAATACGCAATACGCCCCCAGTGGACGTCGTACACAACGGTGAAAAGTGTCGGAAGCCTTGGAACCGAGTAGAACAAAAATGGCGGAAAGGTTGGAAAGGCTGACAGCGCGACACCCTGAAATACTCCCTGAAATCCTCACCGTTGTTCAGACGCAGCTCACCCACCAGGCGGTGAAACTCCCCGTACTGATACCTCTCTGCCAGGTAGTATTTTACCCACATGGATCTCTTTTTTTTTTGCTTGCTTCTCCAGTATAGGAGAGCAACAGCAAGAGCATTGACAAGTCTACGATTAGCCATAATATAATTTTCTGGCTGTATGTGAATGAGCGGGAAAATGGCCACAACATTGAATTGTACAATATTTAAATATTTAATTATTTAATTGTATTAACTGCATAAATTACGTTATAAAATCATTAAAATGAAAAAATGACATGACAACTTGTCGTTATAAAATCATTATTTATTTTATTAAAAGTTAAGAATTCAGGTTTGTTTATCAGTACCATAGCAACGCCAACTTCCGCTGGAATTGTCGGATAGGAACCGTCCGTAGCCTTTCGCAAGAGTTAAATTTTTTGAACGCATCCGGATGGCCAACGGACACGATTTTTTTCGCACCGCACTCGTTCGCACCTGGTTCGGACCCATTCGCATGCGGTCTGCGAATCTCCATAGAAAATGAATGACTTCCGGTCGTTTCGCTGCCGTATCGGAGCTGATTTCAACTGCCAGTGTGAAGGCGGCATAACGCCGCCTTCACACTGGCAGTTGAAATCAGCTCCGTAATACGCAATACGCCCCCAGTGGACGTCGTACACAACGGTGAAAAGTGTCGGAAGCCTCGGAACCGAGTAGAACAAAAATGGCGGAAAGGTTGGAAAGGCTGGAAAGGCTGACAGCGCGACACCCTGAAATACTCCCTGAAATCCTCACCGTTGTTCAGACGCAGCTCACCCACCAGGCGGTGAAACTCCCCGTACTGATACCTCTCTGCCAGGTAGTATTTTACCCACATGGATCTCTTTTTTTTTTGCTTGCTTCTCCAGTATAGGAGAGCAACAGCAAGAGCATTGACAAGTCTACGATTAGCCATAATATAATTTTTCTGGCTATATGTGAATGAGCGGGAAAATGGCCACAACATTGAATTGTACAATATTTAAATATTTAATTATTTAATTGTATTAACTGCATAAATTACGTTATAAAATCATTAAAATGAAAAAATGACATGACAACTTGTCGTTATAAAATCATTATTTATTTTATTAAAAGTTAAGAATTCAGGTTTGTTTATCAGTACCATAGCAACGCCAACTTCGGCTGGAATTGTCGGATAGGAACCGTCCGTAGCCTTTCGCAAGAGTTCAATTTTTTGAACGCATCCGGATGGCCAACGGACACGATTTTTTTCGCACCGCACTCGTTCGCACCTGGTTCGGACCCATTCGCATGCGGTCTGCGAATCTCCATAGAAAATGAATGACTTCCGGTCGTTTCGCTGCCGTATCGGAGCTGATTTCAACTGCCAGTGTGAAGGCGGCGTAAGGGGCAGTCACACGTAGCCTACTTGACTTTCAACGTGTTAAATCTTTTCGGACGCCGCTGCGAATATGGGCGGGAGCAGGTAAGGATATAACATTTAACATTTTAGCCGTAGCGCAGCTTCCTATTTTATAGAATACATCTTTAAAAGATTATAAAAGTATTTAACGGCTCTGGGTGGGTTGTGCAAGTTCCCAAATGGGAGGGGTTATGTCTCAACGTCATCAGGAGCGCGCGAGAGTACGGAAGATGTTGCGTGTTTGCGTCATATCCCGCTGCATTGTGGGTGGAGAGACATTAGCCGAGGAGTCGCGCCATTTTTCTTGTGTGTGTCCCGAAGTAAAATCAAAAAGCTGCGTTTGCTGACGGTTTGAATTCCTCTTCCCCTGTTGGTTTCGAAGACAATACCGAGTTATTATTAAAATGGGACGAAAGAAGAAGAAGCAATTGAAGCCCTGGTGCTGGTATCCTTTTCATTTAACAATGTGGCCTGTTCAGTGCCATTACAGCAGCGTGATCGTGAATTTGAGCTCATGCTGTCAGTTTGACACCGCAGTCATATATTTATTACATATCAGAAGAAAAACAGAAACCTGTATATTCCATATTGGTGCATTTTCTTTTCTTAATGTTATTTAGTGAATCTTCTTTATTAGGATTAAGGGCGTGTTTTTTACACAATAGCTGTGTCTCATTGTCGCAGTTGACCGCGTATCGTGCATCATAGGCGCTTTCTGGGTTGTAATCTTCTATAACTTTCTAAAATCTCATTATCAGCTCATTTATTTGTTCTTTACACAATGCAGTTCGATCTCTATACATATTTCGTTCTCTTTATCACGTTCTTTCCTCTCCCTCAGTGTGATCCTTAATCAGACTTTCAGGTATTGCAACAGAGATTTCGATGATGAAAAGATTCTCATTCAGCACCAAAAAGCCAAACATTTCAAATGTCATATATGTCACAAGAAGCTGTACACCGGACCTGGATTAGCCATACACTGCATGCAGGTACGGACAGTGATGTGTTTACTGATACATTTGCTTTGACGTTTGGTAAAGGTTGTTGAGCTATTTAATCTGTATTTTAAAGGTGCACAAAGAAACAATAGACTCCGTTCCTAATGCTATACCGGGAAGAACAGACATAGAACTGGAAATCTATGGCATGGAGGGTATTCCAGAAAAAGACATGCAAGATCGGAGAAGAGTAATTGAACAAAAGTCACAAGGTATGGTCTTGTAGTGCTTATACTAAACTAATTTGTGTAGAAAATATTCATAGAATAATTTGTGACAGAAATGTAAACTTTTGTTATCTGAGCAGAGAGTCAGAAAAAGAAGCAGAACCAGGATGATTCTGATGAGGACGACGATGATGATGATGATGAAGCTGGACCTTCATCATTTCAGCAGCCTGCTGCTCAGCCTCAGGCTGCCTACATGCCCCCAATGACCCAGGGGGGTATGCATCCTGGTCCTCAGGCCCACGGCATGCCACCCACTGGTTATGGAGGTGTGTATGCCATTCGTTTAAATAGTAGTTTAAATACATCTCAAACAAAAATGTGCCCCATTAATACTTTATATGTCTTACTAAAGGCATGCCACCTATGTTGACTGGCATCCCACCAATGATTCCTGGGATGCCGCCAGTAATGCCAGGCATGCCACCTGGGTAGGTCTTAATTTTCAGTCACTGAAGTTATAATCTTATATATTATATGATCCAGTGACTTAACTTTGGTCCTGTTTTGCGTAGCATGATGCCTATGAGAGGAATGATGCCTCCAGGTCCAGCAATGCCTCCGATGATGCCAGGCATGCCACCAGGTCAGTGTTGTTAATTATTTTATAGTCATTATGTTGATTGTAACAGTAACATTAATTTATCCAAACCAAACTTAAAGTTTTTATGTTAGTAATAGGGTATTTAAACTAGGCCTGTAGCTATCGAATATTTTAGTAATCGAGGATTCTAACGATTTCAACGATTAATCGAGTAATCGGATAAAATGTGTTTTTGCTTAATTAAAGTGCAATATTAATTATGCAAGAGAAAATAAGACTCCTGGGTCTCTTAAAATGAACAACTAAGTTTCCTTTTTTAGAAAAACTAATATTTGTATTTTTTTAAATGCATAGAATGCAATGCATACATCAAAAATAAACATTTAATTATTACCCATTGTTTCTCTGTCTGTAATTTAGTGCATTTAAGAGCCATTCAGTTGGCGTTTTAAATAATGCATTTTCTGAGATGCATATAAAACATTAATTTAATTTATCTTTTAATTATTGAAAATTAAGCAAATGTAACTTTTTGTTAAACAAAGGGGATTTACTATTAAAAATAAAACATGGAACATGTGATTAAACCTTAAAAAAAAAATAAAGTTTGATTTTTTTTTTTTGTAGTAGTAGGCTATGTACATTCTGCTGGACAATAGTGATACATATTTGGCAAATACTTGTTTTTAAAATAAACCGGACTTTTGTTTTGACGGGTTGGCGTACCCTCACAGTTCTGTGTATGTGATGTGACGCTAGTTTTACTCGAATCAAACGGTCAAATGCTCATGAAGTGACTGTCAGAGCAGTTCTGGAGATGTTGTTCATATGTTGACGTCCTTATTTAGTGAGACAGCAGATGCTTGAAATTACCGCGAGCGTCACGCGTGCTTCCGTGTGTTTAATGAATGAAGACGCGCTTCTGCTCCATTCATTAACAGAGACACGCAGAACATGCAGGATTCGTATTTAAATAGACGGTTCCGGCTTAATATTTACAGATATTAGTCCATATCGTGATTTGATGTAAGTGCAATGACTTATTTTTGATTAATTCATTCAAAATTTGCCAAATTCTGTGCTATTCCACATTAAACTTTAAATTCAGTTTTTATGACTGGATTCCGCGATTCCCTCTGTGTTTTCTGCATCGCGGAGATCATAGGGCCCTAGTTGTGGTATGCCAGCTCTATCTTGCAATGGACACACGCCAAGATGTTCTCTTTACGTTTGCCCGCCTCTTCAAATCAAAACACTGCTGACTCCTTGTATGAGATTTCGGACTCAGCGCTTGTGTCTCCTTCCGCTTTGTGGGTGACGTAAACGCGTTGTCACATTGAAAAAAATCATTGCAAAAGAACCTGACGTGAGGAGATTTAAAATGAATTAAAGAGGCTTCGAGGCAGAGGAATTTGCCTCGATCATTTTTTGTAATCGAGTTACTCGAGGAATCGTTTCAGCCCTAATTTAAACTCCTTGTGCTGTTCAGGTTGTCTTATTCTCAGGTAAATTAAACTGCTTTGTTTGATTAACAGTTTTGGTCAGTTATTTTCAGCCCTGCAAAACTATTGTGGCCAAGTATTAATTTTTTATGTTTCAAGTGGACACTTTTGTTTGTCAAAATCTTGGTGCATGAGTAATTGTTTGTGTAAGAATAGTGATATTGTTATTGATAAAAGCCATTTTTTACATTAGCTTGAGAAGAAGAAGAAAATGCTAGTCAACAGGTTGTGGTAGTTGATCATTTTCTTGTTTTTAGGAATGCCACCTCTTGTAGCTAGGCCTGGCATGCCTCCTATGGCGCCTGCAGCTGTCACTGCTCCTGGAATGACCAGCAGACCAGCTGTACCCGCCACACAGTCCGCTGCATCCAAACCTCTCTTTCCCAGCGCTGTGCAGGTACTGAATATAGAACCAGACTTATTTGCTGGTTGAGTATGTGTAGCCACTGTTTGTGAATAAATAAACTTAGGGATCATGAAAAAAAGATATTGGAACAATCTAAAGTTAGTAGTCATTATATTAGACAAGTTTTTTTTTTTGTTTTTTTATATAGTAAAGGACAATAGCTAGTGTCACGGTAAAATAAGAATTTGTATGTTTATAGGTCCCATATCTAAGTTGAAATTTCCTAGCTTTTTTCACAATAACGGGTCTAGGGGCTATTTAACTACCATATAAATTTCAAAACAGTCAGTCCACAGTAAAATGCACACAGCCTACTTAAAGTAGACACGAACCGTTGTGACTGCCGTAAAAAGGTCACGTCAGAACTACAGAGTCACCTCCTTCAATCACCACCACAAGCAGCACTGCCCACCGTGTATATATATATATATATATATATATATATATATACGACATTGTGAGATGCTAGAAACATATAAATCTGTAGACTTGTCCATAAAAACAAAAGACAATATTTTATTGAACCTTTTCAACAAGTGTGCATAAACACAAGCATTTTTGACAAACGTTTCTGTCCAGTCCATTCATTTTATCTTGTTTAACCATAGCTGTCATCGGTTTGTTTGTCTGGCAGTGGCAGCAGATATGCGATCATATTTCTAATTTGAGGCTGTATTACGGTACGTTAATGATTCTGGAACCCAACATCACAACAAGATGATATTTTAAGCTCCTTACGTGGTCGAATCTGTGCTGTTTTGAGTGGGCCACCTCCTGTTTCCCCTTTGTTTTGCTGCCTTCAGCTAGCGCTGTGACGTTGGCTGACCCTAGTTACGTGAGGTTGGCCTGGCCGTGCGTCACTCAGAAAACAGGCCAATCAGAAAAGAGTGCTCATGAATATTAATTAAACAGGCTAAAATCGACCTGTTCTTAGCAGACCTCCTAAGAAAGGTGCTGTAAAAATATAAGATTGTTTTTCGTAATTAGACCACATATATATACTTAAGGATATGAAAACATAAAATAAAACTCCAGAAAAGTGTACAATATGGGACCTTTAAGGTTATAACAACTTGCAATTGGAGAAGTACCCTTACAGAGATAAGTTATACATTATCTTCCTCTAAAATGTGGTCAGTTTGAGGGTGCTGCCCTAGTGACAAGCTGTTCTACACCCAAAGGTTCAGTTTTTGTGAGAATGTATGGTACCGGGTCTGTATCTTCTCTTTCTGTAAAAACAGATCTTGCCACTAAAGGGACTTACTGAATAAATTCAAGGTTCAGTTTACTCAGGGAGTTAAAGGAAACTCTTACTGTTATCCTTTCTCTCTGTGCTTCAGATGGGGACTGGTGTTGCGACCCTCAGCGCAGCCCCTGCAAGTGCAGAAACACAGTCTGCCTCCTCTAAGCCTCTGTTCCCTAGCTCTGCCCAAGTACGCACTAGTTTGTGTGCTTCTCTTCACATTAGCACATGCAGACATGCTTGTCTCTGTCACTCAGTAGATATGCATCTAAAGCTGTGTTGATATATTTAGGCAGATATTTAGTTGTTTGGTGTTTTTGTTCATTTCATCATGCATGCATGCATGCATATGCTTTTTGCATTGGGCATGTTAAATATACACTACTTGTAATTGTCTTATTTAAAAAAAAAATCATAACCAGAAGCTCAAAATTATCGTATTTGGAAGAGTACAGTTATTAAAGTATAGTTATTTTTTTTACCAACAACTTTTTGACACAACCTGCAGGTTACCACAATAGATAAATAGTGGAAAGATCCAAACTCCATCTCTGAGTAACTGTCATTGGAAGCCTGTGTGTTGCCAGATGTTGAGGGTGCGGGTCCTTTTGCTGTACAAATTTGATGCCCTCATGGACCGCAACATAGTATTCATTAGGGCTGCACGATTAATCAAATGTGTATCTGCATATCTTGTAAGTAAAACTGGTTTAGTTAGTAGAATTCAGATGGAGCAGCATTCACTAACAAGCTACGCAAAATCACATTTGTGATCGCAGGTGATTTAAACACGTGATTATAAAATCAAAGAAATCGTTCTGTGATAATGAAAGCTGTTTGCGTAGCTTGACAATGAACTACAGCTCTGTGTAGTAAATGCTCCAAACTCACTTCATTGCGTCAGTTGACTGTTTGAAATAAATTAGGGCTGCTCCGATCACGATCGGCCGATTTCACATAGAGCAGCTGTTGTTACTACACAGAGCCATTGTTAACTGAGAAGATGCGCAAATCCACGTTCATTTCCAGCGTTTATTTGCGCATCTTCTCAGTTAACAACGGCTCTGTGTAGTAACAGCTGCTCTATGTGAAATCATGCACCTGATGGAATTTACCGCTGATTAGAGAATCTGCTTTACTGACGAGATGCGCATAACGATCGGCCGATCGTGATATGAGCAGCCCTAAAATAAATCCTTCTGTGAGTCGATGTGGTTTCTTACACAAATAAGGCACAAAAAATATTTCGTAGTATTCTAAGCAGTTATAATGTCGATTAGCATTGCATTATTATATACTTTTGATTAAAATTGTTGTAGTGTGTTTATTAGTCACTTTGAATTAACGAAAGCAGTTAAATCTTCTGTATTTAAAGTTTCAGGGTGAGAGTGTCCTCTGGCCTTCGGATGGAGATTTATTTCTGATCACAGAACCGTTCTTCACTGAAAGCTATGCATGAAAATCACAGCTTCTGCCTAATCGCGATTTATCACCTTTGCAATTAATTTTGATTAATAGTGCACCCCTAGTGCTCATTGACTTAAAAGCAGGGCACCCTCCCGCATTCTTAACACACTCTGTGCACAATCAATGAGTATAAGAAGCCTTATGATTGCAACCACCATCATTTGAAGTGTCACTAATTTTTGAAATTATCGTATGTTATGGGATGTTTTTCAGTATTGATCTTACATTGTACAGAGGTCAAATTTATCGTTCAAATACTATAATTATCGTACATCTGGCAACACAGTTTGGACTTTAGAGGTTATGTAGATTGTGTGTTATGTGATTGGGGAGGACCTTTGCCTTAATTGTGAAATGTTTTGAAAATGTGGCTTTCATTTCAGGCGCAGCAGACTGTATCAGGACCGTCATCAACCACCTCTGATTCTCCTAAGGTGACATTCCCAGCCTACACCCAGCCTTCCTCCACTCCCTCTGTTGCTGCCTCCTCCAGCACTGTGGCCAAGCCCCCTGCCACAGTCACAAGTAAGCCAGCCACCCTCACCACCTTGAGTGCTACCAGTAAGTTGATGCACCCTGATGAGGATATCTCGCTGGTGAGTGTTTGAGTTTTGCTCTAACTACTTTTTTTGACAGTAAGTAATTGTGAATGCATTAACTGGTATTATGAAATATTGCTGAAGCACAATTGAAGTAGTTATCTGATGTTATGAGAATACATGCTGTCCAAAGTATGTTATTGTTACTGCATCGTGTCTGATTTCATTGTCATTGTCTTGGCCCCGATTCAGGAAGAGAGACGGGCTCAGCTGCCTAGGTACCAGAGGCTAATCCCTCGGCCTGGGCAGACTGCAGCAGCTGCTGTCTCGGCTCCCCCTAGTGGAGCAGTGGGAGGAATGATACCTGCCCAGCAGGTTATACCTCCTCAGCAGCCTGGAATGAGGCATCCCATACATGGTAAGATTATGTCTGTAGATATTATAATTTCAGTTTAAGGTTAAATTTGTTACATTTTTATTTTTTACTCCTATTTATTATTGGTATTTTAAATATGCATTTTGAAAAAAAAAATTCATTAAGAATTTATATATTGATCTCAGTAATGCACAACAAAATAAAATTGTTGATTTTCCATAAAACAGACTTTCTATATTGATAAATTATTTTCAAATAAAGTTTAAAACCCACCCTTTAAAAGCACCTATTTATTTGCTTTATGCCATTTTTTTTATACCATCACACTTTTATGTTGACGCTCTCATTAAAGGGAAGGACATTTACAAATCAACTATAAACAGTTCGCAGTTGGAAAATGAAGCATTACGCTGATCAAAACTTGTATGACATTTTTAATTAAAGCAATAAGCACACACAAGCTGTGGTTTACAGTGATTTTAGGGAAATTGTTGAACACTGCTGTGGAATGCAGGGGCTTTGTTATGCAGATGTAATCAGAGGTGTTAACAAGTATTTGACAGTCATTTTCCAGTCATAATCATTATAGATCATCTCTCAATGCAATAATCACTTGTTGACATTAAAAATAATGGAATTTTAAATCAAGTATGGTAGGCCTAACTGGTTAAGTGTTTAGTCACTATATGTATTTTTGCTTTCAGGTCAGTATGGTGGTCCTCCACAGGGCATGCCTGCTTATATGGGTGGTGGCATGCCTCCTTATGGACAGAGTGCCCCAATGGTGCCCCCTTACCAAGCTGGCCCACCTGGGCCTCCCATGGGCATAAGGCCACCTGTAATGTCTCCAGGCAGCCGATACTGAAACAGCGCTGTCGTCCCACTAGGTTTGGAGGTTAAACCTTTTCTCATCTTGTGCTTTTAATGTAGCCAAACCAATGAGCTCTAAACCCACTGCTGAAGAAAAACTGCATTCTGGACATTTGAGATATGTAATATCACACAAGAGTTTTGGATTCTGCCCTTAAATAAAGACAAAGAAGATAACAGCAGTATCAATGTTACAGTTGATACATGTATTGCTTTTCTTTCTATTGTTTTTCATTCAGGTTGTACAAGTACAGTATATTAGACAAAGGTTCATAATATATTGAAGCTGCTGGCCTAACAGTATCTCCATACTCAAGGCAAGTTCCCAGTAAGATTTCTGCTTTTATCTTAGTAGTGAAGCCCTCACAGCACCATACTGTGCTGTTGGACTTTACGTCCCCAACATCAGCTTGGTGAGGGCTTCAGATTACTGTTGTCATGTTGTTGGTTTTATTTTTTTTTACTGTTTGCATCCATTTATTCAGGGTTTAAATAGCACAAGGGTAAATGTGTCTCTGTATTTTTTCTTTCTTCGCTATATGTATTGTAATAAAACATACTTAATTTGATATTTTTTTTTCTTCTTGATTTTGTTTTTGTGTGAGTGTGTTTCCTGAACAGTGGAGTCTTCAGGCAGGTTGGTTTTTTTGATAAAGCCATAATGACGTTACAGATACACTCGCTCTGGCAATAACAAGTTTGTTCTGGAATGTTCATAAAGGTATTCAGTGTTAACACCATTAAAAGTCATTTATAGTAAAATAAAAAAAAAAGTAAAACTGTAATCACTCCTTAATATTTTTAACTGGTAAATTGCACATTTTTGCTTGATAACCTAGTTGCATGAATGATCTGTCCAGAAGTTGGATTTAAAATGCACCACACATTTGTCTGTGATATGCTTGATTGATGTTTCTCAGTTACCAGTATTAAATTGGTACAATGGCTTGGAAGCATTTCCTGGTTTGCAGGTAAGAGCCACTGTGAGTTACATTGTAAAGGATCTGATCTTATTGCATGTTTTTGTAGTTCATGTTCTTTTCTTTTTCTCATGTAATTATTTTACCAGAAACTGTTTTAGCATTTGGGGAAAAGCAGGAAGAATGAACTCTAAAGATATTTAACCAGCTAAGTGTTTGCCAGACAGTCACGCCACTTAACGTCTGTGTACACATCTGTCAAGACTTTTAATGCCCTAAAATCAGGGGTTTGCTGTCTTACGGAGTTTAGTTTTAACCATATTTCAACTCACCATAACCATGTGATGTAACCTTGGTATTAACGATTGTCAAAATTACAGATGTGTTACTTGATTTCCCACCATAGGTTTTCATCTTTCCTTCCCAATTCGGTGTTATTTTGAAGAAAACAAGTTCTATATTTATTGCTAAGTCAGAACATAAATTCAGTGCTGAAAAGTACTGTAAGGATTTATAGCTGAAAAGTTTTAGTTTGTACTGTGATGTTACAAATGTGAAATAAACCTCTGTATTCTAATTTGACTGTTTCATTGCTTGGATTTAAATATGCAATATACAGTACTAGTTTAAGTTCAAGTTTTCTACACATTCCAGAACTTAAAAAGAGCAAGATGTCTGCCAAGCTTTTTTTTTCTTATGAGACCACAATTTCGCTTCTAATCCAAAGCCTTCATGGACAATATCTTTTTCATTTAGTGATGCCATTTCTAGTTTTGGATTCAAAGTGCAAAATGTTAAATTAGCTGTGTTAATCTTGTCATCAAAATCTGTTTAACCAAAGCTTTTACTACTACTGGATCATTTAGAATACCCAAATTGATAACAGCTTTGCACACTTTTATTTTATAATGCAGCTTGAGGTGCCGATTGAGATGCATTTCCATTTCCAGTCTTGATTAAGCTTCTATACAACAGGCACTGTTTGGAGATGGGATTAAAAAAAAAACTTAACACTGATGATTTCCAGACCACTAGAAATGTGTCTATAGAAATCTAGTGCTTCTGCAGCCTTAGAAGTATGTTAAATATTTTAAAAGGGAAAAAAACTACTATCTGATTGACCTGTTCTAAACATTCATGAGAACACACAAGAAACCACATTTTACACTCAAAACATTCTCTGTGGTTTCCCTTATCTCTTGCACTTTCAAAAGTCAAAACGCCACCCCTTACAAAGTTGAAGTTGAAAACATTTTGAGTTAAAATGTCTTTAAAAGTGTAAAATCTTCTCAACAGGGAATCCGTATGGTATTTATTTTCAATCTCCCACGCTCATGAATTTAAAAATGATCAACAGCAGACTGGTTAGAACTTGGTTCTTTCCAATTTCCAGTTTGTGGTGTGTGAGAGAAGTGAAGAGAATAGCTGTTGTGATCAAAAACAAAGGAAACTAAATAATGATAACTGATTACATTGTAGTCAATGTATGCTTTATTTTCTGTGAGCTTTTTGTTGTTATTATTAATAATAATGTTATCATTACATGATATGCTGGAGTTTTTCTTCCTTGCCAACATTTTTTTTTCTTTGTTTTAATAACTATAATAAATGGACTGCATTTATATAGTGCTTTCAACAGACCACATGGGCATCCAAAGCGCTTTACAAGTTGCCTCACATTCACCCATTCACACACTCATTCATACACCGACTGCGGTGTCAGCCATTCAAGGCACCATCCAGCTCATTGGGAGCAGCTGGGGTTAGGTGTCTTGCTCAAGGACACCTCAACACTTGGTCAGGTTGAGCCGGGGATTGAACCACCAACCTTCCGGTGTGTAGACAACCTACATGAACCACTGAGCCGCTGCCGCCCCATAATAACCAAATTGAGTGCATTTTTCTTCCCATACTCTTTTGTTTTGTGGTCTTTTGGTATATATATATTCTAGATTAAATACATGTAAAGTAAAATGTACAGAGTGTTTTTTTTTTATTTTATTTTTTATTTTGATGATTAGAGCTTACAGCTCATGTAAGTCAAAGATCCAGTATCTCAAAATATCAGAATATTCACATTTGAGTTTCATTAAGGGGGTCATATGATGCTATTTAAATTTTTCCTTTTTCTTTGAAGTGTTACAAGCTCTTAGTGCATAAAGAAGATTGGTAAAGTTGCAAAGACTAAAGTCTCAAATCCAAAGAGATATTCTTTATAAAAGTTAAGACTTTGCTATGCCCTCCCTAAAATAGTTCATTCAAACGCCCCCACATGACTACGTCACTATGTGGAAATATTTGTGTAATGCCGCCCAAATATTCACACAAAGAAAGAAGGCGTGGTTTCAGTAACCGCAGTTAGTGTTGAAGCAGCCATGTCAGGGAGATGCCTGCCGAAAGTAGAGGCATTTAGGAATCTTTAAGATGACTTACAACAGAACAGCAATGCATTTTATGGACGACTGTTTCGTGAACCTAGGAGAGGAGGTAATTCTGTTCCCCTTGCGGGCTTGAACTGATGGTAAAACTAAGGACATTATTAACTTTCTTTACATTTATTTTGAAAAGATTAAACTCACGATTATGGAAAGCGGTGTTACATTTTGCTTGCGGTATTCGGCCAATCACAATGCACTGGGTCAGTTGGCCAATCAAAGCAGACTGCACTTGTCGGAAGGAGGGACTTTGTAGAAAATGACTTGTTTGAGAGAGGTAGGGCATAGTCTACAATAATGTACAATATTTGTTTTTTGAACATTGAAGCATGCTAACATTCTTTTACACCAAATACACAAAATAATTATCTTTTAAAAAAGTGTCATATGACCCCTTTAAATGACCATCCCAACAGTATAAATCCTGGGTATTTCTTGTTCTTTGCAAACACAATAATGGGGAAGACTGTTGACTTATGGTCCAGAAGACCATCTAAATCATTGACACCCTCCACAAAGAGGGTAAGTCACAGAAGGTCATTACAGAAATGGGTGGCTGTTCACAGAGTGCTGTATCAAAGCATATTAAATGCAAAGTTGACTGGAAGGAAGAAATTGGGTAGGAAAAGGTGCATAAGCAACATGGATGATTGCAAGCTTGAGAATACTGTCAAGCAAAGCCAAATTCAAACACCTGGGAGAGCTTCACAAGGACTGGACTGAAGCTGGAATCAGTGCATCTAGAGTCACCACACACAGACGTCACTTCCACTTCTGAAACAGAAACAATGTCAGAAGCATCTTAACTGGCCTGAGGGAAAAAAAGAACTGGACTGTTACTCCGTGGTCCACAGTCCTCTTTTCAGATAAAAGTAAATTTTGCATTTCATATGGAAATCAAGGTCTGGAGGAAGACAGGAGAAGCATAGAATCCAAGCTGCTTCAAATCCAAATCCAAATGTTTTGGTCCAATGTTGGTCTATTGTGTTTTACCAAGTCCAAAGTCAATGCAGCCATCTACCAGAAGATTCTGGAGCACTTTATGGAGATGTTAATTTTCTTTTCCAGCAGGATTTTAGCACCTGTCCACTTCCAAGTGGTTTGCTGACCATGATATTACTGTTCTTAATTGGCCAGCCAACACTCCTGACCTGAACCCTGTATGGAATCTATGGGATATTTTCAAGAGAAAGATGAGCAACGGTTGACCCAACAATACAGATGAGCTGAAAGCTCAGCAGCAGGCTGATCGCTTTCATGCCACACCTCACTGATGCTGGAATTTGTGCTAAAGGAGCCCGACCAATTATTGAGTGCATAAAATGCACAGGGGTGGTGGTAGCGCAGTGGATAAGACACATGCCTTTGGTGTGAGAGACCAGGGTTCAAATCCACTGTGAGACACCGATGTGTCCCCAAGCAAGACACTTAACCCCTAGTTGCTCCAGAGGCGTGCGACCTCTGACATATATAGCAGTTGTAAGTTGCTTTGGATAAAATTGTCAGCTAAATGTAATGTAAAAGAACATAAACATTTTTGTTTTGCAATATTCTAATATTTTTTATGATACTGGATTTTTTTACTTTCATAAACTAATATCTAAACAAAATAAAACTAAAAAAACTTTTGAAATGTTTTACTTTACATTTAATGAATCAAGAATCTATGAAAGTTTCACAATGTTACAAAAAAAAGGATTTTTTTTTTTAAGACGCACCTGTAATTCCAAGGCTCTAGTCTATAGTTGTCTATAGTCTATAAGTTTATTTATATAGCACATTGCGTACACAATGGTAATTCAAAGTGCTTTACATTAAAGAAAGTAAAATAATAAAACAAAAATTATCACAACAATAAAACAAAGAATTTAAAAACTTTTATTTAAAAAATTATTTAAAAATGTATTTAAAATGAATTAAATGCGGGTGGCATAATAACTAAAAGCGGACTCCCTTTGTTTTGTGTGAACCCTTGGTATTTGTAACTAACTTGATCCTAATGATTTGAGTGGGCTGTTTGGTTTATATTCAGTGAGCATATCTGCAATTTTTTTTGGATACAGACTAGATCTGGTGGCTATGGTGACATTGGAAAAAGAGCGATAGAAGAGTGGTGCTTAGAGCTGAAGATCTTTGCCCAAACCCGATGGGACCCGACAGTTAGGAACCTATGTGTGCTATTTGATAGCAATCGTTCCTTTCCTTTTCCTTAGCCACGTTTCTAGCACTTGTAAAACTGCATTTTTCCATCTCAAAAATATTTCTAAATTACGGCCTATGCTCTTAATGTCAAATGCAGAAACGTTAATCTATGCATTTATTACCTCAAGGTTAGATTATTGTAATGATTTATTGGGTGGTTGTTCTGCATGCTTAGTAAACAAACTACAGCTAGTCCAAAATGCAGCAGCAAGAGTTCTTGCTAGAACCAGGAAGTATGACCATATTAGCCCAGTCCTGTCAACACTGCACTGGCTCCCTATCAAACATCGTATAGATTTAAAAATATTGCTTATTACTTATAAAGCCCTGAATGGTTTAGCACCACAGTATTTGAATGAGCTCTTGTTACATTATTATCCTCTGCGTCCGCTGCGTTCTCAAAACTCAGGCAATTTGATAATACCTAGAATATCAAAAACTGCGGGCGGCAGATCCTTTTCCTTTTTGGTGCCTAAACTCTGGAATAACCTACCTAACATTGTTCGGGAGGCAGACACACTCTTGCAGTTTAAATCTAGATTAAAGACCCATCTCTTTAACCTGGCTTACACATAACACACTAATATGCTTCTAATATCCAAATCCGTTAGAGGAATTTTAGGCTGCATTAATTAGGTAAACCGGAACCAGCAACACTTCCAATAACACCTGATGTACTTGCTACATCATTAGAAGAATGGCATCTACGCTAACTAACGCTAACTGTATCCAGATCAGAGGGTCACTGCAGTCACCCGGATGCAGTACGTATCCAGACCAGATGGTGGATCAGCACCTAAAAAGGACCTCTACAGCCCTGAAAGACAGCGGAGACCAGGACAACTAGAGCCCCAGATGACCACAAAAAAACAGATGATTCTTCTGCACAATCTGACTTTGCTGTAGCTTGTAATTGAACTGCTGGTTTCGTCTGGTCAGAGGAGAACTGGCCCCCCAACTGAGCCTGGTTTCTCCCAAGGTTTTTTTCTCCATTCTGTCACCGATGGAGTTTTGGTTCCTTGCCGCTGTCGCCTCTGGCTTGCTTAGTTGGGGTCACTTTATTTACAGCGATATCGTTGACTTGATTGCAAATGAATCCACAGACACTATTTAAACTGAACAGAGATGATGACATCACTGAATTCAATAATGAACCTCCACAAGATTTTCCTCCACAAAAACATGTAGTAGGCCTAGCCTAATCTAGGTGAGTAAAGGTATTTCAAATTATAACTAAATATTAATTGAGTCTTAAATGCATAATGTAGACTAATATTAAAAGGCTAATGTTGGCATTATTCTTTTATTAAATTTCAGCTGCTAGTGGCAAAGCAAATCCGGCGGAGCCTTTATCTTAATTTCGTTATTGCCAAATACCCATCTTAATTTAGAATTTGTCTTAATTTATTTTAAGAAAGACTCATTTTTATTATGCCATGCCTATGCCATAGGCCTATCTAGAGTGCTGAGATGTTACGATGTTACAAAGGACTTATTTTATATCTTTGTTTTAACTTCCAAGTGGCCTATAGCCTACTTTAATCATGAATTCACAAGTTCACCCTTACATCTAATCTGATAGCAAATAGTAAGCATATTTTGGCATGCTGTCCTGGGGGAGGGGACCGGGCCCATAACATAGCCCGAACCCAAAGAACTCCCCCATCCCTAATTTTGGATACAAATAGATTAGAAGTGAGGAGTTTGGGTGGGATGAGGAGGGATCCCAAAAAACTGTCATAGGACAGAAGGCTGCATATATATATATATATATATATATATATACAGTACAGACCAAAAGTATGGACACACCTTATCATTCAAAGAGTTTTCTTTATTCTCATGACTATGAAAATTGTAGCTTCACACTGAAGGCATCAAAACTATGAATTAACACATGGAATTATATACGGAATTATATAAATAACAAAAAAGTGTGAAACAACTGAAAATATGTCATATTCTAGGTTCTTCATAGTAGACACCTTTTGCTTTGATTACTGCTTTGCACACTCTTGGCATTCTCTTGATGAGCTTCAAGAGGTAGTCACCTGAAATGGTCTTCCAATGGTCTTCTCAATGGTCTTGAATGAGTTCCCCAAGAGATGCTTAGCACTTGTTGGCCCTTTTGCCTTCTGTCTGCGGTCCAGCTCACCCCTAAACCATCTCGATTGGGTTCAGGTCCGGTGACTGTGGAGGCCAGGTCATCTGGCACTGCACCTCATCACTCTCCTTCTTGGTCAAATAGCCCTTGATGCCTTCAGTGTGACTCTACAATTTTCATAGTCATGAAAATAAAGAAAACACTTTGAATGAGAAGGTGTCCAAACTTTGATGGTTAGCTAAACGAGATGTACCTGTGCCAAATTGGATGATTATCTGATCATGTTCCTCCCGAACCTTGTTAATAAAACATCATTAAATTGTTAAAACATGTAAAAATGACACATTCTTGACAAAAGTCAAAAGAGCTGTGTGAGTGCTAACATTTGAATAATGTCGGGCTGTAAACGGGTTCAGGCTTTTAAAAAGCTGTCAATCAAAATGTATTTTGTCGGGCTCGGGCCGAAATCTGTCTGGCTCGGGTCCTGTCGGGCCTAACTAAGGCCCGATTACAGCTCTAGTGGTGCTATCAGGATTGCTCTTTATCAGAAAGGGCTTAGCAACTGTAGTGTTCAAGGAGGTTAGAAAATTCCCCGAAAGAAGTGAGGCATTCACCACTTCTAAGAGATCTGCTTCTAAACAGTTTAGCACACTTTCGAAAAAATATTTGGGAAGTGTGTCAAGATAGCAGGCTGACAATTTAGGGTGCTGTACTCTTTATCAATTGCTTCAAAAACAGATATAGTAACTTATTTTTTAAATTGTGGTCGAATCTGTCTGACCTCTGTATAATTTGAGGATGTACTAATCACCTTTCTGATATTAATGATCTTCTCAGAATAGAAGGAAGCAAACTCACTGCATTTGCTGTTGGAGAGAATTTTTATGTGGAATATTGACTTGGGAGCTTTGTTAGTCTCTCAACAGAAACAAAAAGAGTGCTGATGAGTAAATCTAGAGTCTGTCCTCGACTGTATGTGGTTACATGCTGAATCAGGGCAAAAGAGTTTAAAACAGTTGTAATTTAATTTTTGTAGTTTTTGATTAAATATTAAAATCCCCTGCAATAGCAAAACAGTCAAACTCTGAGGAACTAGAAATTGATAACAGTTCCGTGAACTCTTCAACAAAGGTTTGAGAGTGTTTTGGAGGCCTGTAAATAATGATAAACAGAATGTGTAAAGCACCTTCATTAGATATTCAAAAGACAAGTACTGACCAAATGACACTTGCTTGCATTGATAGACATCTTTAAATAGAGCAGCTACACCTGCACCTCTCTGAACAGTCCTGCAGACACTTATAAAAGTAAAGTTAGGAGGGGCTGTTTCATGGGACTTTTGCACTGCAACTGGCTTCTAGCCATGTTTCATTTAGAAACATAAAATCCAGGTTGTTTGTGGTTAAAGTTGTCAAGTCATTGATCAGAAATTGATAGCTTAATTTTTGTCTCTACAGCGATCTTAGTTTGATGTATAATAGGCCGCAGATTGGATGGGTCAGCCATACTGCTTGAGAAGGCCTTAAAATTTTCATCACATGATAAAACAGAAACAGAGAAAGCTACAGGCACACTGGGTTCTGGTGAGCGGGGCTCTGGCTGGTGTTTCCGGTGGCTGAAATATGTTGTCCTGGCTTCCCTGGCTGTTTTCCAGAAAGTCGTCCTTGGGCACTGAATCTTGGAGCTGTTCTGATTCATCACAGTCTGTCTGTGATGAACTCTGTGGGCAGGGCTCAGTCGGAATGTCCATGAGCAGTATTTGTTTTGCCTGCGTGGTGTTATCAGTGTCCTTGTGGGATGTGTCAACCACATAATGACTTGGAAGCTGATATGTTATCAGTGTCCTTGTGGGATGTGTCAACCACATAATGACTCGGAAGCTGATATGAAGTCATGTGATCACTGATATTTTGTTCAGGTGTGTGTGTGCCATTCAGGTTGAGTGGTTTGGCACACACTACTGAAGGATAATGGAGGGAAAAGTAGATATTGTACTTTAGCACTCTTGCACTAAGTTTGTTTGGGTGGAGGCCATACCGTTTAAACAGTTGTCTAGGGCCCCAGGAAAGATTAAAGTTGTCGATGAAGCTCATTCCTTTATGCTGCAGGTTCTTTGTAGCCATGTATTCATCCCAAGTAACCTTAAAAACATGTTGGTTCCCCTTTCTGGGAGTGGTTCACTGATGAGTCTTCAAAGTGTTTCAATGAGTTCTCTAAAATCCGTCTTAAGGAGTTCTGACTGCTCTTTCCAAATATAATTCTTCCCCACATGGATGATGATTCCATTCGTAGTCTTGTGCTTCATGAGAATGTTCTGAAGTTCCTTGTTCACATCAGAGACGGTGGCTTAAGGTAAACAGCATGTAGTAGTAGTCCTGCTTCTGATGGAGTCGGCCACTATCAGAGTCTTGGGCTCTGCTGCGCTGAGCTGAATGCTGCTGTCTGCTCAACCTTGAACGCCTGTTAGTCGCAATGTTAGTTGCTGGCTGATACGATCCATGTTCACTCACATTTGGGGATTTCTCACCCCATTCATAAATGCTTCAAATCTTTTGTATAGGGGGTGGTAGATTACCAGTGTTTGCAAGCCTTGTCATAACCGTATCTGGGGTAGAGGATGCTACCTTAGCAATATGAGATACCTGTATCAATCTGATGTCTCAAGTGCCTTTGGGTCTCACTCCTTGTTTGTGCCATCGATTAGCTTGTCGATCAGTTTTGGCTTGTTCCTCTACACTTAGTGTTAACTGTTGAGATTCACTAGATTCACAGTACTCACCGGCTGTATGCTGAGGGGATCTGTGACAACGGTCTGCTGAGTGTTCTTCCTGTTTTGGAAGTCCAACAAGTAACTTTGTTTCAAGAACTGCAATCCTTTGTGGAAGTTTATGGCAGGTCATGCAAGAGGCATTTTCTTTCTCATCTGTTTGAATGAAGGCAGCTGTGTTTTCCCATCTCTGTAATGCAAGCTGCTGGCAGTGGGAGGCAAAGAGTCTTCTATTTCATAGTATCGAAATATTAGTATTTTAGAATCTTAGAAAAAAAATCTGAGAAAAGTACATAAACAGAGAGCAAAGCACGGAGCATTTAGCAAAAGAGATTCCGAACAGTAGCAAAGCCAGAAGCATTAACATTTACAATCAGTGCTCGAAGTGGGTAATGCAGTAACTTCAATATTTTAGTCTTTAGCGTACTGGCACTTTTTTGTGCTTACCGGCACTTCTGGCATATTGCCAGTACAGAGTGCAGCCACTTCAAACACTTTTTTTCCACTTCAAACATGGTTTACAATTAAATAGTAGCACTTACTACCCTCTCAGATGTGTAACAGCTTGTACATGTCTCATGATGTAATTAAATAACTATTAGAATTTATAAGTACTAATAACCAGGCAATATGTTAGTACATACTAACATATTGGTTTATTAGTACTTATTACCAGGCAATATGTATTTATAAGTACTAATAACCAGGCAATATGTTAGTACATACTAACATATTGGTTTATTAGTACTTATAAATTCTAATTGTTATTTATTTAGAAAGCATATAGAAAGCACATAATGACTGTCTGCATCCCTTAATTCTACCCCATACCCAAACTTAACTACTTTAGAAACTGATAATAAACAGTAATTAGGAGTTTGAGGCAAAAGTGGTAGTTATAGTTAGTTAATAATAAGAATTTGTTCCCGAACTAAAGTGTGACATTATTAAATACATACTATACTTTTGACTTACTAAAAAATATAAAGATGACTCAAAAAGCAAAGAAAAAATCTGTACGTTTTCACAATGATGAAACTGGTTTCCCTTTCCTCTTCAAACTTCAAGGTGGAGTCAAAACACTGCTTAAGATTTTCACATGGCATGATTTCTTTATGCTCAGAGACTATCTGGCTTTCTAACCAGTCACTATTTTTATTTTTTACTTTTTAATAATGTTAGGTTTCAAGTATGCTCATGTTGTTCTCTTGTTTCTTATCACCACTTCTATAACTGGTAAGTTAATACTTTATTCAGTTTTAACTTTTGTTGTAGTTTTTTTGAAGATTATAAAAGACTGACTACATTGTGATAATTTTATAAAATTTAAAGTTTACATCTAAAATTAAAAGTTTCCATGTAATATTAAAGTTTACATGCAGAAATGTACACAAAACTTACATATTACATATTAAATTTTTGCATTTGACTTAATGCTGGATTTTATTTTAGCGGTCTAGAGCAGCCGTATTAGGAAACTGTGTGTAACTTGAATGTGTTATGCAATGCATGTGATTACTCTGTCAAATGTGACTAACTTTAAGTCATTTTACCTCAGCACAAGGGGGTATTGTTTATATCCACAGAGTAAGAAATTCATCCATTGACATTTCCTGTGAATCGGCAAAAAAAGAAGAAAACCTATTTGCCTTTTCGCTGAACCGCAGGTTGCTGCAGTCCAGACAAGTGATGTATCTTTCTAAAGGAGCCCAACCTTTTATCAATAAATCTGAGGACAAGGATCGCATCACTGTACGTGATGAGCTGGACAACCACACAGTTCATCTGACAATCTCAAACTTGCAAGGACAGGACACAGACGTGTACCACTGTGAATTCCACTATGATGATCTTCCATATGATAAGAATGTTCCTGGCAAGATGGAGTTCTTCATCTACATTGAAGGTGACCTTTACTGATATCACTTCTAATATGAGGTCTATGGTAAAAATTTCCTTCCGATCAATGTGAATAGCCCAAAATAGTTAAATTTTGTCTTCAATCTACCATTATCTTTAAAGGGGTCATATGATGTTGCTAAAAAGAAAATTATTTTGTGTTTTTGGTGTAATGAAATGTGTTTATGCAGTTTAAGATTTAAAAAATACATTATTTTCCACATATTGTACGTTATTGTTTCTCTTTGTCTTTCTGAAACCCGTCTTTTTTTTTTACAAATCTCATTGGTCTGAAAAGCGAGGTGCGCTCTGATTGGCCAGCTATCCAGTGCGTTGTGATTGGCCGAATGCCTCAAGCGTGTGACAGAATTGTTACACCCCTTAACATACTGTGATGCATGTCCCAGTCAGAACACCGGCGTGACATAAACAATTAAACCCCATTGCAAACGTGTGGGGACATCATTACTGATTAGAATGACTTGCATCGTGGCATGTGAACATAAACCATGTCTGCATTTGTGATTGGAGAAACGACAAACAAAAGCTACTCTACACTGCTTAAAACTTGTGTTTGAATCATCAGTGGCAAATCCTTTAAATATTTAACGTACTTATAGACTGTGAGTCAGAACAGCCAGCATTGTAGTTGACTCTCCCAGGATCAGGAAACAGAAAATGTGCTGCACACATCTGAATATTTGGTTTGAATACAACGTTGTCAATACAACTTAACCACTGATTTCTAGTTATGTCCTCTTTTGGAAAGCCAAACAAAGTATTTTTGCTTTCACAACGAAACAGCATCTCGACTACATGGTGCCAGTGGCAACAGCGAGAATAAAAGTTCTGCATGAACATTTGGGCGGTGTTATGCAAATCTTCCCACATCATGACGTACAATCTTAACTTTTTTAAAGAATATCTCTTTGGTATGAGACTTTAGTTTTTGCAACTTTAGGAAATTTATCTATTCACGAACAGCTTGTAACACTCCAAAAAGAAAGGAAAACTTGAAATTACATCATATGACCCCTTAAAAAAAAAAAAAAAAAAAAAAAAAGCTAAATCATACAGATGCATTTTATTTTCAACTGAATATTTAACTTAGTGCATGATTTTCATACAGTGTGGCATGCTGTTTTTTTTTTTTTTTTGATGGAACTGTAGGACAGTGAATTGTTTGATAGTGATTGGCTAGTCCTGCAATGTGCTTTTATTATACCTCACCTCAACAAGAATAGACTGATTACTGTTATTTTTCAATTCATTAGCTTGTAGTATCTGAAATTTTCTGTCAACTGTATGGAAACGTTGTAATCCATTAAATCAAGATATTAGATACCTGCAATTTACTAGTACCGCAATTTATGTAACAAAGTACTGAGTGAAAGAATATCTGATACACTCAAGCAAAGAAATTTCACAAAAGGATTATAATTCTCACTATTCTCATATCACATTGTCCAGTTTTTCTAGAAATTATGAAAAATGCTTCATGAATTTTAGTGCAGCAGTAGGCACAGAGCCTAGAAACTAACTCACTATTCTTATAGTATAGTTTGTAAAATTTGATGATGTTATGCAATAAACGTACCACTCTTACACAGCACTTCACCAATCAAATTAGAGGATCAAAAGTACCTACTGTGTAATGTGTATTTTTCAGCCTTTTTATTTTCAGCTGATGGTTACAGAACCTGGGAAAACTGAAAAATGTAATTAAGATAAGGTTAGGCAGAAGCCTAACTAGTACCGGTATATTTAGCCTATGGAAAGAGAGAAGGACAGTTTTGTGCAGAATTATTTTAGATTCTACTTTATTTATTTTTTTAAATGACTACAATAGTAGTCATCATAAATAGTGTATCTTACATAAAATTTAAAAAAACATATAAAATGTGGAAACACAACGGATTATATCAGTGTTTTTGTTGTGACTGTTGCAGCTCATGATCCTTGTTATTGTTCAAGTTACCTGCCGTTGCTGTATGTGATCTCTGGAGCTGCATGTCTGCTGGGTGTTCTGGTTTTCACTCTCCTTTCAGCTTACTGTGTAAGTATTTTAATTATAGTTTCATATTTGATTTTTAGGAAAGAGTGAGGTAACCTGTGCCATGTTTTACTGATTTGTTCTTTAGGCAAGATAGAAATACAATATATTTCTAAATATAGTCCATGAAGACTGCTTTTAATTGAAATTAGAAGAAAATGCATAATTGGGCCATAGTTACAATATTATTAGTCTCAAAAAAGTAGTCTTCATTACTGGGGAATATGTCAAAGAAAACATAAAGAAGATAAAGATAAATAAGAGAAAACCATTTTATCTCATTTCAGTTTCAAGTTCATCTTAACTTAATATTTTTTTATTTTACATATCCAATACCAAAATATTTTGTGTGTATATATATATATATATATATATATATAAATAAACAATCATTTGGCATTTAATTCTTATGTGACAGAGATTTGCTATCTAGGATGTGGTTTAAAGAAGCTGTCTTTCCGACTACATATTCATATTCAGTATTTCGGTTAAACCCTCCCTTTTACCTGTTTCCTCTCACATACAGTGTAAATGGCCTAACCGTAGTAAGCCACAGCCTGTAGTTCCTGTTTATGAAGAGATGACTGGGGTGCGGTCCTCCAAACAAAAAGCCACAGGCTGTCATACTGATATTGCAAAACTGGAGGAAGCAAACAGCTCTGTGGCCCATTTGTTCAGCAATGAAAACCTTTATGTCAATTGATTTAACAAAATGTGTTGACTGGGATGTGACTCTACTGATGTTTATCATAATGCTCCAGCTCACCCACACAACCTTTCGGAATCATCAGCTTGTTTGTTAGCATAAAGTTTGTTTCATCTTTCATCTATATACCTTCATGTTAATGGTATTTCACAACATATAATTGTAATGCTACAAACACAGAATGGCAGCTTTTTGGCTGTAGTACAAAATAGTTCTGATTAAAGATATGTTTTGTGATATACTGGCAACAGTGTATTTCCCACTGTCTGCACATTCTCTGCATTAAAAAAAAAGTTTTGTGATTTCACAAAATTGTTGAGGGACCTGTTTATTGAAATGTTGTAAAAAGCGGAAACTGACAAGACTTTCACATCATTGTTATGTTGACATTTGTCAAATATTAAAGCATGCAAATAACAAGATTGTTTTCACAGCTTTGCATTTACACAAGCAGAACATTCGACTTCCTGTCTTCTCTCACACTTGGATGATTTCGGACTGAAAACAGTCCATCAGACGTTTTGAGACAAAAGCGAGAGCAAAGTGTTGCATTTGTTGACTTTGAATATGAATGCTATATGTTTTTATTCACTTTGTAACAAATAAATATTTTCTCTCATTTACATATTTACAGTTTGCTTGCATTACATTTAAAGAAAAACATTCTAGTGTTCTGTTTTACAGAGTCCCAAGACCTGGGAGTGTACATACTACAGTAATAATTAAATAGAGCAGCTGTTACTTTATGCTTCCTTTTTTAAAAACTAAATATTTCTACTGGTTTTCCCTGTACATGAGAAATAACTAAGGTAGACAGAAAATGAAGGAAGTACGTTTTTGGGTCTGCTCATCGAGGTCTAAGGAGGGCTCTGTACATTGCAAAGCCAAGCATGGCACAAACTGTGGCTCCAACGCTTGCTCTGAGCCAAAAAATAGAGCTCTTCAGGTCAGCATGGGGAATATGCCTGAGAAAGAAAACAGAAATTAATAGTTAAGACAAAAAAAAAGTGACATTTGTTTTAGTACCTTAAATTTACTATACGGCTTTTGTAACTTAAACTAAGGAACAGATCACCTCCGAAATTAAAATTCTATCATTTACTCAATCTCATGTCGTTCCAAACCTGTTTAACTTTCATTCTTATGCTGAACATAATAGAAAGTATTTTTACCTACTATGGAAGTCAATGGGGGTCAACAACTGTTTGATTACCATTATTTTTCAAAATTTGTTCAACATAGGTTTGGAATGACATAATGGTATTTCAGATAAATAAAATAAATAAAAGGTTAACTTCAGTAGTGAACATTCAAATTAAAAATAAAACAAGTTTAGTGGAAAATAATGCCCAAAATAGACAAACCAATGAATTCAAATGAAGAGGAGGATAAAAGCTGGATATACAAAGTTGTATTTAAAGGGAATGGAGAAAATTATATTTTGCAACACTAAAACATTAAAAACTCAATCAAGCTGAAGGATGAAGAAATAAGACAAATTTCTGTGTCAGGAAGTAGCTACGGCAGATGGAGAACATAAAGAAACTTTAAGAAGAGGAAATACAGATGAAAATGGTCATAACTAGATTAACTGTGTTGCAACTTGTAGGAGAATGAAAGACTGAACTGCTGCATGTCACAAGTTGCAAGTCAGATGAGAATGACATGAATTTGGACAGGAATTTTAAAAGCATGTAGAATGTGCAGGATCGTGCTTAAATCTAAACCCTGAATCCATACCTGCTGCCCATTTGCCATGACAGTCTCAAGACCTGCCATATGTAGTTTTTGTATAATGTGGTATATAAGAGGGTGTATCACATTCTATTTGCATATCGTATGAATAGTTATTTTATTAGAAGGCAGCGTAGTCATTATGTATAATTATACAATATAGTCAATACCAATATTAAAACTAACAATACATATTTGTTTAAAGCACAAGAAAGTGGGCTTCCCTAGCCATAAAGTCCCTACATTCTTGGTTCCATCAAAGGATTTTTCTTATCTACCTAAATATCTTAGGGAGTTTCTTCTTAGTCATTTGACTTGTTCACTGCAGGGATTCGTGTGTTACTGCACTACTCTGTTCAGCTCCTTTGGATTTACATGTTTTTGAAAAGTGTTACGTAACTAATCTGGACTGAACTGAAAAAGTATCCAAATGCCCAACACTAAAATAAGCTAAAAAATAACTGCAGCAACTCTATAGCCTAGGCCTGTCCACTTCTATACACTGAACAAAATTATAAACGCAATAATATTTGCAATTTTTGCTCTTTATGTTTTTTTTCCCATCAAAGGCACACCTGTGCAATAATCATGCTGCTAATCAGCATCTTGATATGCCAAACCTGTGAGGTGGATGGTTATCTCATCAAAGGAAAAGTGCTCACTAACACAGATTTAGACAGATTTGTGAAACAATGTTTGAGAAAAATAGGCCTTTTGTGTACATAGAAAATGTCTTGATATTTTCATGTAGTCTATATGGTCAAGTGTTTGTTAGCATGTTAAGCCAGGTGCACTTTGCCAGACTGCCAAAGTAATGTGAATTAGAATGAAAGAAAAAAAAGAGGATGAAATACGATAAAATCAAGAGATATAAGTGCAGAGGAATATGATTAACCAAGATAAAGCCATCCTGAGGACCTGCTAAAGATGACAGTGTAGAGTTTGGTCCGAACCGTCTGCACAAGCTCAGAGTTCAGGAAGTTCTGACACAGACAGAAGGTACACCTGTTACAGGTACACATGCAGCGCAGACGCGCATGGCTGCCAACACACACAGAAAGATAGAGGCAAACAGCAGAAATGAGTCACTACAGAACAGGATATAAACAGTGTACTTCTGAGTTAACAGACAGTGGAAAGTCTTGAAATAAAGAAGTGAAAGAATTTTTTTTAACAAGTGTAAGAGTATTTCAGTATATATTGGTCTACATTTTCTCTCCTGTTGTCTTACATAACAAGGGGAAGAACTGGGCAAAATATGATTTATATCACATGCTTGGAGATTTCCCAAACTGTACTGAATTTAAATGCATATGTACTGTAGGCAACGTGATTTCATGATACTCCAATTGAAGAACAGAAAACCGTCATCTGACTCATAAGATGCTCTTCATCTAGACAGTTTGGAGAAGCTTTCTGTTTTTAGGGAAATAATTATTTCTGAGTCAACCACCTGTTTTTATTGTTATTTGTATGTGGAAATAACCCCTGAGAGATAAACGAGTAGGCAATTAAAACAGAAAGAATATAAGACAAAACTCAAAAAAAAGTAAAAATGGATCATTTGAACTGTGACAATTGATAAACAAAGGTAACTGTACGAAGAATTTATATAGAATTCCGGTCCTGTGTTAAAGTACAATCAACAATTATGGATAATGAGAGTTCACTTACGGATACACAGCCATGGTGGTGAGTTTGATGAAGATGTCTTTGCTGGGAGCCGCAGCTGTGTTACAGGTGTAGGTCTGAGGCGGCGGCATCTTGTGCTTGCGACAGAATTCCAGTGGAGTCATACAGTATTGCTGCTTTGTTTCTGGCAGGTCTGACTTTGCAGCAATCAGCATACATGGAGTCTTACTATCCATGAAGTATTGCTGGTAAATAAAGTAAAACATGCATTTAGAACATATACATCAGTATAATATAAAAAGAAAACAGTAAATATCATTAGATAGCATGCAGAAAATGGCATGTGTAGCCTAAAAGTAAATTAGAGTCATAAAGGAATAAGTCGTGTTAGTGTATTGCAGTTTAAGTCCTGTTTTTAATAATTAGACACAGTATTGGCTTTGCTGTTTCTGTAAAGCAAAAAATGTGAGGTAAAAGTGTAGAAGCAAACCTTGAAGATTCGTGCACAGTACTCAAAAGAGCAAGGGTTGCTGACATCATAGATCAGACACACAATGTCACATGAAAGCTCAGTCTCAGACAGGAAATCAAAATCTGGAAAGATTTCATGGAGCTGAAAGAAAAACAAGCGTAGGACAAAGTTTCAAAGATTCAGCATCTTTTTTCGGGAAACTATCATGATAAACAGTGGTCAAATCTCTGAACTCTTCATATGGCTTAATAAATGCATGATGTAAGAGCAAATGATTTGAGGAATGCTTTTCCACCCAAAAAAAGTGTGTAATATAACTATAGTTAAACAGACAAAAAAAAAAACTCAAGTGTAAGCTCCTGTAAGCTTAATAACTATTTACCAACAAGTACTTCTCCTGTCCATACACATGTGCTGTGCTGATTGCATAATATGATTTGTGTTCTTCTTTTATGGCCCTCTGACGCTGTGAGGAACAGACAGTAAATAAAAAAACAAATTAATCATGACAATGTCACATCTGAAATAAATTTTTACATTTTTTTTAATGAATGGAATGCAAATGATATAAGAAATACCACAGATTGTAAACTGCCTTGTTTTCGAAATTATGTTGTTGGGTGTTTCTCTCAACACACAGCACCTCTGATGAAATCTAAAACTGTGCAAGGGATTATAATAATGCTTCTGCAATACATTAAAGCTGCAGTCTGTAAGTTTTGCCTCTTTGTCGCCATCTCTGTTTGAAAACCTAAATATTTCAAATCTAATGTTTTGAGGTGAATGTGTGCACAAACTGGCAGTCAGTCACCGCATGAGTGTGGGTATTTACTTAACTTCGCAATTACAGATTCTAGCTTACGTCTTGGAATATATGACCCGAATAATTTTTTTCACGGGATATTTTTATCTGAACATGTAAGTAACAAGTCTGCCACGTTTGTTCTGACCAACTGAGGAAAAAAAGCATTACAATATATCGCACTATCAATAGTGACGATCGGTTAGCTCGTATCACATCAAATCGTGCAAATAATAATTATTATTGACAACTTTTTAAATTCTCAAATTCTTAATGTTAACAACATCAGCATTGCATGACTAAGACTATGTGTATAGTGTGTATCAGAGTGTGATGTCAGTTTCTGTACAGTCTAATCTCTAATTGTTATACCATTCGAATTTCATATTAAGAAATTCTTTTAACCCAAAAAGCTAATTATGCTCCCTTCAAACTGGTTCTCTTAAATGCAGATCTTGTGTAATTCCAGGCTATCTCTAATCAGATGCACAATTGAAACTGGAATACAATTTCAATTCATAAACACATAATCCTTTGTGGATTACAATCCACAATCAAAATGATCAAATTAATTATACTAGCTGCTGTGAGAAAAGGCTATAAATGAACCGCCACCTGCAGGATCCTCACATGTGATAGCCTAGTAGCCGTGAAGTAATGACCTGTACCTGTACCACTCAAATTAGAAAACATTATTATAAGTTTATGGTCGTGAATCGGGTAAAAGTAGGGCGATAGTTTTGAACACTGGCTGGTTATGTACTTGCTCATCATTTTTAACCAAAAAAAGTTACGGACTGCAGCTTTAAGTATCATAAAATAATGATGAACTGTACTTATGTATTTTTTACATTTCAAATTGTAGAATTTAACATTAATAAACTATGAAAAAAACATGAATCAATAATAAACAGTTACATACAATTTACAACATAACAATAACCTATATTAATAAATCCTTTAGAAACTGTTTATCATTTTAACAAATTTTAACAAACTGAAATTTGTGAAAAGTGTAACCTAACTGCTTATTTTATACCAAAGACCAAACAGAAAATATCACTATTAAGTTCATAGGCCTGTGTGGGATATGGTTTTTCACTTAAATAGAGTGGTTTTCTTGTTGAAACTGACCACAAGGTTTCTGCCCAGGAAGCCTTGCAGGAAACCAGTTTTACCACTTCCAGTTATTCCAAACACATGACAGCGAAAAACATTCCGTTGCGTCTGTTTCTTCTGAAGATCGTGCTTCTTGTCACGGGTCACTAGCATGTGCAAATACATTCAGTGAGGACCACAGGTATCATACTGCACTTATAAATAAAATACACATGAACCAAATACATAATGTCAATGAGATGTGACTTTTGCAATCTGCATCTGTAGTTACTCTAACAACCACAAGAGGGCTCAATGACCCCGATTTAAATGGGCTAAGTGCTGAGTTAACAATATTATGAATTAAGTCTTAAAAATGCCCCAGATGGAATTTTCCCAAAACTACTCAGAAGCAGTAATTATAGATGTATATAACTATATAATTATATATAATTTGGTACCTTATGTAGCAAATATATGTCTTTCAACTTACCTGCTATGGCAGATGCCTGAGATTCCTGCTCAGCAATGATAGAGTAACCAAGGTAACCAAGATATTCCAGACATCGCTGGACATCAAGGTAAGTTGTTAACCTGCAAGAAACATTGATAACTGATAAACTCATGAATCATTCCAAAACCATCCAGACAGTAATGAATCATCGTTCATCAAGGATAACAATAATTCTTGAATGAGGACACATGGCATGTTTAATACACACGTCCACTGAGAGAGATAGCCTTGGTATGTGATCCAGCCCTGGTCATTAGTGCAAACCGTACTGTTCACATCCAATCCCCAGGGGACGTAGGGGAAAACGTCAAAGAGATCCATAAGCTCTTCAGGGCACAATGCATTGTCTCTGTCCTAAAGCAGATACAAACATGCTTTAATAAAACAAGGTAAAAATGAACATCCTGAAAAAACAATTAAAGTCTCTTAGAATTTAATCTATTATCTATTAATCTAATCGACATTTTTCTCTAAACCTTTTTAAAAAATGGGTTTCTTTCTCGTCTGTCTAATTGGGTTCTGATAAACATTTGTCAGTCACATCAGTTGTTTCAGAAACAGTTAAAACACTTTTACCTTATCATGTTTGTCAAAGACACTCTGTAGGAACAGGTAAGCATTGTGATTGAGCTCTGTGGTGCAGTCTGGTGGTATTTTTAACCTGCAGGAACATAAACATTGAGTCACATGTCGATAACTGCAAGATCATCTGATTAGCACAGTTGGATTAAATTGGGATTTCTACAAAGACTTGAATACTGAGCGATCAAAGCAGATTAAGAAAGGGTCTTAAAGAGTTCAACACTGTTCTTAATTACTCTTAGGAAACTATCACACACACACACACACATATACTGTATACTTTTCTACATTACATACACATATATATCAAGTTTGCTGTTCTGGACTGGTCGAAAAAAAAGATTACAACTAAGAATAAGTAAGAATTTCAAGAGAAATTAAGTTACATTTCCTGAGAAATGAAAAATTTCATCATATTTTAACCAAAAGTTGATTTACTGAGGTCTCTTCAGAAAAGCCAAATGAATAGAACTGATCTTCGTAATAAATGTGAACAGTTAATAGCTTGACTGATTGGCAGCAGTTGTTCTCACAGAGGAAACAGGTAGTCCTGATGCAGCTCAAGATCGTCATCATATCCAAACCTCCGCAGTACAGCCCACGTTGTCTCATGCCTTCCTCTTTGGATGAAGAGAGTATGTAGGAAGAGGAAACCTGTTTAAAAAAATGACTGTTGATTGATTAAATCAAGAATTTCAGCATGTTCCTTTCTGAACAGAACTGCCAAGCAAACACAAGGCTGCCACTAAAATTCAAAACTTTTTCACAGTCTGGGTCATTTGCCTGCCCTTAGACAACAAGGATAACTGACAGTCTGTGGAACCACTGCCTTAAAGGCTAGGTCTGTAGAACATGGTCCTGCAGTACCCAAGCACTGCTCTTTTTTTCAATCAGTTCAGGTCGTGGAGCCTTTATTAATGATTTGATGATATAAATAAGGTGTCTTAATTAGGGAAGGCATTTAAAATTAGCAGTTCTTGGGTACGACAGCACCTGCACTGAGAACCAGTGCTCGTGACCTGCAAATGTTAAACTTCCCAATTGCAGCCTCACCTTTGAGAGTGAGCCCATTATCACGCACTCCATCTGTCAGGTTTTTTCTTACAACATTTTTTACATCCTCCAGGGCCTGTGGGGCTAGTGGGGTGTTGAAGCAAGTCCTCTGCAAATAAGAATCAGACAGTGATATTGAATACACAAATACTAACCTTACCCAAACCTTAAGGAAAACAATTTGAACTTGAAATCCTGCTTAAAGTCAAACCATAACCTTATGAATGAATTTACAGGGAAAGTTCTGGAAAATTCTGTTATCCACAGTTACCACCCTCATGTCGTTCAAAACCCTAAGACTTTCATTCATCTTCAAAACCAAAACTTATTGAGTGTAAAGTGAGCCCATTTGACCTTCCGTTTACCACATTTGATGTGCTCTATGTATGTGTGCTGATTATTGCTTGAATAAAAATGAACTGAATCAGTTCATATTGTTAAAGCGACCAGGTCGATTCTCTTTTGGTTGGAGGGGTAGGGGTAAGGAGAAGGGCCAGATAGCCCATCAAAAGAAAATTTTTCAGGACCACACTTCAAACGAAGGGGTATGAATTATCTCAGCAACATGGCTGCTACAGCAAACAAAATGACACATAATGTAAGCTTTTTTTGGCAGAAATAAAGACTTTAACGAAAAGTAATCATTTGTTTTATGTTACATTCAATTGTGAGTTCATATTAATGGTCGTGTTAGTCAAAGAAATGTTTGCAGAAAATCTCTAATATTTGCTAACGTCATGTTACAGACTGCATGATAGTGCCACAGCATATGTCTGATCACGGCGTAACTGCCGTAGACATTGATGGGGGCTAATCCCCCCAATAAATAGAAATCTCTAAACCATTTTCTCAAATATTGCCTATTCGAGAGAGAGAGAGAGAGAGAGAGAGAGAGAGAGAGAGAGATAGAGAGATAGAGAAATGGAAGTTGCGTGTATTCACGCCTGTGCATTTATCTTTTTAGAGTGAGTTTACTTAAAAACAGCGATTGTATCCTCTCGTCGCTGGAAAATATAATGTTGCAATTCAGTATTTAAACTGTATTTAATAAAAGTTGTGGGGCAGCGTTGACAAGTTTATTTTCTCCTGGATGTGTGAGCTTGTGCGATTTCCGATATGTGTGTGTGTGTGTGTGTGTCAGTAAGCAGCTCATTAACCCAGAACGATAATTAAAGGCTCTAATGCACACCAGCATATGTGTATATTGTAAGAGCTAGACGATGAATGATGGCGTGTGACGTCATGGTAGTGGTGTCCCAATCCTTAGGGGAATATTGTCTCCCCTACCCCTTGACACTCTGTTTCAAGGGACAAGGGGAAGGGGTAGGCGGAGGGGTAAGGGAAGGGGTATAACATAGAATTGGGATTGGGCCTAAAACTGCAATTCATCAACTGGCTGCTAGAGGCTCTAGAGAATATTTACAGCAGAAAAGTTCCGCATAATTAAGGATGTGGTTGAGCGACAGGTGGATTGCCGCTGCTGTCACTTCTGTCGAGCTAGGTGGGTGTGGTTTCAGCATCCAGCTCCCGCCTCTTTGCCCATTTTCGATTATCCAGGAGTGACGCGCAGTGACACGCTGCTAAGATGGCGACGGGCCACTCCTTCCACTTTGAGCTTCAAAACCACTCTTCAGAACCCTACAGGGTGACATCACGGACACTATGTCCATGTTTTTATACAGTCTACGGTTACAATATGGCTGCAGGGATTTATTTTTTTCTCTCCCAGACACAAGAACATCAGTGAAGTCAGGCACTGATTTTAGCAATGGGACCTGGATTGGTTTCAATTCTTTTTAAAGTTGTTCAGTTCTTGCCTTTGTGCAGGCCAGGTAAGTTCTTCCCATTTTATTATGGACCTCACTTTGCACACATCACAAAAGTAAGGCTGGAGCACTGATCTATATATGACCACCGGAAGTGTTCAATCCTTCATCCGCCATCTTACTAATCCCTACTAGCAGAGAGCACCATTGAGTCACATTCAAACCGCTTTCCTAAAATCACCCAATTTGAAGCAAATCAGTCAAACGGGACTAGTTTTTATGTTATGTGTGTGTAAATTAATGTTTACTTCAGATGTTATCTGCAGTGTTTATGGTCTTTTGGGGCAGGATAAGCGATATATTTAAATCGTTTAGGTGGGTGTGTCTGCTGCGCAATGATGACACAGGTAACTGATCCAACACAAAATATAGCTTATTTCTTTATGAACATAATTATTCAGGAATTATTAAATATGAATGTATTAGTATCAGTATCAGTAATGGATTTGAATATATTACAATGAATAATACAAAATTGTTATTAATATTGCTCTATAATGAAATGAAAAGCTTAACTTACTATCTTGGAAATAAAGCTGTCTGTCTTTAAATCTGTACTGTATGGTCAGTTATTTCTCTGAATAAATTCAGATTTCAGAAAGAGCACTTTGTTGTTTGTTATATATGTTGAGGTCATGTCCGTCAGATGTTTATCATGTTCATAATGTTCGCTACTGTAATTAATGTAGCCCAGGGGAAATTCCCGACATTTAAAAAAATAATCGTTTACATGCCTAGGGTGTATGCATTGTAATAATGTACAGAGATACTTCAGATTTATAAACGCTGACATGTTATGTGATGTTTTCATATTAAAATCATACAATTTCCTTTTAATTTTATGCACACTAGGGATTACCAATATGGCGGCGCAGTGGCTTCACTTTAATGACGTCATGAGCAATCCAGTTCTATATTATAGATCAGTGGGCTGGAGCAGAAAGGGCAATCCCTGAGCTCTTGCAAGCAGTTGGAAATATTGTAATTACCAGTAAAGATTAAATGATGTGCAAGAGTGCACAGCTTCACAATCCCATTAGAATGCCACTAGAATTTAAGGTATACAAGGCAATGTTTCAGAACTGTAGGCTACTGTTTTGTGTCTTATAGCAGCAAACAATGGTGCTTTGTTACTCAATAAATCTGTGTTGCGAACAAACCCTTTTAATGAATGATTCAAATAAAGACGTTTTAATAAATCATCCTAATGACTCAACTCATGAAGACAGTGATCTGCCACCACCTACTGGCCATTAGCATTTTTTTCAATCATAAAAAAATTTATACTAATATTTCTAATTAGCATTATCATCAAAATCCCAGAAAATATTGAGATATCATTTTTGTCAATATCACACACTCCTAATTATGATATAACTCTATTAATTTGTAGTGGATCTCCACAAATAATGTTGTGCACTTTAAAATGATATAAATACACTCTACTCAGAAGAAATCTCACCTGAAAAAAGGTGAGCTCATGATCATTGAGAATGCCATCATTGTCCAAATCTGACACCTTAAAGATACGTGTCAATGCCCGAATACAGGCAGACCTCATCTGTAAAACAAATAAAATACAGTTACTTCAGAACACAATAGGTCAGTACAAAACAAATACTGTATGTTTACATAAATTATTAAAATGTAGTCATATATGTGCAGACCTCTTTCTTCTCTGGACAGTAGAGAGGCCCTGTAGGGTGAAGGACAGCCTTCTGTGCATAGTAAAATAACTCCGAAATATTCTTCAGATTCTTTGCTGAACACTACAGAAAGAAGTAAAACACTTAATTTACATTAGGCGTAGTAAACTGTAGCCGAGTTTCAATCCAAAGTTGCAAATTTAACTTATGCGCAAAACTTAAATATCCAATAAATAAAACATTTGCAGATAAGCATTGTTTCCATCGAGACAAAGAACAAAACTGTGACTTCCTGGTAGAACTGGCACTAGCCTATATATCACTAAGAAAAGTAGGAAAAGCCACTGAATATAATAATTTTCACATATACTGAATTGCTTTTGCCTCAAAGCGAGCAGTCGAAACTTAATAAATGCGGTCATTGCTGCCTGAGGTGGATGTTTTCTGTATGGGAATGCAGTCGTGTAATAGGTCTTGAGAAAATTATACAGAAATACTTTGATGACAGACTTTGCTTGGGCATTTTAAAATGACCATAACAACATTTAAGATGCTGTGGAACAACATCGGTCTGCTGGTTAGTCAGATTTTGCCGTCCCATCGCGCAACGTCACATTACTTTTTTTAATGCGTATGGAGGAATTTACTCCATCTCCCATTATTCACATTACTCCTTTTTCACACAAGTCAAAACCCACCTCAAGCGAGTATAAAAACTTTTTTGCGAATTAAAGGAAAAATAAAATTAAATTTTTATTCGAAATTTGCTGTTTCCATCACTCGTTTCTTATGTGATACTTCAAAATGTGCATAAAAACAGGGTGATGGAATCGCAGCTTGTGACTGTACCAAGGTTTGAGTTTAGGATGTTCTAGGTTTATTCTGACTCTGCTGAACCCAAAGTGCTAGATGTACTTTGCCACTACCACACTGCAATAACGTTTTAATAAAGATCTTCAAAATCCTCGTCATGTTCATTTAAATACCTACTTTTTAACTATCATAAATAATGTTCTTATGAATCATTGACATTGTCTTGCAATCTACAAGGCACTTCACATTTCAAAGAGGTATATAAATTGATGGAGATTGTTAGGATTGGCTGCCTCTTTCTTTGATTGCCAAGCTTTTAAGTTAATTAATTGTATTAGAATCCACACAACAAACAGACTGACATCACATGACCTATATGACAGTTAAAGGTTAGTGGAAGACATTCAGCTGCTCAGTACGCAGATATCTCTCTCTCTCTCTCTCTCTATATATATATATATATGCATTGTTTGGCATACCTCCACACAGGTCTCTATCTCTGTGTATTTGTTCATAATGGGAAGGACAGTCTCCATACTGCTGTGCTCCACCAGATCAGATTTATTCCCCACAAGGATCAGAGGAACCCTTAAACAAACACACACAGTAAAAGGTGAACACAAACAGCTTCTGGCTATTTTTGCTATACCAGGGAATTAACATACTGACTGCTGTTAACTCTTAATCTGGAAGGCAATTGTGTAAATTTGGCATGAAATGAATACACTACACTATATTTTATATCTTGATAGACATGGAAAAGATCGTATTGTGAATGATTATCCCATGGATATGTTTTAATTAAAAAAAGAAGCTCACCATCATCTGGATCTATTTATGAGTGCATCTCAAAATCCAATCAGAAACCATTTCATAGAACGAATTCCACACCCCACCTTTTTATTTATTGATAATCTGTTAAACTTGGATATATGGCACAAAATGGAAGAAAAGATCTGACCCTTCTTCCATTTCACTGTGGCAATAAAGTACAAGAGGCTGTGCAAAAGAATATTATATATACAGTAAAGACCAAAAGTTTGGACACACCTTTTCATTCAAAGAGTTTTCTTTATTTTCATGACTATGAAAACTGTAGAGTCACACTGAAGGCATCAAGGGCTATTTGACCAAGAAGGAGAGTGATGGGGTGCTGCGGCAAATGACCTGGCCTCCACAGTCACCGGACCTGAACCCAATCGAGATGGTTTAGGGGTGAGCTGGACCGCAGACTGAAGGCAAAAGGGCCAACAAGTGCTATGCATCTCTCAGGGAACTCCTTCAAGACTGTTGGAAGACCATTTCAGGTGACTACCTCTTGAAGCTCATCAAGAGAATGCCAAGAGTGTGCAAAGCAGTAATCAAAGCAAAAGGTGGCTTTTTTGAAGAACCTAGAATATGACATATTTTCAGTTGTTTCATACTTTTTTGTTATGTTATATAATTCCACATGTGTTAATTCATAGTTTTGATGCCTTCAGTGTGACTCTACAATTTTCATAGTCATGAAAATAAAGAAAACTCTTTGAATGAGAAGGTGTGTCCAAACTTCCAAAGTTTGGAAACATTACTATTTTTAATGTTTTTGAAAGAAGTTTTTTCTGCTCATCAAGCCTGCATTTGTTTGATCAAAAATACAGAAAAAAATTTAATATTGTGATATATTATTACAATTTAAAATAATTGTTTTTACATTTATTATACTTTAAATTATCATTTATTTCTGTGATGCAAAGCTGAATTTTTAGGATCATTATCACATGATCCTTTAGAAATCATTCTAATATGATGATTCATTATCAAAGTTGGAAACAGTTCTGCTGCTTAATATTTTTTCAGAACATGTGATACTTTTTAGGATACTTTGATGAATAAAAAGAAAAAAAAAAACTATGTTTTTAAAATATAAATATTTTGTAATAACAATATACACTACTGGTCAGTAATTTGGGGTCAGTAATTTTTTTTTCTTTCTTTTTTTTTTTTTTAAATAAAATCAATACTTTTATTCAGCAAGGATGTGTTAAATTGATAAAAAGTGATAGTAAAGAAAATATATTATTAGAATTTTTTTTATTTTGAATAAATGCAGTTCTTTTTAACCTTTTATTCATCAAATATATTAGACAGCAGAACTGTTTTCAACACTCATAATAAATCAGAATATTAGAATGATTTCTAAATGATCATGTGATAGACTGGATGTTACATGTGACACTGAAGGCTGGAGTAATGATGCTGAAAATTCAGCTTTGCATCACAGGAATAAATTATTTTTTTAAAGTATATTCAAATAGAAAACTATTACTTTAAGTTGTAATAATATTTCACAATATTACTGTTTTTTCTGTATTTTTGATCAAATAAATGCAGGCTTGATGAGCAGAAGAAACTTCTTTCAAAAACATTAAAGATAGTAATGTTTCCAAACTTTTGGTCTGGTCTGTATATATAGTCAGTTTGTGGCACTGCTGAGGTGGTATGGGAGCCCAGGTTTCTTTGACAGTGGCCTTCAGGTCATCTGCATTGTTTGGTCTCTTGGTTCTCATCTTCCTCTTGACAATAGCCCATAGATTCTCTATGGGGTTCAGGTCTGGTGAGTTTGCTGGCCAGTCAAGCACACAAACACCATGGTCATTTAACCAACTTTTGGTGCTTTTGGCAGTGTGGGTAGGTGCCAAATCCTCTTCAAAAGCATCTTCAAAAAAAGTGTGCAGTGACTTTAGTTTTCAAAAAACACAAAGTACCAACACCAGTAAATGACACTGAACCGCAAATCATCACAGACTGTGGAAACTTAACACTGGACTTCAAGCAACTTGGGCTTTGAGCTTCTCCACCCTTCCTCCAGACTCTAGGACTTTGGTTTCCAAATGAAATACAAAACTTGCTCTCATCTGAAAAGAGGACTTTAGACCAATGGCAACAGTCCATTTCTTCTTCTCCTTAGCCCAGGTAAGATGCCTCTGATGTTGTCTGTGGTACAGGAGTGGCTTAACAAGAGGAATACGACAACTATAGCCAAATTCCTTGACACTTCTGTGTGTGGTGGCTCTTGATGCCTTGACCCCAGCCTCAGTGCATTCCTTGTGAAGTTTTCTAAAATTCTTGAATCCAGTTTGCTTGACAATCCTCATCCTCAAGGTTCTCTCGGTTGGTTGTGCATTTTTTTCTCTCACACTTTTTCGTTCAAATCAACTTTCTGTTAACATGCTTGTATACAGCACTCTGTGAACAGCCAGCTTATTGGCAATTAATTTGTGTGACTTAACACTCCTTGTGAAGGGTGACAATGATTGTCAGATACCATTCTGAAGGCACAGGAAACATTTGCAGGTGTTTTGAGTTGATTAGCTGATTGGCATGTCAACATATTCTAATTTGTTGAGATAGTGAATTGGTGGGTTTTTGTTAAATGTGAGCTACTTCAGTCTGTGAAGTACTACTATAAATTGACCACACATAAATGTAGCTTTAAACTTCCAAACTTTATGAAGTCTGATAACTGCATCTTGATGACACTATTCAACATAATAATATATACATCTATTAATTAATCAATTAGTTGAAATATGAAAATCGATTTCTTGATAAAAATTATTTGTTTATAGGTTGTTTTACTTATTATAGATAAGCATATTCTAACCACCAGAAGTACTTGTCTGCAAGCTGTCATTGAATATTTTCTGTTATCTGCTTATGGCCACTTAAGTTTCTTTTGCATTTCAGTGATTCTTGAGACATGGGACAAAACAGCAATTGTAACTGCTATTTGTTTTAAAAATAAAAATATTTTCAATTGTAAATATCATGGGGATTAATAATAGAATGTATATAACACAACTATCCCCTTCAATTTCATTTTATCATTATTATGTGAACTCTATGACACTTATTTTCTTCTCACTACATTTAAAAAGTGTGTCCACAGAGAAGGGTTAAATTTTTCATACGCTATAAAACTTGATGATTTGTTTTTGTTTTTTTAATGATGATGATTATCAAAAGCAACACTTAATAACATCTCATATCAAAGCAATGTTGTTTTTCAGTGACACATGCATGTTTCATAAGGTTTCAAAGTTGTGTGCCCACTTTTTGTCAACACCTTCAGACATTTATTAAAATGTAATAAACTCAGGGTATGTCAGGGGCAGCTGTCACTCTAAAGGACCCCCTTGCCACAATCCATCTCTCCAGAATACATCAGTCAGACAGGCTCTGGTAAGTTTTATGGTTTTAGAATATTTAAAATTCTAATGTTAATATTTCCCTTTGTTACAAAAACGATATGTCAACACCATCTTCCAATTCCTGAGGAAATTATTTTGAAATATTTAGATCACTGTATTCTCCTGAAGCAGGTTCCATTAGCATCTAGCATCAACAGAAAACAAAAACAAAATGGCTACTACATGAACTCCATTTGTTGTGTGAAAGAAATTTGTCAACACACCGTCAGATGTCACCACTATAAGATTTTGTGTTCTAATGATATATCAAAATACTTTAATGTGACTCTTGAATAAAAGCTTTATAAACAATAACATACTACATTTTTGTGTTTGTTTAATACAGTGATTGATTCAATGTATTTGATAGCCCTCAAACATTTCTGAATTCTCTGGATCCTCCTCTACAAACTCCTGTGAACTCTCCTGAGAAAGATTATGTTTTTAACAATCAGCTCCTTCCTATTTACTCCATGAGTATTTATTCCTATTTACTCCTATTTACTCCATTCTGTCATCTCCATCAGTGGAATATTTTGATAGCATTTCATTATGACATTTTATATTTGTTGTTGAATTGTTGGTCACATGTGAAAGTGTAATCTGTATGCTAGCATGAGAATGTGTTTTGGAATGTTAAAAACATCTTGACTGCTGTTAAAAGATAAAGCTGAAATTATATTACACAGTCCAAGGTTAAAAAGCACATTTTGATAAAGAAAAAGAGAAAAGTTGGGAGTTTGGATCAAAGCATAGCTCAGTAGCTTAGTACATAAATGTGGTTTCAATTGTCTGTGTACAAGGTTTTTTATTTTTTTAAATTGTGCACCGTTTTGTCCCACTTCTTGAGAATCAGTGATTTATGCCATATACTGGAGCCAAATTTGAAAAGGGAGTCCAGAGGATCCCATAGCATTCCTGTACATATAATTCACATAGCTGCAATTCCTGACTGAAAATTATGCTAACTGTGAATGAGCAGGCATTCTATGTATGAATGAATGGAATTCATTAACAAACACGCATTTAACTATCATATCTGAGAGATATAAATATTTTTATAATTCCAGAGATGAGTGTTTGGAAAGGTTCATTATACATGGCAATTACGCAGAATGTACTCATATATTTAAAAACTTTTATAAATGAGATGGGTCAAGTTCATGGGTCATGGGTCATAAAATGGGTTTATGAATGGGTTGACCAAGATTCTGCTCATCACCCAAGATGTATTACTGACATATAAATATGCCTGATTTCAATAATTGCTCTAGTTGGATAAATAATGTTTCAGCTTCTGAAAGATACAGTATGTTTTTATAATCAATTTTGCCTATAGCAAATGAAAATTAGCAAGCATTATATGATATATGATACGCCCCCCTTAAAATCCAATCTACCTTTAAAGAAGAGCATGTAATTGTGCATTTGTGAGAAAGACACACAAAGAAACTAATGCATTATACACCTGTATTTACATACCTGCTGTCTTTGTCGGTTCTCTCATTTATCAAAGGAATCCAGTGACTTGTCACCTGAAATGACATGATTTATTAAATCTGAAAGCTATATAAGTGAAAAAGTGAAAAGTGAAAGTGACGTGACATACAGCTAAGTATGGTGACCCATACTCAGAATTCGTGATCTGCATTTAACCCATCCAAAGTGCACACACACAGAGCAGTGAACACACACACTGTGAACACACACCCGGAGCAGTGGGCAGCCATTTATGCTGCGGCGCCCGGGGAGCAGTTGGGGGTTCGGTGCCTTCCTCAAGGGCACCTCAGTCGCGATATTGAGAGCGGAGAGAGCACTGTACATGCACTCCCCCCACCTACAATTCCTGCGGGCCCGAGACTCGAACTCACAACCTTTCGATTGCTAGTCCGACTCTCTAACCATTAGGCCACGACTTCTCTCGACAGACTCATATAAACATGTTTTAAGTCCTATTTACACCAAAGAAGGACAGTAAGTAATTACAACTATAAATGATTCATAAATGATTACATTATTCTGACTTTCTTCATGAAGACTAGGTTGTATGATCAAGTTATCTCACCTTTTCAATAGACTTCTTGTTGTTCACAGAGTAGACTATACATATAACATTGGCCTAAAAAGGAATGCAAATATAATTTCTCTGAGGAAATCAAAGTATCATACATGTATGTGTGTGTGTGTGTTAAGTTTTGTGTATCAATCTTACTTTTGATATCTCTTGGTACAGCTGTTCATCTGTCTGTTCAGCTTCTGTGTAGATTTAAAAACAAAATCAACAAAAAAACACTTATGTTAATTAGCATTTAATGTGCATTCTGTGTATTTTTAAAAAGACAAATATTTTCATTAAGTGTCGTACATCGTTGAAATATAATAGATAACCACTATTATTTCATTTCTAGTTTAATACCCGAGTAGTCCACTATATGAGTGGGGACTCTCTCTGGTGTGACATCTGCTGGTATAGTTATCTCCTCAGCTCTGTAAGGAACCTATCATAATAAAACATCTATTTTGAGAACAGACAAAGGCACTGTTGCAAATAATAAAGTCAGTGAGAAAAATAATTATTAAAAACACTGTAAAATTATTAATAATAATGCATACCACCGCTGGAAACTCCTCACTGACAAGTGTCATGATCAGAGACGTCTTCCCCACATTGGCTGTTTACACACAGGAAAATATAAGAGCATTGACAGTTTCCTCCACATATCAATCCGATCAACCTTAAATTCTTTAACATTTCGCAAAAAAAATTAAATAAATAAATATTTCTATTTCAGTGTTGAAGAGCTTTTATAATATGTTATAGACAACCAGGTCTAGAGTGAAGCCATGATATGTAGCCCTCTTATGGTCATAAAACTAAAATATGTTTTATGTCTTTGCAGAGCTTAGATATGCAAATACATTTGAGTTTGGCAAACTGTAATATTGACCAACCCCAACAGACGATTCCTTTTTGCACGTCTTTGTGGACTACAGTAGATCTTCTCACTGTATTTAGCAAATGCTGCCTGTCTAAACAACATTCTGTAAAGCTAATGAACTGGCTTCCTATGCAGCATTCCCAAAAGATACTGAGCTGCCTGCCTAAACAACATTCTCTGAAGTAAGCACACTACCTAGACAGTGTTATTAGGCATTATACACTCATTTAAGCACAAACTGAACCCTTACAGTCGGATGACTTGAAACACGCACGGAAAGATGGCCAAAAGCGTTGACTACTGTAGATACTGTAGGAAATCCACTATCCCTCAAAGCGCTGTCATTACAAGAAGGGCAGGTTATGGCAATCTCAAATTGCAGTAACACGGAAATCTTGTCATCAGACATGACATCGATTTTATTTAATGTTACAATACAATTTGTATTGTATATAAGCTCAGTATTTCAGTGGAAGAGTGTAAATGTTTAATTCATTTTAAGATTATGGTCGTTTCGTAACAGTGAATCAACGAAACCATGCAATCAATAAGACACTTACGTTCTCCAACCAACAGAATCCTCACGTCTTTTCGCATATTTCCCAGTTGTGAAGTCAGAATGACCCGATTATAATCTTCAGGATTTTACATACGTCCAAAACAACGCACATCAACCCCGAAACTAAGCAAGCTTGACATTATGAACAACCAAACTTTATTTAAAGATTATCTTTAAAATCATGGGATACGAAGTTCTTTATATAATATGAGCATCGGCATCTGTTGGTACTGATGGAGTCTAAGGGGATGGAGACACTCAGCGACTGTTAACTGATGTTGATGTGTTGCACACACGCCTCCCTCTGACCTCCACCATGCCTACGGGTCTCACTGAGGGACAAACTACGCAAAATTCAAAAGAAACGCACGATTCATCGGTTTCAAATTAGTATAGATTTGCAAGCTGAAAATCACAATTTACATATGTTATCAAGATAAATCATAATATTACATCTATTTTCTTAAACAATAAAGTACAGTATACCCTTATGAAACAAAAATATATTGCAGTATATTGGAAAATATCATGTAATATATTAGGCATATATTCTTATATATGGGATTTAATATTAATTATTTCCAATATATTGCAATATATTGAAAGCGGCAATCATTTGTATATTTTGCAATATATTATATAATATATGTATCATCAATATATTATTCAATGTATTCAAATATATAATATATTAGAAAATAAAAAGGGAAAATAATATAATATAATATTACAATATATCACAATATATTTTAAGAAATATATTGGTAAATATATTTTCCTTTCGTAAGGGATATTACAGCAATCAGCAATAGACTACATTTACATTCATTTATACATGTATCCTTTATCTTTTATCTAATGCGCCCAAAATACAATGAAGAAAACATAATAAAGTATCCAACAATATTAGCAGTATCACAATCCAAAACTGCAGAAATAATTAGGATAGCAAAAAAGGGACATAATTAGTCCTATAGAATAATTATGATTGTGTAACTAAATGGTAAAAATAACAGAAAACTGAACGAGATTACACAGATTTGTAAAGAAAATAAACAAATACAAGATCCCTTTATATAGCATGCATATTCTGTAAATAAACTGGAGCGTATAAAGTAGCCTATTGTAAGTGCTACAGATCTATGTTATCCTTAAGGCATTGTGTGACAGTCCACAAATCCAGAAGACAGGTGTGAAAGGGCCAGAGGAATCCACTTGGAAACTGTGTAATTCAAGCATGCTATCACGCAGACTCTGAAAGGACAACTGTCCTTTTGTCATGTCCAGAATGACTCTGATCTTATTAGGGATGCTATGCTTAAAGGGACACTTCACCCATTTGCATTTAGCTTTGTATTGTTAGAAACCCAGTCATATATTATAATGATCATGGATTTTCCCTTTATTTTTCCCTGAGATGGGAGAAATAAGGATTTAAGTGTTTTACTTCCTGCTTATTATGACGTAAAAATCGTCATTTTGCGTCATAATAAGCAGGAAGTCAAAATTCATTGAAAAGTGTAGAGACTACAGAGACTAGCTTATTATTATTCCAGGGGGTGGGACCCACTCACCCTACAGGCCTATTACAGATCAGTGGGTGGGACTAAATTTACAGAAATGAAAATGAAAATCCGCCATCTTGTTTGGAAGCTATGTAGCTAAGCTAACAAGCGCTTATGGAGTCAGATTTACGAGAATGGCTGGAGGAACAACTCATGATACGGAAGAAGAGGATTTTCTGTTGCTCGAAACAGATGTTCGTGGCTATCTATACGAGCCACAATATAGCGCAGAGCAGCTGAGGCTGATGGAGGAACAGGAGGCGGCGGCTGCAGCCGAGGCCGGAGACCTGCCTGTCGCGTCCGAGGAGCCCGGGCGTGCTCGAGCTGGTGCGGACTGGTGGTGGCTGTGCTCTCGTTGTGCGCCTACGGACACAGAGCTCGAGTCCGTCTGCTGCAAGAATTTGAAAGATGCCAATTTCTCCTCGAAGAAATGTCTGAGGCAGACAAGGACACGGATGTTTGCGTTGTGAACCATCCTAGTTTCGCCCCGCATATGGACAGAGGCGTCCTGGAGACATACTTCAGAATTCCGAAGGTAAAATGGAAACGCCAGCCGAAGCCTGCACAAATGGACGTCTAACTGTAAAATAAGTGTTTCAATTTTATTTATTATTCATTTCGTGAAATGTACACAATTTCTTCAAGGATTATTATCACGAAATGATTCCCGGTTAATAAGTTACGTAACGTCAACTGTAAACTGTTTGTGCAGTACCTTTTTTAATGCACAAAAAACTTACTGTGGCATTGTTTACTACTGTGGCACGTAAATACCATACATCGCTAACTGTGTCCTCAATGTCTTGTAGACAATATCGCCTAACAGCCTAACAGCGGTGTTCTGGATTAGTGGGAGTGGCTTGTGGAGCTGTGCAAATGTGTTGCATTGTGGGAGTTGTGGTTTTACATACAAATGAGCCCTAAAGTTACTTTCTGTAATAACTCGGTCAAAAAGGCACCAAATTCGAAAGTTTTAATAGATTTCGACTACATATATGACCCACTTTCAATGAAGATCAATGTTCCCACGGGTGAAATGCTCCTTTAACTATTCTGTCCTCAGTGTGTGTGACTGTACACAAATCGACAGATAGCTAACAGGCTTCAAGAGAAAGTCAGAGGCTGGAGTAAAGTTCAAGGCTCTTTACTGTTGTCTTAATTCTCATGAAGGAATCTTTGTAAAACTGAAATGATACAGAAAGATAGCACCAATCACTGAATGCTATCCAAAAATGTCATACATTAACAGACATGAAATAATATACTTTTAAGCTTCAAAGTTGTAACACATATATTACATTCCGCTAATATGCTTATAACTTATAGTAAATATAGGATGTGCAGCTCAACAGCTAAACTAACACACTTTTTATGACCTCTTCACTGAAAGGCTATACAATAGCAGTTTTCATGTGTAAACAAATAAATATTCAAGAACATTCCAGAAAGTTTTACATGACATATGTATCAACGTAATTAACTATAAACTCAAATACAACTTACAAGCGATGCTTTCTCAAGGCAAAAACACAAAATGAAGACAGGATTAGATGACTAGAGCTGCCAGTGGACCGCATGGAATATAACTACTGATGTATTTCCTGATCTGACTGCATCATGTGATAAAATCAACCAATGAAAGCAATGTAAGAATTACATATGAACACAATGAATTACTCCTAGATGACCACTAGGGGGAGAAAGAAACAAACTAAATGCAAAGTATTCTTACATAACATGACACTCCCCGCCTGGTATTAATAAAATACCACTCTCTGAATAACCTTATTAAGTCTGAATAAAAAGGGAAAACTAAATCAGTTTAATTCCTCAGCACTCTTGAGAAGGATCGTCTCAGAAACAGGTCTCAAGAAGGTCCTCGCTGACCCAGATCTTGTGACCTTGAGTTCAATCTTCCTGACCTTCCCATCTTCATCAGGGAATGTCCTTGTAACCAGAGCCATGGGCCATTCATTCCTTTTCTCCTGGTTATCCTTAAGCAGAACCAGGTCACCTTGCTCAATATTAGGTCGTACATCCTGCCACGTGCTTCGGCTTTGCAGCGTAGGAAGGTACTCACGTCTCCATCTGCTCCAAAATGTGTTGGCCAGATGCTGCACCCGTCTCCACTGCTGGCGATGAAGATCTGTGCTGTCAAAGGTTCCCGGAGGAGGAGGGTAAGTAGACATCTTCTGAGTCAGAAGTGTAGCAGGAGTAAGAAGAAAAGGTGCCTCCGGGTCTGAAGAAATAGGTGCGAGTGGCCTAGCATTAATAATTGCTGTGATCTCTGCCATTATAGTAGACAACACCTCATGAGTGAGGCATGAAGGGTTGGTTTGCATAAGCATGGAGTTGAGTATCCGTCTGGCGAAACCAATCATTCGCTCCCAAGCTCCTCCCATATGGGAGGAATGCGGAGAGTTAAAAACCCAAGAGCAACCCTCTTCACCCAAGTACCTCCTCACATTGGGCTCTTTGGGATCGGTAAGGAGTATGTGCAGCTCCTTGCAGGCACCTGTAAAGTTGGTTCCACAGTCTGAACGGATTTGCTTAGCAGGTCCCCGCAAAGCTCTATGTGCACGGCCCGTGTGCTCATGCAGGTGAAAAGTACAGCCCACATTTGGTTTTAGCCTGTCCACCGCGGGTTTGTCTTGTTGTGACAGCCCATGGGCCGAAAACGTCAAGACCCACGTAGGTGAAGGGGGGCTCCATACTCAGATGATCTGAAGTTAGGTCTGCCATCTTTTGTTCAGTGCTTTTCCCCCGAAGTTTGTTACATGTCACACATTTGTGAAGGATACTGCTGATACATTTCTTAGCGCCAATGATCCAGAATCCAGCTTCACGGACAGAGCCTTCTGTAAAAACACGACCTTGGTGCTTAACCTTGTCATGGTAATGGCGCACGAGCAATGTTGCAATGTGGCTGCGGCCTGGAATGATGAGAGGGAACTTTTCTTTAGTGTCGAGTAACGCATGGTTGAGCCTGCCTCCTATTCTCAGAAGACCCTCTTCGTCCACATAGGGGTTAAGCTTTCTCAGTGAACTATCTTTTGAGATATCTCTCCCAGCAACCAAGCAGGCGAACTCTTTGCTGTAAGTTTCCCTTCGCACACACTTGACAATAAGAGTTCCTGCCTTAGACAGTTCTTCTGTCGTGTGAGGTTTTCCGCACAGATGCCAACCACTACAGCTGTCAGTCTTGGTTTTTACTTCATTTCTTTGAGACTGAATGATGTGTGTCAGGAATGCTGTGGCTCGTACCAGAGACTTCCAAGATGAGAACCGTTCAAAACGATGAGATCCCAGACTACATGATGGAGTAGAGAGAGTGGTGGCATGAGAACACACATCAACGTCTGCATCTGGATCAATGAGCTCATATGACTCCTCTCCTGAAGTGGCTTCTCCTTCAGGAAGGGACAAAAACGAAGGCCCCGTGAGCCAGGTTGTGCTTGCTAATTCAGCCGCAGGTACAGAACTTGTAGCATGATCTGCTGGATTCTGTGTGGTGCAGACGTAGTGCCACTGCTCAGGTTTGGTGGACTTCCTGATTCGCTGGATTCTGTTGGAAACGTACACATAAAACCGCCTGGTCTGATTGTATATGTACCCCAAGACAACCTTGCTGTCTGTATAAAACCGCAATGTGTCTACACTGATGTCCAACTCACTCTCTATCAACTCTGCCATTTCTACTGCCAACACAGCTGCTCCCAGTTCCAACCTTGGGATAGTGTGAGCAGATAAGGGCACCAGTTTTGCCTTTCCCAAAACAAATCCCACGTAACACTTTCCATCATCGCTGATCACCTTGAGGTAAGCTACAGCGGCAATGGCCTTCACCGAGGCATCTGAGAAGATGTGGAGCTCTTTCTTTTGGGTGGTGGTAAGGGTAGTAGGTGTGTAGGCTCTTGGAATCTTGAACTCACTCAAGTCTTGCAAGGAGTCTTTCCACATTCTCCATTCAGTTTCCTTCTCATGTGGGAGAGGCGTATCCCAGTCGAGGGCTTCAATGCTAGTAAACTCTCGTAACAGGAACTTCCCTTGTACAATGATTGGCGCCACAAATCCGAGACGATCAAACAGACTGTTCACGGTGGCTAGAACACCTCTACGAGTAAAAGGCTTCTCGGTAGATGCTACTCTGAAGGTGAAAACGTCATGTTTAAGATCCCAGCTGAGCCCTAAGCTGCGTTGAATAAGGGCTGAATTGTCATTGAAGTCCAGGTTCTGCAAACCCTTTGCGTGGTCTTCTAGTGGGAAGGCATCCAAAACATCAGAGTGGTTCGACGCTATCTTATGGAGGCGTAAGTTTGAGTCGGCAAGCATCTCTTGCGCCTTTTTCAGCAGATCTATGGCTTTAGCAGCTGATTGTAGAGACTTGAGGCCGTCGTCGACGTAGAAGTTGCGCTCCACAAAGTGTTGTGCCTCTGAGCCATACTCACTTGCTCCATATTGTGCCGCGCGACGAAGACCATAGATAGCTACTGCTGGCGACGGGCTATTGCCGAACACATGGACTTTCATCCTGTACTCAACAATCTCCTTTCCAGGTTCGTTGTCCTTGAACCAAAGGAACCTAAGGAAGTCTCGATGGTCTTCTCTGACAGTGAAACTGTAAAACATCTGCTCAATGTCTGCTACCACTGCTATCGACTCTCTGCGGAAGCGTAGTAAGACTCCAAGTAAGCTGTTATTCAGATCTGGGCCTTTAAGTAACACATCATTGAGAGAAATCCCATGATGCTGAGCAATGGAATCAAACACGACTCTAATCTGGTTCGGCTTCTGAGGGTGATACTCACCGAAGATTGGTAAGTACCATCGTTCCTTTCCCTCTTGCAGCGGTGGAGCTAACTCTGCCTGGTCGTTATCGAAGATCTTTTGCATGAAGTTCACAAAGTGAGTTTTCATCTCAGGCTTTCTTTTAAATGTGTGGCACAAAGAGGCAAGGCGACTAAGAGCTTGTTCTCGATTGTTTGGCAGCTGTCGCCATGGTGATCGAAATGGAAGAGGCGCCACCCAGCTATTAGACTCATCTATAAACATTTCTTTATCCATAAGCTCCAGGAAAAGATCATCTTCGATGGAGAGACCCACTTTGTCATCATCCTTGGTTCTCTCAAAAATCGTACTGCCGAGGCTGCAGTCATGGAGGACTGGGGTGTGGTTTGTAAGGCCGTGAAGAGATGTGCAGTGTAGTCCTTCATTCCCAAACCTCTCCTTGACTTGAATATGATTGGGACATGGAGTAAGGAGAGATGGACGTCCATTTTCAAGCACGTTAGTCCGAAAAGAATTTACAGACTCTGTCTTTTGGGCTGAGCCCAAGCAGACGTTACCTATAACAATGTCAATGTCAATGTCACCTTTATTTATATAGCGCTTTAAACAAAATACATTGCGTCAAAGCAACTGAACAACATTCATTAGGAAAACAGTGTCAATAATGCAAAAATGATAGTTAAAGGCAGTTCATCATTGGATTCAGTTATGTCATCTCTGTTCAGTTAAATAGTGTCTGTGCATTTATTTGCAATCAAGTCAACGATATCGCTGTAGATGAAGTGTCCCCAACTAAGCAAGCCAGAGGCGACAGCGGCAAGGAACCGAAACTCCATCGGTGACAGAATGGAGAAAAAAACCTTGGGAGAAACCAGGCTCAGTTGGGGGGCCAGTTCTCCTCTGACCAGACGAAACCAGTAGTTCAATTCCAGGCTGCAGCAAAGTCAGATTGTGCAGAAGAATCATCTGTTTCCTGTGGTCTTGTCCTGGTGCTACTCTGAGACAAGGTCTTTACAGGGGATCTGTATCTGGGGCTCTAGTTGTCCTGGTCTCCGCTGTCTTTCAGGGATGTAGAGGTCCTTTCTAGGTGCTGATCCACCTGGTCTGGATACGTACTGGATCCGGGTGACTGCAGTGACCCTCTGATCTGGACACAGACTGGATCTGGTGGCCACGGTGACCTCGGAACAAGAGAGAAACAGACAAATATTAGCGTAGATGCCATTCTTCTAATGATGTAGCAAGTACATAGGTTGTTATGGGAAGTGTTTCCGGTTCCGGTTTACCTAATTAATGCAGCCTAAAAATCCTTTAACGGATTTGGATAATAAAAGCATATTAGTATGTTATGTGTATGCCAGGTTAAAGAGATGGGTCTTTAATCTAGATTTAAACTGCAAGAGTGTGTCTGCCTCCCGAACAATGTTAGGTAGGTTATTCCAGAGTTTGGGCGCCAAATAGGAAAAGGATCTGCCGCCTGCAGTTGATTTTGATATTCTAGGTATTATCAAATTGCCTGAGTTTTGAGAACGTAGCGGACGTAGAGGATTATAATGTAAAAGGAGCTCATTCAAATACTGAGGTGCTAAACCATTCAGGGCTTTATAAGTAATAAGCAATATTTTAAAATCTATGCGATGCTTGATAGGGAGCCAGTGCAGTGTTGACAGGACCGGGCTAATATGGTCATACTTCCTGGTTCTAGTAAGAACTCTTGTGTAGTTTGTTTACTAAGTAGTTTGTTTACTGTAGTTTGTTTACTGACATTGAGAGCATAGGCCGTAATTTAGATATATTTTTGAGATGGAAAAATGCAGTTTTACAAATGCTAGAAACGTGGCTTTCTAAGGAAAGATTGCGATCAAGTAGCACACCTAGGTTCCTAACTGATGACGAAGAATTGACAGAGCAACCATCAAGTCTTAGACAGTGTTCTAGGTTATTACAAGCAGAGTTTTTAGGTCCTATAATTAACACCTCTGTTTTTTCAGAATTTAGCAGTAAGAAATTACTCGTCATCCAGTTTTTTATATCGACTATGCAATCCATTAGTTTTTCAAATTGGATTTCTATAACAACCCAGCCAAGGTCTAGTCTTTGAGCGTAGGGTGCTCTAGGTGGCCCATTGCGTTGTTCTCTGACTTTGTGAACCTGGAGGATGTCGCGTCCCAGAAGAAGGAGTATCTGGGCCTCTTGATCTAGGTGTGGTATCTTGTGAGCTATGGACTTCAGGTGTGTGTGGTGCTGTGCAGCTGCTGGAGTTGGAATCTCTGTGCGGTCATTCGGCACGTGATTGCATTCAATGAGTGTAGGAAGCATCACGCTTGTTGTTTCATCCAGTGACTCCACCATGAACCCTATGGCTCTTCTCCCAAATGCTTCAGTGACCCCTGAACATGTGCGCAGAATGTATGGTGAGTTTGACCCTTCAATTTGAAAGAGGTCAAAGAATTCAGACCTGGCCAAGGACCTGTTGCTCTGGTCGTCCAGAATGACATACATTTTCACAACTTTGTCAGGGCGTGCTTTAGGATAAACTTTCACTAGGCAAATCTTCGAACAGGATCTAGGTTCCTTACTGTTATCACAGACCTCCGTGCACCTAGAGGTGACTGCCATCTGAAGTGTGTCTCTTTCACCCTCCCCGCCATGCTCTGAGGAGGGACTTTTCCTGTCCCATGGTGGGGGTCCAGGATGCAATGCTGCAATATGGTTGTCGCTCTCACATTCTGTGCACTTCAAAGCTACTTCACAGTTCTTAGCCTGGTGAATGGTAGAAGAGCAACATCTGAAACAGATCCCATTTTCTTTAAGAAAAGCTTTGCGTTCCTCTAGTGACTTACTTCGAAAACCTCTACACTTTTTCAGAGGATGTGGCTTCTTGTGGATCGGGCATTGTTTGTCTATTTCTCCTCGCCTGCTGCTTGAACTGTCCGCCTGGGAAGCTGTTTGTAGCGACGCAATTCCAGTCTTGTGAGCAGAAACATAGCTTTTGCAATATGCTGATTTCTTTTCCACTCGATCAAACTTTGATGGTCCTGTAGTATACCTGTGGGAATTATTCAACGGGGTTACAGGGGCTGTCAAGAGAGTGAAACTTGGGTCGTTTCTTCGGCGTGCTTCACTGCATATGAACTCTGTAAAGTAAGTAAATGGAGGAAAACATTCATTGTGCTGCTCCTTGTATTGTGAGCCTTGAGCTAACCACCTCTCTTGCAGACCAATTGGCAACTTCTCAACGATAGGGTTGACACCCCTTGCGGTGTCCAAGTATGAGAGCCCTGGCAGGTAACCCTCAGATTTCGCAGACACTAACTCCCTTAGCAGGTCTCCCAGCTCCCTGAGCTTTACGGGGTCCTTATGACTGATTTTAGGAAAGTTCTCTATCCTCTCAAAGAGAGCTCTTTCAATTACTTCGGGGGAGCCATAGCACTCCTCTAGGCGCTCCCAAGCCATTCTTAAACCTATATCAGGCCTGACAACATGTACAGAACGAATCCGTATGACGTGTTCTGAAGACTGATTTCCTAACCATTTTGTTAAGAGGTCAAGCTCTTCGCTAGCACTTAAGTTCAGTCCTCCAATAGCGTTGCAGAATGAAGATTTCCACGCCCAGTAATTTTCTGGACGATCATTAAATTTGAACAGGCCAGAATTCACCAGCTCTCGACGTACCAAGTACCTCGCAATATCACTCATACCTGCTCTGTCGTCTGCATAGCCTAAATGTGACTGTAATGAGGCTCTACTGGCAGAGGAAGGGTCTGGACGAGTAGAGAAAAGGTGATCAAAGGAGTGGTGATGAACTGCTGGCGTTGGCTTATCAGGCTGCTGCGCTTTATTACTATCGTCCCTTGTGGTGAGTTGATGAACCACGGACGTCGCTCTTTCTAGCTGTTGTGCTGCAGCCTGAATTGCACCCTCATTCTTGGGTAAGAAATGAGAAGCACTGCTGGGACCAGGGAAATGCTCCTTTCTGTCTGATTGGACCTCGGGTTTGATAAGCGGCAACAGTGATGGCGTGTATGGTTCAAGTACTGGGGGTTTTTCATCACTGAGACGTAGCTGGGAGTGTAGTTTGACGTATTCACGGGTGCGCTGAATGGCGGCTTGAACTGACTCATGAAGACTCCTACTGCCCTGAGTACCTTCGATCTCTGCTGCTGCCTCAAAAACTTCAGCTTCAGCTAAAGCTACTGCAATCTCCTTCTCTTGTTCCAAAGCTGCTAACTCAACGGCTATACGTGCCTCCTTGACCTTCAAATCAGCTGCAAGATGTGCCTCTTTTATCTTCAATTCAGCTTCTCTCTGAACGAAGGTGGCACGTGCAAGTGCACGTGCAGCTTCAACTTTAGCACGGGCCTTAGCAGCGGCCCTGCTAGCTGAGGACACTTTAGATGTGCTTGATAAGGTGGAACATTGTGATCTTGCTTCACGTGCCGTCTCTTGATCTTTAACACTGCCGTCAGTGATGGACGCTTTTTCCACTCCAGCCTCACTGATATGCAACATTATGTTTAACGATCCTCCAAGATGTATTAGACGGGAAGTATAAAGAGGCCTTAGTATGTTTGAGGCGGTGTCCTGGCTCAGTTCTTTATCTTCTTATTGTTGTTTTGCCCGCCATGAAGTCGCTTTTTTACTATTCTGTCCTCAGTGTGTGTGACTGTACACAAATCGACAGATAGCTAACAGGCTTCAACAGAAAGTCAGAGGCTGGAGTAAAGTTCAAGGCTCTTTACTGTTGTCTTAATTCTCATGAAGGAATTTTTGTAAAACTGAAATGATACAGAAAGTTAGCACCAATCACTGAATGCTATCCAAACATGTCATACATTAACAGACATGAAATAATATACTTTTAAGCTTCAAAGTTGTAACACATATATTACATTCCGTTAATATGCTTATAACTTATAGTAAATATAGGATGTGCAGCTCAACAGCTAAACTAACAAACTTTTTATGACCTCTTCACTGAAAGGCTATACAATAGCAGTTTTCATGTGTAAACAAATAAATATTCAAGAACATTCCAGAAAGTTTTACATGACATATGTATCAACGTAATTAACTATAAACTCAAATACAACTTACAAGCGATGCTTTCTCAAGGCACAAACACAAAATGAAGACAGGATTAGATGACTAGAGCTGCCCGTGGACAGCATAGAATATAACTACTGATGTATTTCCTGATCTGACTGCATCATGTGATAAAATCAACCAATGAAAGCAATGTAAGAGTTACATATGAACACAATGAATTACTCCTAGATGGCCACTAGGGGGAGAAAGAAACAAACTAAATGCAAAGTATTCTTACATAACATGACATTAACTGAGGTATTTATTTTATTGTGCCAAGCATTCAGTTTCCCCCTGCTCAATTCCAAACACCAAAATGAAGAAGATCTCCCCAACCACTCATCACGCCTCAGACTGGGATGCGTCACACCAGCCCATGCAGTAGTAAATGTGGTGTACACGTAAACCCACCCTTCTTTAAATTCCTGCTTCGCCATCCACTGACAGGCATTAAAACGCCCGTGTGATGTTCTTGCTTGGTGCCCTGGCTGCATTTCCACTGTACGGCTCTCTGTGTGAAAAAGCAGTCGTCTGTTTCCCAGGTGGAGAGAAAAGGAAAGCTCAGTGAACTCTGCATGAAGAGCAGCTGGGAGGTCAGGAAATACATTAAAGTTGGAACAAGAATAACACGAAATACACAATTTTAAATCCAGTATGCACAAAAATCAGTGACCGCATAAAAACATTACCCTCAGCACTGTGTCTGTTGTGCTGCTGCACACCTGCACTGGGAGTGAGATGAGCATCCTCAAACAGAGATTCTGAATTCTCTGGAGCCTCTTCTACAAACTCCTGTGAACTCTCCTGAGAAAGATTATGTTTTTAACAATCAGCTCCTTCCTATGAGTAAATAGCATTGACTATATATTTGTAAATAAATTTCTCAGGATTCTTCATTACTTAAATTTTATCAAGATCCATTTATTACTAGTAAATACATATACTTATGGGGCGATTAGATGAAAACACTTTGGTTCCCAAACCTCTCATCTAGACATCTTTTGGGGTTTATAAGATAATGGAAAGTCTTCTGTGCTCAGCAAGGCCACATTTATCTGATCAAAAACACAGCAAAACAGTAATATTGTGAAATAATTATTACAATTCACAGTAAATGTTTTTATTATTATTATTAAGTTGGCTTGAGAAAGCCAACATACTGAAATCCTATTTAAACTTCTTCTTCTACTTCTTCTTCTTCTTCTTCTTCTTCTTCTTCTTCTTCTTCTTCTTCTTCTTCTTCTTCTTCTTCTTCTTCTTATTTTTCTGGCGGCAACATTTTTGGACACGAACTCCTCCTAGACCGTTCAAGCTACATACTCCAAACTCGGGTCAGACCTTCATACTGTTCTGACTCGGTGTGCTATATCTTTTCAGACTGGTTTGAGTTATGGTTTTCTTAAAAATTAATATTAAAAATCATAAAAATGCCCATAGACTTTCATTGACAGGATGTTCAGCTGACCCAAGCTCCAAATCCCATTAGACTCAATCAAACTTTGATGTTAATCAATTTAAACTCATTCAAACTCATCTAATCTATCTATCTATCTATCTATCTATCTATCTATCTATCTATCTATCTATCTATCTATCTATCTATCTATCTATCTATCTATCTACCTATCTATCTATCTTTCTATCTATCTATCTATCTATCTATCTATCTATCTATCTATCTATCTATCCTAATATGCTAATCATGCTAAAATCATGCTAGCAACATGCTAGTCGCATACTAGTCATGCTACCAACATGCTAATCATGCTAGAAACATGCTAGCGACATGCTAGCAATATGTTAATCATGCTAGCAACATGCTAGCAACATGCTAGCAACATGCTAATCATGGTAAAATCATGCTAGCAACATGCTAGTCGTATGCTAATCATGTTAGAAACATGCTAACAACATGCTAATCATGCTAAAATCATGCTAGCAACATGCTAGTTGCATGCTAGTAATTGCTAGCAAAACATGCTATCAACATGATAATCATGCTAGAAACATGCTAGCAACATGCTAATCATGGTAAAATCATGCTAGCAACATTCTAGTCACATGCTAGTAATGCTAGAAACATGCTAGTCGCATGCTAGTAATGCTAGAAACATGCTAGTCGCATGCTAATCATGCTAGAAACATGCTAGCAACATGCTAACAATATGGTAATCATGCTAGAAACATGCTAGCAACATGCTAATCATGGTAAAATAATGCTAGCAACATGCTAGTCGCATGCTAATCTTTTAGAAACATGCTAACAACATGCTAATCATGCTAAAATCATGCTAGAAACATGCTAGCCGCATGCTAGTCATGCTAGCAACATGATAATCATGCTAGAAACATGCTAGCAACATGCTAATCATGCTAGAAACATGCTAGCGACATGCTAGCAATATGCTAATCATGCTAGAAATATGCTAGCGACATGCTAGCAATATGCTAATCATGCTAGAAACATGCTAGCGACATGATAACAATATGCTAATCATGCTAGCAAACATGCTAGTTGCATGCTAATCATGCAATAAACATGCTAGCAACATGCTAATCATGGTAAAATCATGCTAGCAACATGCTAGTCTCATGCTAATCATGCTAGCAACATGCTAGTCGCATGCTAATCATGCTAGAAACATGTTAAATACATGTTAGAAACATGCTAGCGACATGCTAGCAACATGCTAATCATGCTAGCAACATGCTAGTCGAATGCTAATCTTGCTAGAAACATGCTTGCATCATTCTAATCATGCTAAAATCATGCTAGCAACATGTAAGTCACATGTTAAAAACATGCTAGCAACATGCTAATCATGCTAAAATCATGCTAGCAACATGCTAGTCATGCTAGAAACATGACAAAAACATGTTAATCATGCTAGCAACATGCTTCTCGCATGCTAGTCATGCTAAAATCATGCTAGCAACATGCTAATCATGTTAAAATCATGCTAGCAACATGCTATTCGAATGCTAGTCATGCTAATCATGCTAGCAACATGCTTGTCGCATGCTAGTCATGCTGAAAACATGCTAGCATCATGCTAATCATTTAAGATACATGGTAGCGACATGGTAGCAACATGCTAATCATGCTAGAAACATGCTAGTTGCATGCTAGTCATGTTAGAAACATGTTAACAACATGCTAATCATATTAAAATCATGCTAGCAACATGCTAGTCGCATGCTAATCATGCTAGAAAAATGCTAGCAACATGCTAATCAATCTAGAGACATGCTAGCGACATGCTAGCAAACATGCTAATCATGCTAAAATCATGCTAGCAACATGCTAGTCGCATGTTAATCATGCTATAAACATTCTAACAACATGCTAATCATGCTAGTCGAATGCTAATCATGCTAGAAACATGATAGCAACATGCTAATCATGTTAAAATCATGCTAGCAACATGCTAGTCGCATGCTAATCATGCTATAAACATTCTAGCAACATGCTAATCATGCTAGTCGAATGCTAATCATGCTAGAAACATGTTAGCAACATGCTAATCATGCTAGAGACATGCTAGCGACATGCTAAAATCATGCTAGCAACATGCTAGTCGCATGCTAATCATGCTAGAAAAATGTTAACAACATGCTAATCATGCTAGAAACATGTTAGCAACGTGCTAGTCAAATGCCAATAATGCTAGCAACATGCTAGTCACATGCTAGTCATGCTAATCATGCTAGCAACATGCTTGTTGCATGATAGTCATGCTGAAAACATGCTAGCAAAATGCTAATCATGTTAGATACATGGTAGCGACATGCTAGCAAACATTCTAATCATGCTAGAAACATGCTAGCAACATGCTAATCATGCTAGAAACATGCTAGTTGCATGCTAGTCATGTTAGAAACATGTTAACAACATGCTAATCATGCTACAATCATGCTAGCAACATGCTAGCCGCATGCTAATCATGCTAGAAACATGCTAGCAACATGCTAATAAATCTAGAAACATGCTAACAACATGCTAATCATGCTAAAATCATTTTAGCAACATGCTAGTCGCATGTTAATCATGCTATAAACATTCTAACATGCTAATCATGCTAGTCGAATGCTAATCATGCTAGAAACATGATAGCAACATGCTAATCATGCTAAAATCATGCTAGCAACATGCTAGTCGCATGTTAATCATGCTATAAACATGTTAGCAACATGCTAATCATGCTAGTCGAATGCTAATCATGCTAGAAACATGTTAGCAACATGCTAATCATGCTAGAGACATGCTAAAATCATGCTAGCAACATGCTAGTCGCATGCAAATCATGCTAGAAACATGTTAACAACATGCTAATCAAGCTAGAAACATGTTAGCAACGTGCTAGTCACATGCTAATCATGCTAGAAACATGTTAGCAACATGTTAGTCATGCTAGAAACATAGTAGCGACATGCTAGTCATGCTAACAACATGCTAGTAACTTGTTAATCATGCTAGAAACATGTAAGTCGCATGCATTCTTTCTGTCAAACTAATCTATCTATCATTCTTTCTTTTGAACTAATCTATATAATTCTTTTTTAACTAATCTATCTGTCATTCTTTTTAACTAATATATCTTTCTTTCTTTCAACTAATCTATCAATCTAACTTTAAACTATAAACTTCTAACTTCTTTAAACTTCTTCAAACTTTCTGGTCAGGCTTTCTCAAGCCAACTTAAAGTTTGACTCAACAAACTTTTTTTTCTAGTTATTAATATTATTGTTCATTAAATTTTAAAACAATTCATTCATGTTAATTTTTTATTCTTTTTTAATCATTACTCCAGTCCTCAGTGTCATGATCTTTCAAAAATCATTCTAACATGCTGATTTGGTGCTGAGTTATTTTTCTAATTTTTATCAATGATAAAAAACAATAGTGCTGTTTCATATTTTTGAACAGCATTTATTTTAAATCTTTTGAAACATTATATAGGTGTCATTTCTGAATAGAAATAAGTTGCAGATATAGTAGAAAGAAATGCATTCATATTTTCATAAATTGGATAAATTAGTGGCCCTACAATAAGCATAAAAACCAATCATTTCTAATTGTTGCCCATATAAATGTCACATTCTTCGTTTAGCAGATCAAAGGACAATTGAGGTGCTTGCTGCATGTCAATCATTTAGCAATGTCACAATGCATAAGCCAGAATCAGAGAGTGCTTTAGACAGACTTTTACGTTTTTAAAACTGTTTGGGAGGTCCAACAACAACAGTTTAAAAAGACTACAAAAGAAGTGAGATATATGTAAACATCAGTAAAGCTTTCAATAAAGGAAGGTTAGAGCAGCAAAGTGCATTTGAACAGGTTCAGATCATACTTTGTCGGTTGTAGATAGGGCATTTCTTATGTAATGTAGTGTTTTCTTACACTACACATACACATACATACAAACACAAATTTGTGTGGGTCTTGCTCAGAGTCAGAGGAAAGTGAAAGATCTTTAGGTAATGGATGGAAAGAAGTAAGGAGTAATCGGGGAGAAAAACGGAAGAAAAGGAGTGATGTATAAGAGTCAGATGAAAAGAGTGGGGAAAGTATAAAGTGCATCGTATGGTTTGGAGATCAGATCGGGGTAAGCAAATTTAATCCATTAAAACTGACAAAGATCATAAATAGAGATATAGGAAATATTGATTTCGCTAAAGTTCTCTATGATGGGAATCTGCTAATTGGATGTAATAAAGAAGAGCAAGCAAATAAAACTCTCAAAATTAAGGAGATAGGAGGGACATTAAACATTAAAGTTGTCAGCACAAACAGAGTAGGAGATAAAAGTAAAAGTAGTGGCCGAAAAGGGATCATTTTTGGTTTTCCTCTTAATATAGGTATGGACAAGTTTAAAGGTAACTTAAAGGGAGGGAAGATAATAAATGCGAAAAGAATTAAATCAGGTGCATATGGAAACAGAAGAGACACAGAAACAGTAGTAATAATTTTCAAGAGGATGAAATTCCAAAAAGAGTAATGATGGGTGTGATGAGCTACATTGTAAGAGAATATATACCGGGACCAGTGAGATGTTTTAATTGCAAAAGATTTGGACATGTTGCTACAAGATGTAGAGAACAGTGTAGATGTGCTCGGTGTGGAGAAAACTATGAATATGGCAAGTGTGAGGAAAGTGTACAACCAAAATTTTGCAACTGTGGAGAGGCACATAGTGCAGCATTCAGGGGATGTGAAGTATTGAAAATGGATATTCAGAAAAGAAGGGTGGAGAAGAAGCTAACATATGCAGAGGCAGCAAAACAGGTTAAAGGACAAACTAAAGATCAAAGAGGTCAGTCAGGGGTTGCAATTGAAGTAAACAAAGTTCCGGAATAATTTCTGATGATTGAAAATAAAAAATTAGTGACATTTATTGCAGGAGTTATAAATAGTACAGCTGGGATTGAATCAAAAACACAGAAGACTCAGTTAATTGTAATAGCAGCAATACAGCATCTTGGAAGGACAGTCTTGACCTGGGAAGAAGTCAGAGATGAACTTCAGATAAGATCAAGTCAAGAAACATGTGGGTAATGCAGATAGATTTCAATAATTCAGTGGAATGCAAGATCTCTGATAGCAAACAGACAGGAGTTCAAGCATTTTATTGAAGATTTAATTATAAAACCGGATGTAATATGTATTCAAGAAACTTGAATGAAATGTTGGATGAAATGTTGTATAGATTTTGTTATACAAGGGTATAGTATTGTATGGCAAGATAGGGAAGAAGGGATTGGTGGTGGGTGTGCAACGTTTATTAAAAAATAAATTTCATATAGAATACTGGGAAAGGGAAGGGATCAAGAATATATTGTTGTGGGAATATGGAGTAGAGGACAGGATATAGTTATTATAAATTATTATAACCCATGTAAAAAAAAAAATGGTCAAGATAGATTTAGAGTAGTATGGTGTGGGGATTTAAATGCACATAATACACTATTGGCGCTTTTCCACTACACAGTACCAGCTCGCCTCGGCTCGCCTCGACTCGGCTCTGTTTGGTTTTCCACTGTGTAAAAGTTGTACCTGTACCGGCTTCCAGGTACTTTTTTTCGTACCACCTCCGGCGAGGTTCCAAGCGAGCTGAGGCGATACTATAATGTGACGTGAAAACAGCAGACTGCTGATTGGTCAGAGAGAATCGTCACTATTCACTGCGTCATCATTACACTCCTGTTTTTTTCAGCAGTGTTTCGTTTTGCTGCTCTCAGCCTCTCCTTAAACAACGTTTGTCTTCTTGCTGTGAAAAACAGCCACATCCCGAGGATCAAAAACAACATGCACTCGATTTCCTCCATTGTCCTGTGTGTGTGGGTAGCGGGTGTGTGTCGCGTAGAAGATTACGTCACGGCAGTTTCCTGCAGCGTCGCTATGACAACCAGGTACTATTGTGGAGGTACTATCTGCAATGGAAAACGGAGGGAAAAGCGAGCCGAGCCGAGCCGAGGCGAGTAGAGCCGAGTCGAGTCGAGCTGGTACTGGTAATGGAAAAGCGCCATATGGGGAGGAAGCTACATAAATTCTAATGGTTAAAGTAGTAGAGGAATTAATAGAGGAGAGGGAGCTGGTATGCTTAAATAATGGGAGGGGAACAAGTATAGACGTTCATACAGGAATGGAGTTTGTTTTGGATCTGACACTACACTGTCAGAAATAGGGGTACAGTAGGAGTCCATTTCTGTCCCCCAAGGTACAATCTACACTAACGTACCCCATAGGGCTTATTATTGGACCTCAAGGTACATGTGTTCCCAAACATTAAAAGGTACATATATGTACCGTTTTTTTTAAAGGGTAAGGTACAATTTGTAGAGCCAGCCCTGATTGGCTGCTTGAATCTCAATTTAAAAGAACGTCCGGTTTCTTCTGTTTCTTTCTATTGGCGGAGACGAAGTCATAGCACGGTTACGCATGGTTCTTACCAGATTTGGGCAGTCCAGGTGCCAAAGAGTAAAAGTCCTGCCATATTTTTGCTCCACCCATGAACTCAGCAGATGATTTCATCAGAGGAGGAACCAAGTCATTCCTTCCAAGTCACAAACAAGTCTTGAGTCAAATCCCAAGTCCTCAAAGAGTTAAAGTTAATGAGATAATTAAGTGACTAATTAAATGAAGATGCATTAGTGATGAACACCTGCTGTTTACAATCAACATCACTGAAGAAAAGAGAAACACAAGAACTACAACTGACTTTAGGCATTTTTGCTTCTAAACAAATTTGCTTCTAAACAATTTAATTATCGTTTTGCAGCAAACATTTGTGCAATGCTGATTCAACTCTTGATCTAGCAGATGACTTATGCTTATGATGACTGTATGATCTTGATTAAATTTCTTGATTATACGTTTAAAGAGAAGGGTTTGTGGTTTTGTTCTTAGAGAGGACTGCGTGTATTTACTGCTCTGTCTGTGCACTTTGGATGGGTTCAATACAGAATACGAGTTCTATATATCCGTACAAAGTATGGGTCACCATAATTAACTGTATGTCACCTTCACAAAAACTAGAGAAGTCTCATTATGCAAATGCCACCATATAATGCTTCAATATTAAGAAAACAAAAAAAAACACATTTTGGAATTAGGCATTTAGCCATGAACATTTATCATGTAATCCTCAACAGTGGTGAAAATTATTATTCATACTGCAGTGCATTATGGGAGTAATTCATGTATTGCAACATGCAGCATTTTGTTGATTGTCACCATTGTAGAGATTCATATGCTGGTTCTTGATATGTGTGTGTGTGTGTCTAAAAAGCACTGGAGTTCAAACTTCTATATGTGTTACAAATAAAAAATCCATACCATGTTAATATTAGAGCAAAGCTTTTATCTGCGCATGCTGTGGTTTTACTGGAATTATTCAAAACCTAGACATGTTATACGAAAGAAAACAAAAATATTTGAAATATAGTTAAACCAGCTCATTGTGACTATATGTTTTTCATACGTCACAGTTCTGTCTTCTCCACAACACACAATGCAGAGCTACAGAGAAAGATCTAACACAGCTAACACAAAGTCAAGGGTCAAGAGTACAACTAAACCAAACACTGATCTCCATGATGGTGGCATCATTTTAACCAATAAAACATCAACATCTGATCCTCTGTAATTCTCAATAACAGCAGGTGTTCATCACTAATTCAATAGTCACTTAATTATCTCATTAACTTTAACTCTTTGAGGACTTGGGATTTAACTTGAGAGTCGTTTGTGACTTGGAAGGAATGACTTGGTTCCTCTGGTGAAATCAGCTGCTGGACTTTTACTCTTTGGCCCCTGGACTTCCCACCTCTGTACAAAACTGGTCTCTTAAGGTACAAATCACAAGGGTACAAATTTGTACCCTATGCCAAGGGTACAAAGATGTACCCTTGAAGGGACAGCCCCAGTGACAAGCTATTGTACTCCTAAAGATACAATTATGTACTTTATTTTCTGAGAGTGTACCCTCAAGGGTACAGCTTTTGTACCCTTGGCATAAGGTACATAAAACATCAACATCTGATCCTCTGTAATGCTCAATAACAGCAGGTGTTAATCATTAATGCACAATCATCATTTAATTAGTCACTTAATTATCTCATTAACTTTAACTCTTTGAGGACTTGGGATTTGACTAAAGACTTGTTTGTGACTTGGAAGGAATGACTTGGTTCCTCCTCTGGTGAAATCGGCTGGTGAGTTCATGGGTGGAACAAAAATATGGCAGGACTTTTACTCTTTGGCCCCTGGACTTCCCACCTCTGGTTCTTACAGGGCTTTCAACCAAGGAGGTCCTTCAAAAAATATCAGAAGCAGGCATAGAAGTAACCGACGTCGAGATGTACTGCATTCTGAGTCTATTCCATTGTTTTGGCAAAATAAAGTATCTCTTTAACAAAGACGCCATGTGGAACCTTTGTGGAAAAATGTTTAATTTTTTGTCTTATGAGCGTCACTTTCATGCATGCTGTGTCAAGGCTGTTAATAAAAAGGACTATGCTGAAACCAGGAGATTAAATGGATTTTCAGGCAAATTACACTCACTCAGTAGATGATAATTTCCATGTTATAGTTAGACATTGTTTTTAAAATGAAAAGGATTTAATAAATTCTGATTTTTATTCAGCGTGTGTGTTAATATACCCTTTTTTCACCCTTTTTGAAGGGTGAGTTTTTGTACTGTTAAATAAAGGTACAAAATTGTCACCACATGTACAAAACTGGTCTCTTAAGGTACAAATCACAAGGGTACAAATTTGTACCCTATGCCAAGGGTACAAAAGCTGTACCCTTGAGGGTACAGCCCCAGTGACAAGCTATTGTACCCCTAAAGGTACAATTATGTACTTTATTTTCTGAGAGTGTAGTTTCAAATAATTTAGCTAGAAAGTGTAATTGGGAAGTTTTGGGGGAATCTAGTATTGGAAGTGATCACTACCCAATAGTAATAACATTGGATATAGAGGCAGATAGAACTATAACTCAAAGAGGAGGAAAATTGGTATTTGAAAAAGCAAATTAGTAATACTAGAAGCAGCATCAGAATCAATTCCAAAAAGTAATGGAAAAATGACATGGTAAGCGGTTCCTTGGTGGACAGATAAGTGTAAAGTAAAGCAGTTGTGAGGAGAACTATAAGGCAAGCTAAAAGAGAAAGCTGGCATGGTTTCTGTAGTGGAATTGGAAAAACAACTCCAGTAGATGATGTGTGGAATATGATCAAGAGAATGGAAGGTAATAAGTGTGGGAATATCCAGTATTAGAGTCGGAAGGAGAAATAGCTGTAACAGATAAGGATAAAGCAGAAATGCTAGTAAAAACATTTGCACAAATACATGGGTCAGGGAACTTAAGTGTGGAAGGAAAGAGGAGGAGAGAAGTAACAAAGAGACAAAATATAGAAGTATTGGGAAAAAGTGGGGGAATGGAGGACCAGCCAATTAACTTTCCTTTCAATGGAGATGAATTGAAGAGAGCTATTTGTAATGCTTATAAAAAACGGTCCTCTCCAGGAAAGGATCAGGTCGGTTATATAATGATAAGACATCTTAAAGATAAGGCTTTAAGAAAAATGTAAGAATTATATAATAGAGTATGGGAGGAAGGAAGACTTCCGAAAGTTTGGAAAGAAGCAGTTATAGTACCTATAAGAAAGCCAGGAAAAGATCCATCAAAACCCTCTAATTATAGACCGATAGTTCTTACATCGAATGTCTGTAAAATAATGGAAAGGATGAAAATGGAAAGGTTGACATATTATTTGGAAAAAATAGGATTAATATCAAAATATCAAAGTGGTTTTAGAAAAGGAAGAGGAACAATGGATCCTATAGTATGTTTAGAAAATGAAATTAGGAAAGCGCAGATAAATAAAGAGTCCGTAATAGCAATATTTTTGGATGCCCAGAAGGCTTATGATATGATGTGGAGAGAGGGACTTTTGATAACATTAAAAATGATGAATATAGGTGGAAGAATTTACAATTGGATAAAAGATTTTGGGGGAACAGAAGCATCCAGGTGTGAATAGGGAATGAAGTGTCAAATACATTCCAGATAGAAAATGGTACTTCACAAAGGAGTGTCCACTATTGATAAGTCCACTATTGTTTTCCATAATGATAAATTATGTATTTAATAAAGTAGAACCAGATATAGGTAGGTCTCTGTTTGCAGATGATGGGGCTCTCTGGAAAAAGGGAAGGAATATTTTATATATTAATAGGAGGATACAAATGGGGATTAAAATTCTCAGTGGAGAAAAGTAAAACAGTAATTTTCTCTAGGAAGAGGGTTCTTCCAGAAGCAAGTTTGAAGATGAATGAGAAATCATTAGAAATGGGGAAGGTATTTAAGTTTTTAGGTATTTATTTTGATGCAAAACTAACCTGGGCTGAACATATAAATAAAATTGTAGAGAAATGTCAGAAGGTGTTAAACATGAGATGTGTAAGTGAAGTGGAATGGAATGGGGGGAAAGTTTTTCTTCATTAAAAACGATTTATGTAGCACTGATACAGTCTGTGTTTGATTATGGTTGTGTGGTATATGGTTCTGCCTCAAAAAAAACCTGTTGTAAAAACTTTGTAAAATTCAAGCTCAAGGGATGAGGCAGTGTTGTGGAGCAGTAAAGTCTACACCCATTCCAGTTTTACAAGTATTAGTAGGAGAGATGCCACTAGAAATTAGAAGGAAACAACTAATGGTCAATTACTGGGCTAACCTCCAGGGGCATAAAGATGAGCATCCCACAAAAATGGTTTTACAGAATTGTTGGGAACAAAATGAAAGATGGATAACAAGTTTTGGGTGGAGTAGTAAAATATCTGCAGAAGAAATGCAAGTAAATAACATCAAGATGAGTCTGTTGTGATGAAAGAGGACAAGAGAGAGCAATTCGCAGAGCAGATACAGTCTTTTAATAACAAAACACAGGAGCTTGACAGAGTTCTAGTAGAAACGAAAAAAACCTCCCAAAGGAAAAAAACTGGAACCAAAACTTTCACTAGTTCAAAAAATAGAAAAGCAAAAAACCACAGACCGCCCAGGCAGTATCAGTATGGTGGACAGCTCCGCAGCATCACCGTAGAGGAAACAGGCAGATCCGTTGACGAGCAGCCGCAATACTTCTAGACTCTCACTCCTCTCTTGACCACGCCGTAGGGACCCGCACACAGACAGCTTCAAAAGGTAAGCGCACTGGGCACAGGCAGACACAATGGTAAATGCAGGACAGACAACCAGCGATGCAGAAATCCCCAACCAGACAGGACTAGGACTTAGACACGACAGGGGAGAAGACATACAACGTTAGCGAGAATATAGGAATAATCTGGCAAGGAAGGTAGGGAGGAGAAGGAAAGAACTAGGAGTGCTAATCAAGGGAGAAGGGGGAACAGGTGCGGGAAGCCAAGTGCAAAGAGTAGCGCAATGAAGAGCAGCTGAAGGAGATTAACAGAGCAGAGGAAAGGTGAGTGCGAAATAGGAGAGGAAGAGTGAATAAATCTGTGTGAAAAGGGAGGGAGAAAGAAAGAACCAGGATCATGACAGTGCCCCCTTCTCAACGAGCGCCTCCTGGCCCTCCCGAGGGGAAAGCCTGGTGGGAGCGGAGGAAATCATCAATAAGCGAATGGTCCAGAACATCCCGGAAGGGGATCCAACTTCTCTCCTCGGGGCCATAACCCTCCCAGTCCACTAAGTACTGCTGACCCCGACCCCGGCGGCAGACGTCTAATAACCTACGAACCCTATAGACAAGGGATCCCTCGATCTGCACGGGGGGAGAGGGAGAACAGGGTGGGACGCGGATAACCGGCTTAACGCAAGAGACATGAAAGACAGGATGGACGCAACGGAGATTAGGAGGGAGTTGAAGGCAGATTAGAAACGGACCAACGAAACGGGGAGCCAACTTGCCGAGACCGACTGGAGGGGCAGGTTGAGAGTAGAGAGCCAAACCCTCTGACCGCAAATATATCTAAGGCTCTTGACTCAGCGGCGATTAGCAACCCGTAGGGTCCGGTCTCTAGAACGGCAAAGAGCGGATCTGACTCTCCTCCAGGTACGCTTACAGCGATGTCCTTGGACGAGAACAAGGGTGGTTGACATCCGAGACTCGTTTGAAAAGGAGATAGCCCGGTGGCAGAGGACGGGAGCGAATTATGAGCATATTCAGCCCAGGGAAGTTGTTCAGACCACGACGCCGGGTGGCGAAACGCAAGGCTATGTAACATGCGGCCGATGGTTTGATTGGCTCGTTCGGCCTGACCATTAGTCTGAGGGTGGAAACCGGACGAGAGACTAGCGGACGCTCCGATCAAACGGCAGAATTCCTTCCAAAACTGCGACACAAATTGGGGACCTCTATCAGAGACAACATCAGAGGGAAGACCATGTAACTTAAAAACATTTTCAATGACAATCTGGGCAGTCTCCTTGGCAGAGGGGAGTTTGGACAACGGAATAAAATGGGCCGCCTTAGAGAAACGGTCGATGACAGTGAGGATAATGGTGTTACCGGCTGATGGTGGGAGACCTGAAATGAAATCTAGAGCGATATGGGACCAAGGGCATGAGGGAATGGGAAGGGGTCTGAGGAGGCCGGCCGGAGGGGAGTTCCCAGACTTCCCAGACGGTCTGTGCACACACCGCACAGGTGGCTACAAAACGACGAGTATCCCGTTCGCGGGAGGGCCACCAGAACCGTTGGCCTATGGATGCCAGGGTGCACCTGGCTGGGATGGGCAGGGATGGGCAGCCAGGATGGGCAGCCAATTTAGACGAGTGAGCCCACTGAAGTACTGCCGGACGGGCGGATGTGGGGACGAAAAGAAGATCAGTGGTACATCGACACGGAGTGACGGAATGTGAGAGAGCTCGTTTGACTAGCCTCTCAATTCCCCAGATAGCCGCACCAATCACGCGCCCCTTAGGGATAATGGGAACGTGTGACTCGGAGCCCTCTGAGGAATCAAAGAGGTGTCAATGTCAATGTCACCTTTATTTATATAGCGCTTTAAACAAAATACATTGCGTCAAAGCAACTGAACAACATTCATTAGGAAAACAGTGTCAATAATGCAAAAATGAGAGTTAAAGGCAGTTCATCATTGGATTCAGTTATGTCATCTCTGTTCAGTTAAATAGTGTCTGTGCATTTATTTGCAATCAAGTCAACGATATCGCTGTAGATGAAGGGTCCCCAACTAAGCAAGCCAGAGGCGACAGCGGCAAGGAACCGAAACTCCATCGGTGACAGAATGGAGAAAAAAACCTTGGGAGAAACCAGGCTCAGTTGGGGGGCCAGTTCTCCTCTGACCAGACGAAACCAGTAGTTCAATTCCAGGCTGCAGCAAAGTCAGATTGTGCAGAAGAATCATCTGTTTCCTGTGGTCTTGTCCTGGTGCTCCTCTGAGACAAGGTCTTAGGTGGGACAAAGCATCAGGCTTGACGTTCTTTGAGCCGGGTCGGTAGGAAATTGAAAAGTCGAAACGGGTAAAAAACAACGCCCAACAAGCCTGACGGGCACTCATCCTCCTGGCGGAACGAATATATTCGAGATTCCTGTGACCCGTCCACACAATGAAAGGAACAGAGGAACCCTCCAACCACTGATGCCATTCACCCAGCGCCAGGTGAATTGCGAGTAGTTCACGATTGCCCACGTCGTAATTACGCTCAGAGGGAGATAACCGATGTGAGAAATAAGCGCAGGGATGGACCTGACCATCGGAGGCAGATCGCTGGGAGAGTATGGCCCCGAATCATCTCCTCCTTGAAGAGGGAAAAGCGCTCGGTGCACACGGCCTTGGCCCCCAGACTGCCGTCCCCCACTGGCGAGCTCGTCCTGAGAGAAGAGAGATGATATAGGCGATCCTTGCCAGGTCCCCTGAATAGGTCCGTGGAGTGAATAGATCTGGACAAGGCTGGCGGATTGAGACAACACTGGTGGAGCTGCTTGGCAAGATCCGTCACCTGTGCGGCCAGGGTCTCCACGGCCTGTCTCGGGGCCGATAATTCCTCCTCGTGCTTGCCCATCATAGCCCCTTGGATCTCGACGGCCGTCTGGATCGGATTCTCTCTTGCTGGGTCCATAGTTTGCCATATTATTCTGTTGTGATGAAAGAGGACCAGAGAGAGCAATTCGCAGAGCAGATACAGTCTTTTAATAACAAAACACAGGAGCTTGACAGAGTTCTAGTAGAAACGAAAAAACCTCCCAAAGGGAAAAAAAACTGGAACCAAAACTTTCACTAGTTCAAAAATAGAAAATCAAAAAACCAGGCGGTATCAGTACGGTGGACAGCTCCGCAGCAACACCGTAGAGGAAACAGGCAGATCCGTTGACGAGCAGCGGCAATACTTCTAGACTCTCACTCCTCTCTTGACCACGCCGTAGGGACACGGGCACAGACAGCTTCGAGAGGTAAGTGCACTGGGCACAGGCAGACACTGTGGTAAATGCAGGACAGACAACCAGCGATGCAGCAATCCCCAACCCGACAGGACTAGGACTTAGACACGACAGGGGAGAAGACATACAACATTAGCAAGAATAGAGGAATAATCTGGCAAGGAAGATAGGGAGGAGAAGGAAAGAAGTAGGAGTGCTTATCAAGGGAGAAGGGGGAACAGGTGCGGGAAGCCAAGTGCAAAGAGTAGCGCAATGAAGAGCAGCTGAAGGAGATTGACAGAGCAGAGGAAAGGTGAGTGCGAAATAGGAGAGGAAGAGTGAATGAATCTGTGTGAAAAGGGAGGGAGAAAGAAAGAACCAGGATCATGACAGAGTCCAACAGTTTTTTTCAAGAATATGAACCATAGGTTTATGTAACACCTCAAGTAGATTTGCATTCGTTGGAGGTTAAAAAAACTGAAAGAGAAGCTGAATTGTCATCCGCTTTTACAATATAAACCAGAATCCAATACCCTCTGCATTTACAAGTGTATAGAGATGGATCAAAAGATCCAAAACGTCAAATAACTGGGGCTGCTTTTTTAGTTTAATAAAAAAAGTAAGTCATAATATAAGATGTGTAGGTAAGTCAAGAAAAGAAGAGATTATCTTCAACAGGATATTGTTAGGGCATTCAAATTTAAATAGCACTCAAAAGTAATAGGGAAACATCTAAATGGGTTATGTGAACAATGTCATGTTGAAGAAACAATACCTCATGTATTACTTGAATGTAGTAAGTATGAATGGGAAAGAGGAAAAATGATAGTTGAAATAAGTATAGCAGGTTGAGTGGTCGCAATGGTTTCAATCACACTGATTGTAGCAGGTTGATTGGTCGCAGTGGTTTCAATCACACTCGCACTCTCTCTGGATCAATCAGGACTTAGCTGCAGGCTATATAGGCAGGGGTTCCCTATTGACACTCCTTACTCTTTGTGGCCGGAGGCACATTTCGGCTCTTGACTCTTTTGAGGCCGCGGTCCAGTCACGGTAATTCGACAGGTAATGCAATGGGCTAATTTGATTCATCTATAGGCCTTGTTTACATTAGGATGGGCGTTACAGCGTGCAGTGTCTTTTGCAGTGTCTCCCTGTTATAAACCCGATCATTCCTGTGACGGAACCAGGTTGAGTTTTGCTGCTGGCTCGGTGTAGCTGTACTATCGTCACTATTGGTGTAAGGCTCCTTGATGGGTATGTATGTATACTAGTTGGCATTACGTGTATATTTTAATCACAAACCGTTACTGAATTTGGTTTGTTTGTGTACGTCAGGGTTGTAAATTGCTTCGCATACACTGGTATCTGCACCAGCCCCTCCTTTCCCGGTCACGCTGCTGTTTTGTCTCAACTATTGTTTTAACTGTAGACTGTTTAACCAGTTATAGCTACAGTAGCTCACTCCAAGCTCTGAACGCCGCTACGTGCCTTCCAGCACCAGGACCTGTTGCCCAATTGGGTGTCTGGCAGGGCTGTATTTGAGTTTTTTTTAAGTTTTGATAAAGACTTTCATTTTTGCTGAAACTTTGATTTGTTAAACTTTGGTTCTATTTGTTAGGCTCTAGGCAGCTATTAAGTCCCCTTTGCTGCCTAGAATTGCCTTAGACTGAAGTTGCTTTTTTCATTTATTTTTGGTTTATTGATTTATTTCCCTCCCCAATAAATGACCAAGTGGTGGTGTCAGTGTCCTCGGTGGTGGTGTCTCTTCTTGTGTGCTGTGTTTTCTCTTGTTTGCTTATTTTGGTTTTTTTTATCACAGTGTGTGTGAGTGTCCACATGTAATTGGGGAATCCTCCCCTGAGATCCCACACCCCTTGATCCTACCTCTCCACTGGTAAGGCCTCAGCACTCATTTCCCCTATTTATGGTGTATGTTATTTTATACTTGTATTTTAGTAATTGTATGAATAAAATTGTCTTTTAACGGAACTACGTCTCTGGCTTCATGCATAAATCAAACCTGTGTGCTTTTTTGTATTTTGGTGGTTTAACTATTGAGTTAGTCAAATCCTATTCTCGGGGTGAAATTCCCCGGGTGGTGGTGCTGGTAAAAGAAGTCCTACTCGCCACAATCTGGTGTAGTCGGCAGGGTTGTGCATTCCTGAAAGCCATAGATGTTTTTTCCGGTTTTGTTTATTGTATTTGTATGGTGTGATTATTGTATTGTGGGTTATTGTGTTTAACATTATTTTTTTGTTTATTTTTATTTAGAGACAAAACAGCAGCTGGCTTCTTCCTTTTGCGGCTTTTGACGAACTGCTGTTACTTTCCTTTTCGGCTCCATTGTACCAGTAGGGCTTAGTCATGGGTGAGGAGTTACAGGAGTTGAGGGAGCTAGATGCACAGTTAAGAGCGGATAATGAGAGGATGCGCCAGGAGCAGAATGTTAACGCTCCTGGTCCCAGCTCTGCAGCCCCTACTACTGCCATGGTTAATGCCCCTGTAACTGAGCGACTTATTGTACCTCGAAATCGAAAATGTCCCATGTTCCGGGGTAGATCAGGTATAGGGCTCATAGAGTGGCTTGATGAGGTGCAGGCCTGCATGAGGGCACGCCACCTGTCTGTTTCTGATCAGGCCTTTTTCTTGTTTGACCATTTGGAGGGAGAAGAGCGTGAAGAAATAAAGCATCGGCCCAGTACAGAGCGAGGTGATCCAACCAAAATTATAGCGGCATTACAGGAGTTGTATGGCTGTTATGAGTCCTATGTAGCCCTTCAGGAAGCTTTCTTTTCTAGACGGCAGCAGGAGGGAGAGACATTGCAAGAGTTTTCACTTGCCCTGATGAGTCTTATGGCCTCTGTAAAACAGAGTGCCCCCAGTGGCATGCCAAATTCCGAAGTATTGTTGCACGACCAGTTTGTGGAGCACGTGCTTGAAGGTGCTCTCCGCTGTGAGTTAAAACATTTTGTGCGCCGGAAGCCTACAGCGACTCTGTAACGATATCAACCTTCATATTCATCCGGAAGAAGGAGGCGGGAACCGGCGGACAATCAACAACATTTTAATAACAAAATAAACACCAAAAACAGCGCACCAGCCCCTCACGGACGACTGGTGCGCATAAAATAAAAACCACAACACAACTAAAAGCCCAGGCCTGGTCCTCTCTCGTCCTTCACTGTCGTCGCTCCAGTTTTATATCCTTCCATCTCCTCCATGGGCCTCGAGACCGGTGGGACGAACAGGTGTAGTTCATCTCCAATCACTCCCCCGGCCTCGCTCCCATGTCCCTCGGCCCCGCCCCACTCGTCACATACCCCCATCGCCCCTCGCAGGCCGGGGGGTACTCCCGAGACTGCGCTCTACTCCCCCCCCCCCCCTCCCTCCGGGGGGGCCGCTCCCGGGGACCTGCGGGAACCTGGGGGTAGGACAGGCGAGGCGAGAGAAAAGGAGATGGAAGGAGGAGCGACAGAGACGAGAGAGGGGAGAGAGGGAAAAAAAAAAAAAAAAAAATTCCGGTTCCCAGACGCACCGCTGCTCGGCCCTCCACCAGCTGGGTGATCTCCTCCGCGGTGCCTGGCGGTGGCACTGGACGGCCCTCGGCGGACGGCACGACACTCCTCCGCCGCCCGGTGGACGGCGACGGCTCCTCCGGTTTTGGGCAGCCGGCAGGAGTCCCCCGTTCCCTGCTCCTCCCCGTTCCGGCGGAGGCAGCAGGCTCCGGCCACCTGGCGAACGGCGCCGACTCCTCCGCTCCCTCACGGACGGCAGCCGTCTCTCCACATCGTGGGCGGCCGGTAGCGAGCTCGCCCGTCCCCGGCAACTCGCTCCAGTCCACCGCCTCGAGCGTCCATGGCGGCACACTCCTCGCCAGCTCGATGGCACCGCGGATTCACCACAGCGGCGAGGGATCTTCAGCAGCGCGTCCCTCCTTCTCCCGGGTTTCGGCACCACTGTAACGATATCAACCTTCATATTCATCCGGAAGAAGGAGGCGGGAACCGGCGGACAATCAACAACATTTTAATAACAAAATAAACACCAAAAACAGCGCACCAGCCCCTCACGGACGACTGGTGCGCATAAAATAAAAACCACAACACAACTAAAAGCCCAGGCCTGGTCCTCTCTCGTCCTTCACTGTCGTCGCTCCAGTTTTATATCCTTCCATCTCCTCCATGGGCCTCGAGACCGGTGGGACGAACAGGTGTAGTTCATCTCCAATCACTCCCCCGGCCTCGCTCCCATGTCCCTCGGCCCCGCCCCACTCGTCACAGACTCTAATTGAGGTTAGGGGTGAGGCCATCCGGTGGGAGCGCAAGGGGTTACCTGGGGGTGCTAGAGGCCGAAGTCATTCGGTCCCCTCTGCCTTGGGCATGCAGTTTGGAGTCCAGTGTGGTCCTCAGGGTTTGAGTACTTCCATCCAAGCGTCTGATCTGAGTGAGATGTGAGAAATGTTGAAGCTGCAGCAAAAGCAATTAAACCAGCTTACTCAAAGCATGTCCCTCTTACAAAATTCCCAGCTGCGCAACCGGCCATCTTATAAGGGTTCTGTTATACGTCGGCGCTGTCAGCAACCGGGTCACTTTGCCAGGGAGTGTGAGGGGATACGTGCCCCACCTCACACTCAGCCTGTCCTGCCTGCCCTCCAACAGTCTAGTAGTCAACCGCGTCATCTTCCGGTTTCGGAAAACTAGCGCCCACTGAATTGCACAATTCAGAGTCACAATTCGGTGGGGGCAGCCACTGGCTCTGAAGTTATCCCAAGTGTTTTGGAGGAAGTTCCTAAGTTGATTTCCTCTTGTCCACATTTGGACGTGACTATGGGAGGGGTTGATGTCCCTTGCTTGGTGGACATTGGATCCATGGTGTCTACAGTTACAGAGAGTTTTTTTCCTCCAGCATTTTGAGCCGTGGGGTAGAGAGAAACTCCAATCTTGCCACTGGCTGCAGCTCAGAGCAGCCAATGGGCTGGCCATCCCTTATATTGGCTATCTGGAGTTGGATGTTAAACTTTGTGAGAAGTCCGTGGCAAGGTGCGGTGTACTGGTGGTTAAAGATCCCCCCGGTGATATGTCACTTCACGTCGCCGGTGTGTTGAGAATGAATATCATCCAGAGGTGCTATAGAGAGCTTTTCGGCCAGCATGACTTGGCCTTGTTCATTCTGCCCTCAGTATCTAGGGCTCCAGAATCTGTTGTGAAGGCATTGCAATGATGTCACCAGGCCAGCGAGCAGGCTCCCCAGGGCATTTTAGGTAAGGTGAAGGTTCGGGGTAGGAAGTCCTGCCGCATCCCTGGTGACATGATAAAGACCATTGCTGCAACCTGTTCAGTGCAGTATTCTGGATGTACTGTACTGTTCGAGCCTTTGGACTCTGGTTTGCCTGCTGGAATTCTGGCTTCTCCGGCCCTGGTTCAGGTTGTCGGGGGTACTGCTTATATACTGTCGTGGCAAAATTTAAATCAACTCTCATCAGCATAAGAGACAGACTCATTCTCAGGTATAATTAAAAAGCTTTTATTCTTTGCAAAGAAGGTCAGACAGTCATACAGCAACACTGAGTTCCTGCAGAGTGAAACCGACCCAGGAAGAGGGCAGTCCTCCACCTTATATCCCTTTGCTGCATCAAGGTTACAGAGTCTTAGCAGCTGTAAATTTCCACACATAACAAGGAACACTCTCTATGGGCTGTTTCTCACACATTTAGGACTTAGGTGACCCCCTTAGGTCATCCCCAGGCATTGTCCCCCCACTATATGGCCCAATGACCCTCTCAGGTCATTCTCAGACATCTGTTTCCCACCCAGGTGTCATCCTTCTGAACCACACAGCAATTATAAGAAAACACATGCATATATAGGCATACAGAAGTAATGTTAAATGAATTTTTCCACCACAATTTTCCCCTTTTTATCATTAATTGATCACTAAAGCATAAAAATTCATTACTACTGGTTATATGTTCACTACACACTTAGCATTATGTTGCTCTGGAAGCCGGGCTAAACGAGTAGTCACTGCTACTGCATTCCTGATATTATCAGACCCTCAGTCACCTCACAGACACAAACAGTATAGATTCAGATAGGCCCGAACATTACTTATTTCAAAGAAAAATATCATAAGTCTCATACATTTAACAAATTTCACTGTAGCTTCCACTACTGTTTGTCCCTTCATCAATAGTTTTCTCCCCACCAAATCCATGATAATGTCTTCATTGTACACAGTCATTTGAACCATTTGATGTTAAATGATAAACTTCACCAGTCTCTGTACTGAGCTGGATATCAACTAAAAAATACATGGTAGACATAATAGCAGCAAAAATCATTTAGCAGCATTATGTGTACGCTCAGGCTCTTTTACCGCCTTTCTCATGTGGGTGATGATATTGGTAACGTTGTCACTGTAGTCTGGAATATGAAAACAACATGATGTACCCAACCATGAGGCTCATATTTATCTTTTCACTTGAGCGCAGACTACTTCGAAGCTGTTTTTCAGTCTTAGCCTTGCTCTTCCCGCTGATAAGGACACTTGATGTTTAGGCTGGATTCTGGCCTTGTTGACGTGTGTCCCCACTCCTTTCTGTGGGACCTTTCTGCAGTGGCTGGCCTGGATCCACGTTTCTCTCTCTGCTACTTTCACAGCCGTGTGAGTGGTCAGAAGCACCTGGAACGGTCCCAGCGACCTTTTCGCCTTCCAGCTCTTTCTTCTTAGATCTCGTACCACCACGAAATCTCCTGGTTTCAGGTTGTGCAACGGTGTTTCAGCAACCTTCTCCTGAGCAGCTTTCACCTGAACACAGACATTAGACAACAGAGAAGACATTTCCTTGCAATAACTCAACGTGTCATGCTCGCACACCTGTAGATGGTAGCTGTTGTTTACCTCCTCCGATTCCCTTAAATGGTGGGTTGCCAAAGAGTATTTCAAAAGGGCTCAGGTTTACTCTGTATCGATTTATCATTCTCATGTACATGAGAATGATTGGGAGCACCTTAACCAATGTGAGTCCAGTTTTCTCACAGCACTTAGCCAATTTGATTTTTTTATTGCCCCTACAAAAAATGTGTTTCATTGTCTGAACTGATTTTTCGTGGAATTTCCCCATCTCGGGACTATTTCAGTCAGCAGAGCCCTTACTACTGCTGCTGCATCCTGTTTGGACATTGGGAAGACCTCTACCCATTTGGACCACATGTCCACAAATACCAAACCATTTTTCCTTCCCTTCACATGGGGACAGTTCAGTGAAATCCATCAGGGCTGGCTGGGATACCTGAGACATTTTTATGCATCTTGCCACATTATGTGTATTACAAATGACACATCTTTTGCAAAAAGTTCTGCATAAATGTTGAAACCCTTTGTAAACCACAATTCTTTAATTTGCATAATCATTCCCCCTTTCGATGCGTGGTCTTTCCCATGCATCGACTTAGCATAGTAAGGAAAGAAGTGTTTAGGTAAACAAGGCTTGCCATCTCTACTCATCCATACTTCATTCACTACTTCATAGCCACACTGCTTCCATTTATCTCTCTCCTGTCCTGTCGCAAATGTCTGCATGCCCTGGAAAGATGAAGAAATGTCAGGGTTATTTTCAGATAACAAAGTACACTCTGGTGATTTTGTCTGCTGAGATGCCGCAGCCTTCGCCGCTGCGTCTGCTCTGGCGTTTCCTGTAGATACAGAATCTTTGTTATTAGTATGCGCTGCGCATTTACAAATGGCTATCTATTCTGGCAGCAAAATAGCATCTAGAAAATCTGCCACAAGGGGTGCATTTAATATTGGTCGCCCATCTGACTTCAAAAACTTTCTGTGTTTCCACAATGCCCCAAAATCATGAGTAACCCCAAATGCATAGCGTGAATCTGTTTAAATCGTTACACATTTGTCTGTCATTAGTTTGCATGCTTCTGTTAATGCCACAAGCTCAGCTGCTTGTGCTGAATAATTTGATGGCAATGTCAAATTCAGTTGTTACCGCCTAACCAACCTTATTCAGGCCTTTTTGTGGATCTTTAAAAGCTGAGCCATCCACAAAGAGGGCACTTTCACAGTTTTCAAGTGGCACGTCAGACAGGTGTGGACGTGGCATACACACTTGTTCAAGTGCTGTTAAACAACAATGCTCTTCCCCATCCTCTTCTTTTAAAAGGAGAGTAGCAGCATTCAAGGTTGTGCATCGCTTAACAGTGATGTTAGGCATATCAAGCAGAATAGTATGATATCTTAACCATCGTGCTGTTGATAAGTGTGATGTTTTCTGTTCCTGCAAAATCATGGACACTGCGTGAGACACCATCAATGTCAGATCAGAGTAACCTACGAATTCTCTAGAAGCCATCACGGCCTGCTCAGCAGCTGCCACCGCCCTCAGACAGTGCGGCAGCCCTGCTCCAACTTGGTCTAATTTGCTTGAAAAAATATGCCACAGGTCTCAACTTGTCTCAATGCTGTTGCAACAATACAGAAGTCATAAATAAATTTTTCTCATCAACCATCTGAATAAAGGGTTTATTTTGGGCCGGCAAGCCCAGAGTTGGCGCAACAGACAGCTGAACTTTCATGTTCAGGAATGCCTCTTCCGCTTTCTCTGTCCACTCAATCCTGTCACATAAATTCAACCCCTTCCCTCTCAGGGCTCTCAGGGGCAGCTCAAAAATTGCATAATTTGGAATAGATGTTCTACAGTATGAGCACATCCCCAAAAATGAAAGCATTTGTTTCTTTGTCAGTGGTTTTGGGACCTCTTTTATAGCTTTAACCCTTTTTTCAGACAGTGATTTGCTATTCGGTGTTATTATATGCCCCAGGAATGTTATCTGTTGTTTTACAAACTACAGTTTTGTCACAGTGTCAGTTACACATGTAAGCTCATCACGAGCACACAAGCAAAGATCATCCATATACTGTAATAAAGCTGTACCTGCTGTCAGGGTCCAAGGTTCCAAACTCCTTCTTATGGCTTCGTTGTAACCTTTGCCCTCAAATTCAAATGCAAATCAGAATTGGTTTTTATCAACTGGCACGCTAAAAAATGCATTTGCCAAATCTACCACTGAGAAGAATTTTGCATTTTGTGGTATTTGTGACAAAATTGTGTATGGATTTGGCACTGATGGAGCCCTTTGTCTGATAGCAGCACTTACAGCCTGTAAATCCTGTACAAATCGCCACTCTGTGGGCTGACCCTCATCCCCTATTTTTTATTATTATTTTTTTTACAGGAAAAATTGGAATGCGAACTGGAGAATCATTGTATGGCACCATTATACCCTCTTTTAATAGTGACTCAAATACTGGTTTTATACCAAGAATTGCCTCTAGTTTTAGAGGGTATTGACATTGACATGGTCTGTAATCAGATTTTGGGGTGACCACAACTGGTTCACATCCTTTAATCAAACCCACATCATATTTGTGTTTTGCCCATAACTCTGATGGCACTTCTGCTAATGCTGGATGTATATCTGAGGCACAATGCAATGATTTTCCCTTTCTCTTTTGTCAATGGGTACCACAACGCTCTCTACCTCGATTTCATGCTTGCACTCTGACATAAACACTCCCAGACTCTCACTGTGTTTCACTCCCTGCCCTATCTTCCTCTGTCTGTAACACAAACACAGCTTTTCACAAACAGTTCTAATCTGGGCTCTGTCTGCTGGCCTTGGAGAGCGAGGCACAGAATCCTCTGCCATTGAGTAAAACTGAAGCTGTTTTTCTGTCAGGCAAACTGAAACTGCTCACACATTTTCTGTCATTTTCTCAAAACGTAAAGTTTCTCCTTTTCCTCCCTCAAACCAGTCTTTTTCATACTGGTCATCTCGTTGTACTACAACACGTGACGTGCAATGCAATTTGTCAGGCAACACAATTTCTCTGTCAAATGGTTTTGTTCGATTTTTAGCCAGTTCACACATCATTCCAGCCCAATCAGAATTTATGATGTGCCATTCATATGCCCATTTTGGTTCTGCTTGCAGACATCAAATTTGCTCTTTCTCTGCCCCTCGGACACGGAGTCTGCAATCAGTGTCAAATTTAGTTTGAACAATAAATCTCTCCCCATCAAAGGCACTGGACATGCAGGGGTGTAGAGAAAAGCATGCCTCAGCACCTCGCCCCCCTCTGATTCACAATTCAGAGGCACTGTGAACCTTTCACAAATTACGTGCCCTGATGCAGAAATTGACTCATTAATTTCGCCTGTTAATTGTGGTTGGCATTGCAAATCACATGGCTGTATAGATAAATATATATATATATATATATATATCAGCTAAAAACTCAATCAATATCCCCTCTTTAGCATAGGATATTTAGGCATTTTCATAAAAGCTTCACTCTTAAACATAATAGCACATTTGTCAGGATGCTTATCAACAGAATCAGACATACACATATACTCTTCATTGCAGAGAGCAGAAAGTACATCAGTGCATGTGTGTGCTCCCTGACTTGTGACCGTTGGTTGCTCGCCCTGGACCCCTCCTCTCTGCTCTCCGTCTCCTTCGCTTCAGTCTGCTTGTTGATTTCGCTGGTTCTCCGGGCAATTCGTTGCCCAATGACCGTCCTTTTTGCACAGTCTGCATCTGGTACACTTTAATGTTGTATGTTCATCAGTCTTGCAGATCCGACAACCCCATCTTTCAGATTTCCTTTCAGTTTCATTCGGATATCTTCCTCCTCCTCTTTTCCATCTTCCCCCTTTCGATTGCTGGTTTCGCTGTGCAGAATAGCCCCCCGGCTTCAACACGGCTTGCACTAACACCAGCTGCCACTCTCTGTTGGTCTTGGCTTTAACTCTTTCCTTCTTCGTCGTCTGTATCTCTTCTGCATGCAAAGCGTGTGCTTAAACAGCAGATAGCCGTCCACTTTTCCATTCAGTGTCCTCTCCGGCAATCTTCTTTCTGCAGCTCTCCACTCACTTCATGCCTGCTCGTAGCCCCCAGTCTCACTTCCAACAGCCTTCTCAGTTCGTACATGGTAGGGCTGAATTCTTGGCAGAAGGTGACTAATCGGGTAGAAAATTTATCACCTGCTTCGTCAGGGCTCAGCAAGTGAGCCATCGCTTCTTTCATGTCCGTTATAGTCCACGGTCTAAAGATCATAACAGGCCCGTCAGGACCTAAAACTTCAATCACTGGAGCTGTTATACTCACATTTTCTTCTTTCGCTGTTTGTCTTGTTTTTCTTTTCTTTGTCGGGGGTGCTCTGCGCACTATTTCCTCTTCAATTTCTTCGTTGGGGGTTTCAGGAATGATTTCTGGTTCTTCCTCTGTTTCCTGTCTCCATTCTGGATCTGGCCACGGTGCTGTTGGTCTTCTCGGCAGAGAGCAGTCGAGGTCAGGGTCCAGTTTCACGACTTTCAGCTCGGCCACGGAAAGTGTGTATAGAGCGGAGGTACATGTTTAGAAACACAAACATCAGAGCGGTTAGTAGGTCTATGTGAGGCATTTACACTTTCTTCACATTCTTCAACTTTCTTTTCTTCCATTCTACTTGCTAATTCTTTCTGCATCGTTCTCCTTTGTCCCCTATCTGCTTCCGCTATCCAACAATTCACAGTTCATTCACATTTTTCACACATGTCTCGCACAACAACCTTTCTGTCTCTCACTTCCCTCTTCTACTGATTCCTTCACAGCTTTTAAATTCTTAACACTCAACGTTCCCTCTTTTAGAAAACCATGGTATTTAATTAATTTCCCCATATCTTGCATGCATTTTTGGCCATACACTTTTTTCATTTGCCTAAACACCGGTGTATCATATTCAGCGAGCTTGCTCTGAGACTTTCCCATATTCCCCGGTTTCCTCTCTGTGGAGATTCTCTTTGGCGCGCCTATAATCTGTCAGACGTCTCCAACAGATCCGACTTCCTCTGCCCAAGTCGGAGAGCCAATACTCGCACAGTCTCACTTCCCCTCTTAGAAATATGTTAACCGCTCGCGCGTGATCTCAGCTTATCGCTTCGAAATATCTGGATCGCTTTGATCTCAATTTCTAACTCAATTTACGATCACGCCAGTTGCAGCAGTTTCAATTCCCCTTAGAAATGTATTAACTGTGCCGCAGTATTCTCACAATCCAATTCCCCTGGAATCACCCAGATTGTGCTTCCCACAGAGAAGGAAACCAATATGGTTCGTCTTTTCTAATTTAAATTCCAATCCTTAAAAAAACCCAAAATTTTGAATACCATGAACTGACTCTTACCCGAGAGTTCTTTTGCCACTCAGGTTCTTTTCTGATTCCAGTGGTGTCCCCTCCGGGCCTCGGCGGTCGGTCCCTTTCTCCCTCAAATCTAATCGGGGTTAGGGCTGAACTTCTATTGTTCAGGATGATCAGTCACCGTCCGCTCACAGGTCCAGAAGACACATCCAAGGAATCCCACTTCTGACACCAAATTGTCGTGGCAAAATTTAAATCAACTCTCATCAGCATAAGAGACAGAATCATTCTCAGGTATAATTAAAAAGAAAGTTTTTATTCTTTGCAAAGAAGGTCAGACAGTCATACAGCAACACTGAGTTCCTGCAGAGTGAAACCGACCCAGGAAGAGGGCAGTCCTCCACCTTATATCCCTTTGAAGAGGAAGAACTATATAAACTTGTTAAATCATCTAAACCAACAACATGTATGTTAGACCCTATACCATCTAAGCTCCTAAAAGAGGTGCTTCCAGAAGTCATATATCCTCTTCTGACTATTATTAATTCCTCATTGTCATTAGGATATGTCCCCAAAACCTTCAAACTGGCTGTTATTAAGCCTCTCATCAAAAAACCACAACTTGACCCCAAACAACTAGTTAATTATAGACCAATCTCGAATCTCCCTTTTCTGTCCAAGATACTAGAAAAGGTGGTATCCACACAATTATATTCCCTCATAGAGAAAAATGGTATATGTGAGGATTTCCAGTCAGGATTTAGACCGTATCATAGTACTGAGACCGCTCTCCTTAGAGTTACAAATGATCTGCTCTTATCATCTGATCGTGGGTGTATCTCTCTATTAGTTTTATTGGATCTTAGTGCTGCGTTTGACACAATTGACCACAACATTCTTTTGCGTAGACTTGAATACTTTGTTGGCATCAGTGGAAGTGCATTAGCATGGTTTAAATCGTACTTATATGACCGCCATCAGTTCGTAGCAGTGAATGAAGATGTATCCTATCGATCACAAGTGCAGTATGGAGTACCTCAAGGCTCAGTACTAGGGCCGCTACTCTTCATGCTTTATATGTTACCCTTGGGAGATATCATCAGGAAACATGGTGTTAGCTTTCACTGTTATGCTGATGATACTCAGCTCTATATTTCTTCGCAGCCCGGTGAAACACACCAATTTGAAAAACTAATGGATTGCATAGTCGATATAAAAAACTGGATGACGAGTAATTTCTTACTGCTAAATTCTGAAAAAACAGAGGTGTTAATTATAGGACCTAAAAACTCTGCTTGTAATAACCTAGAACACTGTCTAAGACTTGATGGTTGCTCTGTCAATTCTTCGTCATCAGTTAGGAACCTAGGTGTGCTATTTGATCGCAATCTTTCCTTAGAAAGCCACGTTTCTAGCATTTGTAAAACTGCATTTTTCCATTCCAAAAATATATCTAAATTACGGCCTATGCTCTCAATGTCAAATGCAGAAATGTTAATCCATGCATTTATGACCTCAAGGTTAGATTATTGTAATGCTTTATTGGGTGGTTGTTCTGCACGCTTAGTAAACAAACTACAGCTAGTCCAAAATGCAGCAGCAAGAGTTCTTACTAGAACCAGGAAGTATGACCATATTAGCCCGGTCCTGTCAACACTGCACTGGCTCCCTATCAAGCATTGCATAGATTTTAAAATACTGCTTATTACTTATAAAGCCCTGAATGGTTTAGCACCTCAGTATTTGAATGAGCTCCTTTTACATTATAATCCTCTACGTCCGCTACGTTCTCAAAACTCAGGCAATTTGATAATACCTAGAATATCAAAATCAACTGCGGGTGGCAGATCATTTTCCTATTTGGCGCCCAAACTCTGGAATAACCTACCTAACATTGTTCGGGAGGCAGACACACTCTTGCAGTTTAAATCTAGATTAAAGACCCATCTCTTTAACCTGGCATACACATAACATACTAATATGCTTTTATTATCCAAATCCGTTAAAGGATTTTTAGGCTGCATTAATTAGGTAAACCGGAACCGGAAACACTTCCCATAACACCCTATGTACTTGCTACATCATTAGAAGAATGGCATCTACGCTAATATTTGTCTGTTTCTCTCTTGTTCCGAGGTCCCCGTGGCCACCAGATCCAGTTTGTATCCAGATCAGAGGGTCACTGCAGTCACCTGGATCCAGTACGTATCCAGACCAGATGCTGGATCAGCACCTAGAAAGGACCTCTACATCCCTGAAAGACAGTGGAGACCAGGACAACTAGAGCCCCAGATACAGATCCCCTGTAAAGACCTTGTCTCAGAGGAGCACCAGGACAAGATCACAGGAAACAGATGATTCTTCTGCACAATCTGACTTTGCTGCAGCCTGGAATTGAACTACTGGTTTCGTCTGGTCAGAGGAGAACTGGTCCTCCAACTGAGCCTGGTTTCTCCCAAGGTTTTTTTCTCCATTCTGTCACCGATGGAGTTTCGGTTCCTTGCCGCTGTCGCCTCTGGCTTGCTTAGTTGGGGACACTTCATCTACAGAGATATCGTTGACTTGATTGCAAATAAATGCACAGACACTATTTAACTGAACAGAGATGACATAACTGAATCCAATGATGAACTGCCTTTAACTATCATTTTTGCATTATTGACACTGTTTTCCTAATGAATGTTGTTCAGTTGCTTTGACGCAATGTATTTTGTTTAAAGCGCTATATAAATAAAGGTGACTTTGACTTTGACTTTGACTTTGCTGCATCAAGGTTACAGAGTCTTAGCAGCTGTAAATTTTCACACATAACAAGGAACACTCTCTATGGGCTGTTTCTCACACATTTAGGACTTAGGTGACCCCCTCAGGTCATCCCCAGGCATCTGTTTCCCACCCAGGTGTCATCCTTCTGAACCACACAGCAATTCTAAGAAAACACATGCATATATAGGCATACAGAAGTAATGTTAAATGAATTTGTCCACCACAATACCCATTGTGAATGTTGGGGCCATCGATGTGGTATTGTACCCTCGCACTGTTGTGGGCACCCTGGATAAGGTCAGTGTTGTCAGCTTGCCTGCAGGGGTCACCAAAGTGACATCTGTTGTTGCTGCGGTAAGATCCCAAACTGTTCCTCCTGGGGTGCAAGACCAGATTGAGGCCATGGACTTGTCCTCACTGCCTGCTGAAGAGCAGAGCTGTGTTCGGTCCTTTTTGCAGGACTATACCCCTGTCTTTGCCACTCATGATGGGGAGCTGGGTTGTACAAACCTGATTTCTCATGACATCCCTCTTTTGGATGATGTCCCTGTCCGGCAACGCCATAAGCGCATCCCTCCTTCATGAGGGATATAATTAAATAATTATATTCGTATGAGCTTGTCAAGGGCCACATCAACCAACTCTTGGAGGCACAGGTAATAAGGGAGAGCAGCAGTCCCTATGCCAGTCCCATTGTGTTGTTAAAGAAAAAAGATGGGAGCTTGCGTATGTGTGTTGATTACAGGCAACTTAACAACAAAACGAGGAAAGATGCTTTTCCTCTTCCCCGTATTGATGAGTCTCTGGATGCCTTGACGGGTGCCCGCTGGTTTTCCACTTTGGATTTGGCCAGTGGCTATAACCAGGTCCCTGTTTCTGAGGCAGATCGATCCAAAACGGCATTTTGCACCCCATTTGGCCTCTTCGAGTGGAATCGTATGCCGTTTGGGCTTTGCAATGTGCCAAGCACTTTGCAGAGGCTGATGCAACGCATATTGGTGACCAGCAGTGCCAGTCGTTGCTTTTGTATCTTGACGACATTGTGGTCTTCTCTTCCACGGTCGAACAGCATCTAGAGAGGTTGGATGTAGTGTTGGGGAGGCTTCAGCAGCAGGGCCTGAAGGCAAAGCTTAGCAAATGTGCATTTTTCCAACAGGAAGTGCGCTACTTGGGCCATCTCATTTCGGAAAAAGGTGTCTCCACAGATCCCAGTAAGGTAAAGGTAGTAGCGAACTGGCTGCCACCTACCACCATCTCAGAGTTGCGGTCGTTCCTTGGTTTTGCCAGTTATTATCTCCGCTTTGTACAGGGGTTTGCCAAGTTGGCGGCCCGTTGCATAGGCTGGTTGCTGAACTGGGAGGCTCAAGGTTAAAGAGAAGAGCAGAGCTGTCTGTGAGGGGACATTGGACGGAGCAGTGCCAGTGTAATTTTGAGGCACTTAAGATCAAACTCATTACTGCACCTGTGCTTGCTTATGCCGACTTCTCTTTGCCATTCATCCTTGAGGTTGATGCAAGCTACGGGGGACTTGGGGCAGTGCTCTCCCAGGAGCAGTCAGGCAAGGTTAGACCAGTGGCTTATGCCAGTCGAGGTCTGAGGCCCACTAAGCGCAACATGCAAAACTACAGCTCTATGAAGCTGGAGTTTTTGGTGCTCAAGTGGGCAATGACTGAGAAGTTTAGGGAATTCCTGCTGGGCCACAAATGTGTTGTCTTCACAGACAACAACCCCCTTAGCCATTTTTCCTCGGCAAAGCTTGGTGCTACTGAACAACGTTGGGCAGCACAGCTGTCGTCCTTCGATTTTGAAATCAAATATCGATCAGGGAGGAGCAATGGAAGCATATGGAAGCAGATGCTCTGTCCCGTCAACACCCACCCGGCATTCAGGATCTAGAAGCCGTGGTCCCTGGTACATTACTCCCAGATTCCTTACAGCATGCCCAAGTGAACCAAGTTGAAGCAGTTCAATCTGCTATTGTTGCCTTACCAGAATATACACCTTTAGATCTCAGTGTTTTGCAACAGGCCGATGCGGTCATTAAAGAGGCTCTGGTCTTCTGGCGGAAAGGTAATCGTCCCAGTGGTGAGGAGCGAAAGGCAGTCTCACAGCCTGCCTTGGCATTGCTCTGCCAGTGGGACTGGTTGATGGAAAGGGACGGGGTCTTGTATCGCCAGGCTTTTCGCCCTGATGGCCTTGAGGCAGTGTCCCAGCTAATCTTGCCAGCTTCCCTAAGGGAAGAGGTGTTGACCAAGGTTCACCAAGACCATGGTCATCAGGGTGTGGAAAGAACATTGGAGCTTTTGCGTCGGCGGTGTTACTGGCCGGGTATGTCTTCTGCAGTTGCACAATGGTGTCGGGCCTGCGAGAGGTGCCAAGTGGCGAGGGAAACCCAGCCAGCTGCTCGCAGCTTCATGGGGCATTTACTGGCTTCAAGGCCAAATGAGATCGTAGCTATGGATTTCACAATGTTAGAACCGACTTATAACGGGTTGGAAAATATCCTCGTTATGACCGATGTGTTAAGCAAGTATACGCTTGCTGTCCCCACCTGTGACCAGAGAGCCTCCACTGTGGCTCAGGTTTTGGTGACTGAATGGTTCTCAAAGTTTGGTGTTCATGCTCGTATACACTCAGACCAGGGCCGCAACTTTGAGAGTTCTCTGATCCAGCAGCTCTATGGGCTCTATGGCATCGAGAAGTCCCGTACCACTCCATATTATCCAGCTGGTAATGGTCAGTGTGAACGCTTTAATCGGACCCTGCACAACTTGTTACGCACCTTTCCAGTGTCTCGGAAGCGGACTGGAGTTCCTGTCTTCCGCAGGTGCTGTATTCTTATTTTTTTATTTTATTTATTTAACCTTTATTTACCCAGGTAAGCACATTGAGAACACTTTCTCATTTACAATGGCGACCTGGCCAAGATAAAAGCGTCGAGGTACAAAAGTTACACATGAAATTACAAGACAAAACAAATCAAACATCAGATCAAACAGACAAAGACTGCCATGGTATATTAAAATGTACAAACACATGTATTAATGACTAAAGTGTGAGCTGGGATTAGCATGTACAATGGTCTGACAATGTGTTTGCTAATAATAATTTAAATGTGGATAACGGGACAATGGATTCAAGCTTCAGAGATTTTTGAAGTGTATTTCAGTCGTTAACAGCGGAGAACTGGAAAGAAAGACGACCAAAGGAGGTATGGGCTTTAGTAGCAGTCAAAGTGATATACCTGCTTGAACGAAGGTTCATAAAGGGGGTAGCTCTAGAGATTAGTGATCTTAGATAAGGTGGGGTTTTACACAGTAGGCATTTATAGATGAAATGATACCAATGTTTTTGACGTCGGGTCTGTAATGAAGGCCAGCCGATTAAACTATAGAGGTCGCAGTGGTGGGTATTATATGGAGCATTGGTGACAAAACGGATGGCAGTATGATATACAACATCTAGTTTACTAAGGAGAGAGTTTGAAGCAATTCTGTAAATAATATCACCGTAGTCAATAATTGGAAGGATGGTCATTTTCACGAGAGCGAGTTTTGCTGGAAAAGTAAGAGAGGCTTTATTAAGGAATAAGAAGCCAATTCTGGATTTGATTTTAGTTTGGAGCTGATTAATGTGGGTCTGGAAAGAAAGAGAAGAGTCTAACCAAACCCCTAGGTATTTGTACTTGTCTACCTGTGCTATGGCAGGCCACTGTGGAGTCCCCTTTTCTGTTGATGTTTGGGCAAGAGCCCAGGTTCCCAGTTGATTTCCTGCTAGGTAGAGTACAAGATCCTCTCTGTGGCAGTACCCATGAATGGATTCAGGAACACTTACGCTTACGCTTACGGATCGCCTTTGAGGGGGCTGGGGAAAGGTTAAGGGGTGCGGCTGAGCGTCGCAAGAGGAATTTTGATCGGCATGTTCAAGACCACCCTCTGAAAGTAGGCCAGTTGGTGTGGTTATGGAATTTCAGTACCCGAGGTCGTCATAAGATCCAAGATCTGTATGATCCTGTTTTATATAAAGTTTTGAGGGCACAAGCCGAAGGTGGAGCTGTATATATCATAGCGCCTGTAGACAATCCGACTAAGTCCAGGCATGTTAATTGTGCCCTGTTGAAGGCTGTGGTCAGGCTAGACCCTTCTGGTGGTCCTGCTACCTCTCTGTCACTCCCCTTAGATTACTCTGAATCGGAGGAGAAGTACTTTGGTGACTGCGATCTGCTGGTTCTCAGACAGCAGCCTCCTTTGGTAGTACAAACTCAAACCAACCCAGTGTCCCCTGTTTTGGACCTTGTTGGGGCTCCCAGCACTGCGCACACGGTTTCACCAACTTCCTATTCTGACACCAGTGAAGTTGTGGTCCGTCGGACAGCCCAGACAACAGCAGGCCACCATTCCAATATCAATCGCCTCCCGAGGGCCGTGGGGGAACGGTGGGTGGTGTAGGAAACCTTCCAGACCCTCTGTCTAATTCTGTGTCGTCCCTCTTTAGACCTTTGGAAGTAGTTGATGCCAAACCTGTTGTGTTGCTCCATAGTCGGGGTCGACGATCCAAAAGTTGGGGTAGATTGTAGCAGGTTGAGTGGTCGCAATGGTTTCAATCACACTGATTGTAGCAGGTTGATTGGTCGCAGTGGTTTCAATCACACTCGTACTCTCTCTGGACCAATCAGGACTTAGCTGCATGCTATATAGGCAGGGGTTCCCTATTGACACTCCTTACTCTTTGTGGCCGGAGGCACATTTCGACTCTTGACTCTTTCGAGGTCGCGGTGCAGTCACGGTAATTCGACAGGTAATGCAATGGGCTAATTTGATTCATCTATAGGCCTTGTTTACGTTAGGATGGGCATTACAGTGTGCAGTGTCTTTTGCAGTGTTTCCCTGTTATAAACCCGATCATTCCTGTGACGGAACCGGGTTGAGTTTTGCTGCTGGCTCGGCGTAGCTGTACTATCGTCACTATTGGTGTGAGGCTCCTTGATGGGTACGTATGTATACTAGTTGGCATTACGTGTATATTTTAATCACAAACCATTACTGAATTTGGTTTGTGTACATCAGGGTTGTAAACTGCTTCGCATGTGCTGGTATCTGCACCAGCCCCTCCTTTCCCAGTCACGCTGCTGTTTTGTCTCAACTATTTTAACTGTAGACTGTTTAACCAGTTATAGCTACAGGAGCTCACTCCAAGCTCTGAACGCCGCTACGTGCCTTCCAGCACCAGGACCTGTTGCCCAATTGGGTGTCTGGCAGGGCTGTATTTGAGTGATTTGTGACACAGATCTTTTGGACTGACCGTGCTCCTTAATGTGTGTGGAGATTGGGGTCTATGTTTATGGGTTTTTGTTAAATTTATGATTAAGTGATTCTTTTGGTTAATTTATATATCTTAAGTTTTGATAAAGACTTTCATTTTTGCTGAAACTTTGATTTGTTAAACGTTGGTTCCTTTTGTTAGGCTCTAGGCAGCTATTAAGTCCCCTTTGCTGCCTAGAATTGCCTTAGACTGAAGTGGCTTTTTTCATTTACTTTTGGTTTATTGATTTATTTCCCTCCCCAATAATTGAGTGTTCTCTCTCCCACAGTGCTGAGTGCCGAAATTGCTGGTGTCGGTGTCCTCGGTGGTGGTGTCTATTCTTGTGTGCTGTGTTTTCCCTTATTTGCTTATTTTGGGTTTTATCACAGTGTGTGTGAGTGTTCACGTGATTGGGGAATCCTCCCCTGAGATCCCACACCCCTTGACCCTACCTCTCCACTGGTAAGGCCTCAGCACTCATTTCCCCTATTTTAGGGTGTATGGTATTTTATACTTGTATTTTAGTAATTGTATGAATAAAATTGTCTTTTAACGGAACTACATCTCTGGCTTCATGCATAATTCAAACCTGTGTGCTTCTTTGTATTTTGGTGGTTTAACTATTGAGTTAGTCTAATCCTATTCTCGGGGTGAAATTCCCCGGGTGGCGTTGCCGGTAAAAGAGAAGTCCTACTCGCCACATAAGGAAAAATGGAATTCAGGATATAAATTTTAAGGTTTTAATAAATTGGGCAAGTGAAATAAATAGTAAAATATTATTTGATTTTATAAGAGAGACAGGGTTGTTATATAGAATTTAGAACTCTGTTCCACACTCCGGAACAGAAGGTGGCGGTAATGCACCTATTTTACGTTGGTGCCAGCCGCCGTTAAAAACCAAGAAGAAGAAGGAACCAAAGTCACACAAGCCGTGTTTCCACGCGAGCCAACCTTTTACATCGGACTTCTGAGGGCAATGCTTGGGGCACTGTCATATGCAAGCAAAACACAGAGCTGTGGCGATCAAACATGTGGATCGCAAAACGCCTCCTGACCTCCATCTTCCTCAAAGGTAATAAAAAATATTAATTTGTTGTTAAGATTTAAGGTATGAAATTCCATTAGACTAGCCCTTGCTGTGTCAATATTAAGGAATCTTGAAACATCACAGATCTTGTTCAATGCTGGATTATTAGTTGCACTAAATTAATTCTACGTTTTTTAAGCAAATCTGTGTATTTATTTATTTTTTGTTTATTAGAGCTTGTTTGTTGAATAATGTTTCTTAGCTGGGACTTAAAAGTCTAATATCTAACTGAGCTGAATAATGACACTTGTATTCTGTGGAGCTGCTTTATAGCTGAAATTTGATTGATTGTGGTTTGACTTATGTGCATGCATGTATGTTTGATTTATTTTCTGACTAAATCATCATTACAGGACATTACAGTCTGTTCTGTCGCCCCCCGAGTTCCTTGCCTAAATATGAGCTCAGATTTTTGCACTGCACCTGCTGCAGAAGGAACAGAACCATGATCTGTGGACTTGACTCCTTGAATGCACCTGTTTCCTCTGAATTATGCCAAGAAAAGGACAAACCCTTGGACTTGTGTTATACCGCAGAGCAGCGTGCTGTCATCCTCCAGTGCCTCAATACAGCCACAGAGTCAGAACTGGAAAAGGTCAAATTGCTACGAGGACGGAAAGCTGTTAACATTGTCAAACACAGAACCACACATGGACCATTCAACAGTCTGGAGAGTGTCATGAATGTACCCTTACTGAAACACAAGAGTGCTGTCATAGTCTTTAACTCTATCCTTAACCCAGCAGACAAGAAAGAGAGGAAAAAGGGAAAAGTCCATCTGGCTAAATTTATAAGACCTGAAGTTGACCGAGCTCTGTTGGAGGTGAGGCAAATCTGTTTAAACCACTACATTTAATAGCTTTTGTGAGCGAGTTGTTGTTCTGTGCTTTGTTTTATTTTAGTTTTTTTTTTTGCAGGATGCAAGCTCTATAGTGTCCATTGTTTGTGGTACTAATAAAATTGCATGGACACACATGGATCGTGCAAGGACTGTCTTAGACTGGCAGCAAGCAGAGTGCAAGAGTTTTATGAAAGGAATGTACATGGCATCCGATTATTTGGAAGATGTGAGTTAATAAATTAAGTATTTTATATTCACATTACCATATTTGCATTTTCTTTTAAGAAAGCAAACCAGCAACCCTTATAGTTTGAAGAACTTAGAGAAATGTAACAGAAGTAGTGAGAGATCTTTTCTTTTAGTACTGTGACAGATCTCAGTCAAGGTTCTTATTGAAAAGAAAAAGATGTAGGGGCAGTTCTGTGCATTGGTTGTTGAATGGATGGAGGCAGATTTGAATGCAAGCTTGCAGTCGATAGCAAAAAGGGGCAAATCAAATCATAAAATGATTTAGGCAAGTTTCATCGAATATCCAATTATGACATTTTGATTAAAAATGATTAGGTCAAAACTGTATAAAAATGAAACGCATACATAGATGAATTGTTCACAATAAGATCTGTATGCATTTCCTTATTCATCTGAACACTAGAAGATATTTTGAAAACCTTCTGTATAGACTAGAGCATCTTATTTGATACTGAATTTGCACTGGAATAACAAGTGATGATACTTAAGATGTATATTCTTTGTCAACCCTAGATCTCCATGGTTATTTCAAGCTTTCCTCCTGCTGACTTTTTTCTGGTGGAAAAGCCAGGCGTCTCTCCCCAGAATACTTCTCTTTATCCAGTCTTGGTCCATCTCCGAACAGTAGAGGCCATGCTATTTGCTTTACTCACTCCAGTGAGGGAACCAGGAAGCCCCCCAAAAGTCCTTAACATGATGCGCACAGCTGTTGGCCGCCATTTCAACTTAATCGTGGGAGATTGTCGGACAAGTGGAGCGGAAACAGTGAGGAAGATGATGACGGAGTCTGTGATAAAACAAGATCCACGTGTTCTTTTTCCTCATGATTTAGTGTTAAAGCACAGAAACTCCTTTCAGATGAGTAGTAGGAACAGAGGGGAAGAGCTATGTGATGCTCTCCTGCAAGCGGTTGCGTTTTTCGAACTCCTGCGGGAGTGAATCGCTACTGGTTGGCTTTTTCTCATTTGTTGGGCATTGGAGCTCCTTCTCCCTTTCACTGAGTAAAGTTTTGTTCAATGCTTTCTCTGAAACAAAGACTATATATATATATATATAAATTAATTTGTTGCTTGTACCTGACACAGGATTTTATTTTTCTATATCTCTGTGTTAAACTAGAACCTAGTCAGTGTTGAGGAGAAACTTTAAAAATGCAAAGGTTAAATAAAATCTACAGTAACACTGTATTATAGCAATGTTAAAGCGGGATGGTTAACCCCAAAATGAAAATTCTGTCGTCATTTACTCACCCTCAAATTGTTTCTGTATGAGCTTCGTTCTTTGTTAAAAATAATCTTGAAGAATGTAAGCAAATAGTTGCTGGCAGCTGTTTGGTTTCCAGTGTTCTTCAAGTTATTTGTGCAATAGAAGAAAGAAATTCAAACGGGTTTGGGATGACTTAAGGGTGAGAAAATGAAGACTACTTTCTTTTGGGGGATCTATCCTGCCACGCTAAATTTTATTTCATGAGTTCGCCTGCCCATCCAGACCTGATGGTTAGTGGTAAACAAACTTGGCTTTTTGTCCTCATTGGAGGCTTGGCTTGAGCTCCAAGCTCAAATCCCAACATTGCAGTACTACCTAGAGGGAGGATAACAGAAATAGAGGAGGAGATGGGGAGGTGGCGGGATGCCGGAATAATACGCTGGGAAGGCGAAGTGAGTGCTGCTAATATAGGCTAGTAATGATGATTGCCGGGACTGAATGATTATGCTCCTCCTGAACCTACTTTTGTAACTTCATGCAATATTTAACTCTTGGTCCTTGCTGCACTTCTCTACCAACTAATTACAGTGTTTCCTGGATCTGGATACCCCCGTCTCTGCACATTTTGTATATCTCCCTAATAAAAGACTCTTGATTCAACGCATTAGCTTGTTAGTAGGAACTTCAAGACCTGAAATGGTTGTGCCATATGCAGGAAACATCCAAAATATGTACTGTTAGGGGTACGTTGGGACAAAATAATGTAAACATCTATTATTATAGGGGTAAATATTATTTGTGTAGGTTACAGTGAAAAAAAAAATGCTGTGATTTATCTTTTCATTGTTTATATTCTCCAAGTTCTACATAAGCGTAGTATATGTTTTGCCAGTATCATTACAAACATCACTTAAGTGAACTATCCTGTTTAGGAGAACTGACAGTTGGTTAAAAATAAATTAAATAATTGAATATGTGGAATTGAAAGTGAATTAAATTTGCTTAACGAGAATGTCATTAAGTGCATTTGAGGTACTTTCCACTGCTAATGAGAAAAATATATTTCTTTATTTTCCAAAAATAAATGATCTAGCATACAAATATTTCTGTGACTCTACAATCTATAAACACAAGTCACACTCATGTCACAATACAGTAAACAGTTTAGAAGCTATGGAGGATTTTCTAAAGCAGTATGTATGTCAATCACAAATCAGGGGAAATCCAAGGCCATGAATTCCAGCAAGCTTCTGGGCAGGTGAAGGCTTGAGAGGTAGTGTGAATGTCTGAATGGGAACGACAAAGAAAAATATTATTTAAATCACATAAATTGAACAAATATCAAATTAAAGAATTACTGTATATACATTTTATATTAAGCATTAGAAGTTTCCTTTCAAAATACCTTAAAGAGCACTGTTCTTTAACTTTCTCAGCTCTGCAGATTGAACGCATAGTGGGCAGGTAGTCCATGGAAAGAACATGTTTATTACTATGACAATATAACTTTTTGCTGGAGATCAGATTGGATACAATCTCATTGCGCTTTTGGACACCACTGTAAAAAGTCAGAATCAGACAACAAAAAAATGAGTATACATAATATACACGAAGTTCAAGCGTCATTAATATTTTAACTTAAAATACACACCTAGGTTCACAGAATTTGCATTGACACATTCTGAGGTTTTTTTTGTCAGATGGCAGAGACAGGTCATAAATCATTTGTTCCCATTTCTCTGAAGACAACTCCTCCCTTGGTTTAGCAGCTTCCGTCCAGATCCCAGAGAGTTCAGTCCGACACTGATGGAAACCCAAACCTTCCACAATGCCCAATATCTGTGATGAATTCTCATAACTTTGTCCAATCTGCTCCTCTCTTGGTAAGTCCAATAAGCCATCCTTCAATGAGGCGCCCATCCAACTATGAGGTTCCGACTTACAAAGTCCAGTTCCTCTGACAGATGGTCTTTGTAAATAAGCATCCAGAAAAGACATGTTTTCAAAAAACTTTGCAATGCACACCATGTGCTGAAAAACCAGAACAAATGATTCATCTTGTCCATGGACATCTGTTTTGGAAGCCAAATGTTTTGTTTGTTTTGAAGGGGCTGAGGACTTATCGGATGCATCCGAAGAGAAAAGTTTGAGATGTGGGTTAGAAAAAGTTGTTGGTTCACAAGATGACAAATGTTTTTTTCTTCTGCATGTAGAGAGCCTGTCTGGTCTAACCTCACGTACATTTGTGGAGGTCTTTAACAAGTCTTTGATAGGCTTTTCTTCTTTCGTCTTGTGATTTATTGACTGTTTCTGATAATAAGATTGAAAATAGAAGTGTGGAGAAAATAGACTTTCGATGTTAGAGTACAATAGACCTGCTCCCATTTTCTCTGCCAGGATCTCCAGATACCTGCTGTTTTCCAACTCAGTCCAGGATTCACACTGTGTAATTTAAAACAGATTGCATGCATCGATTTCAGCTTATGAATCAGTGCAAGTGGTTTACTAGCTTTGTGACACTATCAGCAAAGTGTTGTCCACTTTGATGCTTATTAATGTAAAGATCCACCCACTTAAAGGGGTATAGTTCGCCCCAAAAATTACTCACCCTCATATCATCCCACATATGACTTTTTCATCAAATGAACAGAAAAATAATACAATAAATATTGATGCTTCAAAACTTCTGAAGCAAAGCAGTAGGTGTGTGTAAATATATATATTTTTTAACTATAAACCATTGCTTCCAGCCAATTGGTCTATATGCTTTAATTAGAGGGTAAAGTCTGCTTGATGTAAACGTAAGAGTGTCGTGAAGCTCATGTGAGATGTGACACTACAGTGTGACATTAAAGAGATGGATTAGATTTAAAAAAAAAAAATTTTGTGAAAGAAAGTCACAGATCTGGGATAGATGACAGGTGAAGTGACCAACAACAGTTCAACTTGTAGGTAAATATTTTAAACTGATAATGCTATAATAATACACCAAGACTTTGGCCCAATCCCAATTATACCCCTTAGCCCTTCCCCTGTCTTGATTATCTTTTGGTCGGAGGAGTAGGGGTAAGGAGAAGGGCCAGATAGCCCTTCAAAAAAAAAACTTTCGGGACCACACTTCAAACAAAGGGGTATGAATTATCTCGGTAACATGGCTGCAACAGCGAACAAAATGACACATAATGTAAGCTTTTTTGGCATAAATAAAGATTTTAACGAAAAGTAATCACTTGTTTTATGTTCCATTCAATTGTGAGTTCATATTAATGGTCGTGTTACTCAAAGAAATGTTTGCAAAAAATGCTAATATTTGCTTACGTCATATCATTACAGACTGCATGATAGTGCCACAGCGCATGTCTGATCAGGGCGATAACTGCCGTAGACATTGATGGGGGCTAATCCCCCCAATAATTAGAAATCGCTTAACCATTTTCTCAAATACTACTGATTCGATCGAGAGAGAGAGAGAGAAATGGAATTTGCGATTGTATCCTCTTGTCGCTGGAAAATATAATGTAGCGATTCAGTATTTAAACTGTATTTAATAAAACGTGGGGCAGCGTTGACAGGTTTATTTTCTCCTGGATGTGTGAGCTGCACGATTTCCGATATGTGTGTGTGTCAGTAAGCAGCTCATTAATACAGAACGATAATTAAAGGCTCTAATGCACACCAGCATATGTGTATATTGTAAGAGCTAGATGACGAATGACGGCATAGTAGTGGTGTCCCAATCCTTAGGGGAATATTTTCTTCCCTACCCCTTGACACTCTGTTTCAAGGGACAAGGGGTTTAAAATAGAATTGGGATTGGGCCTTTCAGGTGTATCATACACTTGTTCAGGTGGATACACTTCAGGTGTATCATAGTACATATACTGTATTACAGTGCAGTGTTACTATACTAGCAAAAAAAACATATGGGCAAGATGTTGTAATCTAATATTCTATATTGCTAATAAGAGAGCAACAACAGACTGACTGACTTTGCATCTCTATAATTTCATGTGCAGAAAATTTAAAGTAGTAAATAAATATTAGTCTGACTCACTTTGAGTATGTTCTTGAGAATTTGCAGTTCTGTGCTCCCTCCACCGCTACAGGCCCAGAGCTGAAGCTGGAGAATACTCTGTCTGATATCCCCTTTATTCTGACACAGCAAAAAGGCCACGTCTTCTGGATCGGTCCTCATGTTCTCCACCACACACAAACACTGCAGATAGCTCCTGATGGTCTCCTAAGTTTAAAATGATACATAATATTATAACTTCAAATAAATATGCAATTATCTGAAATAACAATGCTGTCAGATTACAGCTAATTTAAACAAATGCACCAACTGGGGCATTAAAAGGTGAACAGTAGTTTTCGATGTATTTGGCGTACAATAATAGCTGCCTTTAAATATAGTTTTTTCTCACCAGTGAAGGAGTTTGGAAATGGATTTCATCAAAATGCCCCTTAAGTCTTCCGCTAAATGATGGGTCTACGAAGAAGAAACATTTTAACAAACAAACAAATGCTTGAGTGCATTTTATGCAGTAAAGCATTGCTCACCATTGGTTGTCAGGATTATTGGTCTTTTGGTTGTGCTCATGAAAGTCTTAATAGCTGCAAGAAATCCAACATCTTCAGGGAAAATGACATCAACCTGGGGGACACATTTAAAGGGTTAGTCGCCCAAAAATGAAAATTCTGTCATTAATTACTTACCCTCACGTCGTTCTAAACCCGCAAGACCTTCGTTCATCTTCAGGACACAAATTAAGATATTTTGATGCATCCTGAGAGCCCTCTGACCCTCCCATAGACAGCACCCTCCCATGGATACTACCATGATCAAGTTCCAGAAACATAGCAAGGACATCGGTAATGTAATCCATGTGATATCAGGGGTTCAACCATTATTTTACGAATCTACAAGAATACTTTTTGTGTGCACATCTTCAGGGGATATTCAGCTAAATGGAGCTAGGGCGACGTGGAGGAGATGAATTGTTGAATAAAGTTGTTTTGTTTCTTTTTCTTTTGCGCAGAAACAGTGTTCTCATAGCTTCATAAAATTGCGGTTGTCACATGGATTACTTTACCGATGTCCTTGCTATGTTTCTGGACCTTGATCATGGTGGTATCCTTGCTGTCTATGGGAGGGTCAGAAAGCTCCCAGATTCCATCAAAAATATCTTAATCTGTGTTCCAAAGATGAACGGAGGTCTTTTGGGGTTTTGAACGACATGAGGTTGAATAATTAATTACAATTTTCCTTTTTGGGTAAACCTTCCTTTTAAAACTGGCAGCACATTAAAAACTTGTGTCAACAAGTAAAAAGGAGTTTAAATCAGCAAAACCAGTTAATTATACTAATAGACAATTTATTCATTAAGTCTGATGCTTTATAATCATTTAACACAGCAAATATTCAAATCATGAAGTGTTATGTAATCCATTTCAGCTTCCCCATTTTCATTCTTACCTCCTCAAATAGTATAAGTGACATGGGGACTGTTCGGCTCTGTCCAAGTGAAGTAGGACATGTTGATTCTTGATCACCTTGTCTTTTGTCCTTAAAACCAGACATTGATTTCTGAATCCCATCTGGTTTCAGTTTGCCAGCTGTTGTAATTACATTTGTGATAAATAAATCAAAATAATAAATCACAATTGTTTATTTATACTATCCAGTACATGCTCAATTATTATTTTTCATCCATTAAATGCTGTGGTGAACCAGGCCCTTTGTTAATTCAAGTACATTTTTTGTAGTTCTTTTAAAACTATTTCTAGTACACTTACCATATATATAATGTTCAGGACCATCAGAGGTTTTACCTACAGACTTTTTGCTACTCAACTTGAAAAAGCGAGTTAGTTTTACTGGCTGTGGTTTAGTGCCTAGACGGGAAATGCTAGAACTAGAAGTCTTCCTTAGATGATTCATATTGCCTTTCTTGCCTGTGGAAAAAAAAGAAGATATAATAAATGTTTTCAAAATTATTCAGATTCAATACAGAAAATAAATTATATTTTTACTGATGTTTAATGTATATGAGAATCTATGAGACTCCATTTAGACATTTTGTGCAAAAAAAAAAACGTAAACTAATTAAACAAGAATTCATATAATCTAAGAAGTTCACTCACAAGGTGGATCAAGTTTAATTTTGCTTAGATTAATGATTTCAGATTTGAGGGTTTTCATTTTCTGAATGTCCACCTGATGAGACTGAGTTGCTTCTGTCAGCTGGGAGAGTATGAGACGCCCACAGCGCAGAACTGAGCTATTCACCTCAAACACCTATGAGACCAAAACATAGAGGAAGATACAATTAAGGCTGGTTTAACAGACAGTCAGAACTTTACTTGGTGTAATATTTGTAATAGCATCAATATAAAGAGAACATTGGACTGAGACCTTGAATCCCAGCTGTTGTGCACAGGCATACACAGCAGCCGTTTTGCCCACTCCTGATGGACCAATCATGAGCACTGTGTTACACAGCTCCTGTTCATGGTCTATGGATACAGTATCACCTTCAAAATCACCACAGTCCCATGACTCTACCGGTAAAGAGATTTGTACACACATTTCTCAGTTTTAGAAATTAAAGAAGAAAAAAATAGATTGACATATTGCATGTAATATCATATATTGTTATTTCAATAACTGCACGTGTTCTATATGGACAATTTCATTACCATGACTATTTTCTATCTTCATCCTTCTTTCTTCTTGTCTTCTTCTCCTCTCCTCGGTGTCTGCTCTTATTTTCCATTCTTTCAACCAGCTTCCATTGGAGAAATGAACAAAATGAGAGACACTTCTCTATGCCAATATTGTCTAGTATATTAATAATTGGCCATTGTTATTATTATTTGTAAAATCCTTAACATTATTATTTTTATTTTTAATGGCAATTTTAGAAAGTTTCTCTAGAACAATGGTTCTCAAGCTTTGACTTTAAGGCCCCTATTGTCTACAAACATTATTTTGTGTGTGTTCATATAAAATGAGTAACTAGTCATCTTTATTTATATAGCGATTTAATATAATTTTGTATTTTCTATAGAAAAAAAATTCCAGAATTTCTGGGGCCAATAGTGGGCCCCAGCCCCCCAGTTGAAAACCGCTGTTTAGAATATGTTAGAATGTCTAGAACAGCAGTTCTTAATCCTGGTCCTCGTGAACCCCCACTCTGCACTTTCTCTATGTTTCTCTTACCGCTTCAGGGGTTTGTTTCATTCAACCGTAAGTGCCCTGCGAAGTGGACATCACAGGATATTCTGCCATGATTCCAGTTCAAAAGAATTGTATATGTTCCATTTAAAGTGTATACAGTGTGCGGGATGTGACTTCTATGCAAATCTCATGATTACGGTTAAATAACCCTTCATACTTCTGGAGTAAGTTTTGTCTCTGTGTGGAGACGCTGCAAACCATGGTGTAGTGCAAATCTGTTTTTAAGTGAAGTAAACTTCAGCCGATTTCCCATGTGCAGGGAGTAGAGAACAGTGAACACTACGTAGGGAACATGTCAACTGGAACACCCTTCTAAATCAGGTGTGATAAACAAAAGAGACATGCAAAATATGCAGAGGTCGCGAGGACCAGGATTAAGAACTGCAGGTCTAGAATAAACACATTTATGGGTTAATTATTCCATCAATTACCAGGCTATACAACAACCATCTGGTATTAATGCAGCGACACCTTTCACCTGTGTAGTTGCCCTACTGATGCAGAGTTGCCAATGACTTCGATAGACTGTTGAGGCTGATATTTGTCTGTCCAGAGAACATCCTCTCTTCGTAGATGACTAGGCCATGGGTCCTGATGAGCAGATTCATTCTGCACTGGTTCAGTGACTACAGCACAGAATCTAGGTTGTTGTTGCCTCCGTTTTGTTCGGCTCAGTCTGTTTCTGTACTTTGCATGAGAGGGGACCAAACCATCTGAAAATTGTTCAAAGTACAACTTATCGGCAGAAACACAGTCTTTATTTGTCCTGTGACGTTTGTATGTCCTGCCACAGGTCTGTTCCTCCAACTCTTGTTTTCTCTTTCTCTGGTCAGAAGCTGAAAGATGCTTGGAATCATCAATTTCATCTGCTTCTGAAAATAAATGGCAGACTAAGAAGTCCAACATGGGGAAAAAAAAATACTTTCACAACATATATTAAGTATATTATAGTAAAATCATGTCAGATCTTTTTATACCATTAATGTAATATTGTACCAGTATGCACACCCTTTTGTATGTAATCCAAATCTTACTAAGAAAAATTTTAATCCTCTGGTCATTATTTAATTAATTCTGATTAACCCTCAATAACAATCAGCTATTTCAATAGGATTTTTTTGCATCGTTTGGTCACATTTTATTGGCTTGGATTTTTTATACCCAGGGTAAGTACAATATAAAGACCTACGTCTGTTACCTCCTCTTTTAAATATTTAGAGGTTAAGATGAGAACAGTTGTTTGTTCTTAAAAAACACGTTTATTTTCCTACCAAAAGCGGAAATATCCTCCTTAGGTGCAGTTCTCTTCTTCAGGAGAAGAGTGAAGAACCTGTGGACAGGAAACTGCAAATTGAGTGTCTGAATCTCTTCCAGCAACTCACTGCTCATTTCATTGCCAAATTCATTTCTCCATCCAGATTTCTGAGGGGAAAAAAAGAGAAAAAAACTGAGCAAACAAATTATTCTACTGCACTCCACAAAATAATCAGTGATATAAATGTATAATATGTATGTTTTGCATACATGGTTTAATTATTTTGATACAAATGTCAAGGAAGTGAGCCTTGCCACCTAACCCAGTAGTCCTCAACAATTTTGACCCAAAGGTGCAGTTGTCCAACACAATACTGAGATTTAATATATTAAATGAATTAACCACAATTAATCTCAGTATTTAATAAGTTGTTCCTCAACAAAACAATGGGTATTAAGGGAAAACAAAAAGAAATATGATTTGATTTCTTTTTACATTTCATTGGTTTTTTTTTTTTTTTAGCATATTCATACATGAATAATTAAACTTAAGAGTTAAATTTAAAGTAATCCTGCAGCCCCTTGAAAGTTCTAGGCCCTGGTTGAGAAATGCTCCCCAAACACAAAATAATGTCATCTGTCTGATTAACACGGGTGACTGACATTTACTGAAAGTCATTTACTTAAAAGTCACGTTAAAACTTTTCAAAATTTAAAGCTTTTTCTGACAATAATAAAAACTACATTGCTACAACAGCTACACTGAAAACGATGAATACATATACAGTAGTTGATTCTTGTCTCTTATATTAGCAAAGCAGATTTAAGCAAACCCACCATTTCTCTGAGGGGGCTGACACAGATGCGCTGAGTAGCCGGATGAGTGATGAGAGCCAGGGCTTGGCCAGTACCATGTTTAGTGCTCTGTGGTATTTGTCCATTGTTAATGTTCACCTCTGGCAGATCCAGTAGGTTCTTGTCACTGGTGTTCATTCGTAAACAGTTGGGCAACCCCTCTTTATCAGCTCTAAAACAATCAATGTATTTTAAGCTTTTGTCACTTGAGCCACGTTCTCTCCCTGCAGGAATGGGGACGAACTGCAAACTCGTATCGCTGCTCATCATCTTTAATGGAAGTTTACTGCATTTCATATATCCCTCGTTTTGCATTTGAGAAACTTTTTGCAGCGTTTGAGAATGGTGTCCTTCTTTTCTTACGCTTTCTGTGAGAAGATCTAATGATGCAGGAGGAAGAGCTGAATTGTCTTCATTGCCAGTAACGTTAGCATCTGTAAATAATTTTCCTTTACGGTTATTTAGAATATCATCACAAATTGACCAGGACTCGGTGGCCTTAGTTACATGGGTGGGAGTGTTTCCGTAGCCAGTGAAATTCTCCGATCTTGTTTGTGTTTTCGCTCGTTTTAGCCTGTTGTGTTTTGGATGTACCTGCGTTTTGATTCTGCTGTCCGTCTCTAACGTTAGTAGGTTCTCCGCATAAAAGGTACTTCTGTCGGAGACATTACCGGAAGAGTTCTTGATTCTAGTGTGCTCAGATAGAAAAAATCGTGTCTCCATTTTGCCATAGATATAATCCATTTCTAAAATAAGCACTGCAACAAATAGCAGTCAGCAGTGCTATCTTGAAATATCGTTGTTCCCGGTTGCATTTTCTGGCTTCTGACATAAAGTCATAACCCTATATTAACTAAGAACAGAGTACACGTTTTGTGCCTTATAGCACTTTTTAATTCACTGGACCTAAATATTTGTAGTAGTATAACTGTTTAAATCTCGCGCCTTAGCACAAGAGCGCTTGCTCGTGAGTTGCATCAATCAGATTCATTCTCACGTATGACGTTCACTCCGCTTATTGGACATGATTGTTGCGAGGGCGTGGCTTTTCTCGTTACGCCCATATGCCCCACTGGTCCATTATATTATAAAGAAACCCATTTCAAGTTTAATGCACAGATAAAGAAAGAAAAAAAACTACCATTTACTATTAAATAAATCGTTTAATTCATGTGAAATCACAATGACTCATGAAACGGAACTTCGAAAATGTAACCCCATAGCATTTTGAGCACAATTAATTAAAATCCATTTAAACCAAGCATTTACACATCTTTAATTTGTAAATAGGTTTCTTGTGTACACCAAACTTGTGCATTTTGCAGAGGAAACAAATCGAAGGAGAAAGGAAGCTATATCTGATATACTTTGGCATATACAACATTTGAACCTTGTAATAGCAACAAACTATTATATAACCACATACCCAGTATTAACAAAAGTTTGACATCCCCTACATTGGATTTTAAACATTTCTGGATCCCCACTTTAACTGGCATAATTAGATGAGTTTACAAAGATTTCTTTTAAACCAGGACTCAAACATTGGCAGTTCTCTTTTCATGGGTGTGCATATCTATTGCTAATTAACAAGAGAACTGGTATAAAAAATGAGACACACAGAGAAGATGCCATTCTAAGATGGAATGATGTAAAACAAGGAGCTGACAGACTGCAACATATATACTGACTGGTCTAATCTAAAACTGGTAAAAAATAGTATCTGTATGTAATAATAATAATAATAATAATTTGCTTAGCTTTCAAATCCGACTTTAGACACCTCATTATCAACTTGGTGTCCATGTCAACAATTCTGGGTCTACAGCCACTGCATAAGTAGAAACACAAGTGCTACCATGTGCTAAATAATCACTGAAAGCACAGTGGTTAAACAAAATCATCAAATGTACACAGAAAATGTCAACTAACCATACGCCCAATTCTACAGTAACTCACGTCATCGCGTAATGGATTTTCAGAAAAACAAAAAAAAACCTAAAGATTATACTAAACATGACTGCTGGAATGATACTGGTTCGTGAGTATAACAAACTACACTGAAAACTTTGGAAAAATTGCATCAATTCAGTCAATAGCACTTGCGTCAGTCTGCATTACCAGCAGCTAACTCACTCAAGTCTCAAATGGGCTCCTTATTAATAAATGGGTAATTGGCAGATCTGAAATAGAACAATTGTTCTAAGCCACAGATATTGTTGATTGAGATGGCATAAGTATGGAGAACTTGAGTTAAAACTAGATCTTGTTCATAATTTATCTTGTAAAACCAACTGTTGTCAGTCTGACACTCCACTTTTGGTGCGTTTGCCATGTAGTGAAACACTCGAGGACACAGTGTGACCATTGCAAGTGGCATCTGATGAGTCCTGCCCCTCCTCTAGTTCAGGAAGTGACTCCTCTATCTCCTTCATACGGGCCATGGCCCGGTCGATGGTTGCTGTTGTGACCAGATTGAAGTCATGCAGATTGACAAGGTGAAGCAGGAAGTTCTGACACAGACTCCTGCGGATAATGTATGGCCCGCAGTTCTCCACAAACAGCATGCTCGCCTGACTCATCTGATTATCAGAAATGAATCTGGAGAAAGGACAGTTAGCAAGATAAGAACAGCACCAATGCTGGATGTTTTTGTAAGTCTATGATCAAGGTTCTAAAAATACAGTTAACATAAGGAAAATAAAGATTATATGAATGCATTTTTACCCATTCTTCATAACGTGAAGATTCCACAACTTCATTACTTCCTTTTCTCCTTCATTCACATCTGTGAATTCTTCAATTTGCTTCAGGCAAAATGAAACATACTAATCATGAAGCAGGAACTGAATAGTTTCAGTAAGACTCATAATACATAAAAGAGCGAAAACTGTTCAATTCAAATGCAAATATCAATTATCAACTTGAAAACGTTACTTGTTTGACCAGTCGACTAACCGTGGTGGTCTTTTCTCTGAGCCACTCTGGATCCCGCTCATCCTCACTGTCCACCTCCATCTCCTGTGGACGGAGGGGCATGCAGCTGTCACTGTGGAAATACAGACGATTATGTCCGCTCACATAAGTCCGCTGCTGCTCTGGCTCTCCGTCCTCTGACTCTAAAAACTCAGACAGACTTGGCTTGATTCGCATTGGCCTGAATGAAAGTGAAGGATTAAGAAACATCAATTAACATTTCTTGGATCACAACCATATATAAACAGGAGAATTCTGCATTTATCATACAGCACATGTTTGATTTTGTCAGTAAAAAGAACACTGAATGACTGATGCAAAATCGTACATTGATTATGCTTAATATGCCAACAATAAGTAAAGTCATGTTAAATGCCTAAGCAGTGTTTTTTTTTTTAAATCAAGTAAAATTCATACCCCAGGTTTCACAGACAAGGCTTAAGCCTAGTTCCAGACTAAAATGTAAGTCTGGGCTGTTGCAACCTAAAGAAGCTCGCACTGACTGATCTTAATATATATATCAGCGCCTTTGTTTTGTCTCAACATGCACATCAGTAATGTTTTTTCTAAGGAACATTTCTAAAAATTACTTAAGTGTCCATTTTGAACTATTGCATAATCCTGGTTTAGTCTAAACCCAGTCTGTCAAACCATGCCGTAATGGTTTAAGCAAAACCCAATTTGCAGACTTCGGCACATAACCCTGCTAATTTCTACATCTTATTCAATATGCATATCCCTGTATATATTTTGATATCAAAACTGGGGAAATCTCAATTTAAAAAACAGTTGAGCTGATTTTAAATAGTTGTTAGTGATGACAACACACTATTGTCTGTAAACGGTTTAAACTCAAGACAAATAAAAATTGTGACAATGCTTTTTTTTGTATGGATATATCATTTATAATAAAAATGGCAAAATTAATAATTGGGAAGTTATATTTAATGCTGAGTTCAAACATAAAACCAAAATTACCCTGTAGTCAACAATAATATCATTTTTCCCAAAACACACTGAGACCTGTTTCATACCGACAAACAAGTATGTGGGTGACAGCTGTCCTCTTAACAGGGCCGTTGCGGCTAAAGGCAAAGCCAGGCTGGCTATGGATGTCTTGCGGATTGCCAACATATGAGCCATCATAGCACTCATTTATGGACACATCTATCCGAGCACCTTTAGGATGAGGCTGGAAAACAGCATTCAAGAACAATAAGTTATAGGATAACATACTTTTTCTTAACTGTTCACAGCTTACTGCACTTCTTACACTTTATTTTCTCATTCATGCATCTTGCTTCACTCTAATGCATCAATAACTTATAATACTGCATATGGATATACTTACATACCAAGATATATAAAAATCTCTATCTATAAACACTTTATGTCATTGCCATGATATATATCATCATACCACCCAGCCCTATGCATAACTATATAAGGAATTTATATTCTAATAAACTGATTCTATTCAACTTCTGAAATTAAACAGGCAGAGATTTATGAATGAGTCCTACTGTGCTCACCACATAGTTAAAGATGAATCTACTGTGGGAGAGTTTGAGGTGTTTCAGCAGGCTGTAGAGTTTACGGCAGTTGAGCGTGCACCAGGGACAGTGCAAGTCGTCTCTGGCCTCTGTCTGCTGACGAGTATTATTGTTGTACAGAAACTGGACAAACAAAAATACCAGCATGTTGCATAAAGTTCTTAAATTGTTTTACATTGCAGATGGTTAGCCAGTAAACCTACTGAGTAAATTTAGTTTTCTATGAAATAATATACAAGGCATTTTGAACTAGGGATGTGCAAAAGCGATCGAGTACTCGGCCGTGACAGTGATGATCAATCATGAAATAACAGATGATTGTGGGATTTTTTTACATCTGATTAAAATTTGTACATTGCAGATGGTTAGCCAGTAAACCTATGGAGTAAATTGTGTTTTCTATGAAGTAATATTCAAAGCATTTTGAACTAGGCATTTGCAAAAGCGATCGAGTACTTGGCTGTGACAGTGATGATCGATCATGAAATAACAGATGATTGTGGGATTTTTTTTTTCATCTGATTATTATATAGCAGCATTTTTGGGTGGCACCCTTCACGCAGTCCAAAGTAGTACGGTGTTCGATACAACACTGGTTAAGGGTTAACTTAAAGGGTTAGTTCACCCAAAAATGTAAATTAGCCCATAAATTACTCACCCTCAAGTCGATGTGTTTTTGTAAGAATATCCATATTTAAAACGTAATAATCAATGTAATCTAGTTTGCACTCACTGTTATACATAGAAGCAGTTCAACCCCAGAGCTGTGTGAGGCACTTTTTTTTTTTAATGGATGGGTGCCTTTTATTTCACTTCTTTTGGATTGATGCACTGCAACATCCACCGAGTGGCATTAAACAGCATGAAAGATCAAAGACAATTTTTAATATAACCCCGACTGGATTCGTCTGAAAGAAGAAAGTCATATACACCTAGGATGACTTGAGGGGGAGTAATTTATGGGCTCATTTTCATTTTTGGGTGTTCTTTAATTAGAATACAAGAACACCTTTCAGAATTGAGTAGAAGAGTGGGAGGTTTCTGAAAAAAATGTATGGAGCATAATACATAGGCTACAACAATGTTTAACCCTGTCTGAAGAGGAACACAACTGGGATGCCTGAAATAAAGGAGATGTAATCCCTGAAACAGAGCTTCCCACTTGGACAATAGGGAAACATCTACTAATGGCGCTTTTCCACTGCATGGTACGGCACAGTACGGTTCACTTTGGGGGGGTTTTCCACTGGATACAGTACCTGGTACTTTTTTTTAGTACCACCTCGGTTGAGGTTCCAAGTAAACCGTACCATTACCAAAATGTGATGTGTAAACTCTGCTGATGACGGATTGGCCGGAGAGAATTGTCATTACCTGCGTCACTGAATTTGCGACACAACAGAACCACTAGATTTAAATCAGCACAGCCAGCGAAGGATCGAACGCAACTGTTTTGAATGAGCATACCTTTTTTTAACAACCAAAATGTTTACTTTGTCTACTGCGGAGGTATAGACGTTCCTCTCTTTAATAGCAGTGGAGCAGATCCAGCGAGAGCTTGATGGGGCGATGCAACTATAACTACATGTGAATGATCCCATCCATTCTAAAGTGATACTAAACTGCAGTGACACAAACCGTGTCGAGCCAAGTCATACCACACAGTGGAAAAGTGCCATTAGTGTGCAACTAATCTTTGTCAACCTGGCAAACCACAGGCTCTCTCCACTGTGGATAAACATTCTTGCTTTCTGAAAACACCGGTAAACTTGCAGTTTAGCGATCTCTACTTCGATATTCAATTCTCAGAAAAGTGTAATTCATCAAGTGTTCATTCATGAGAGAGAGAGAGAGAGAGAGAGAGAGAGAGGCTGTGCATGTATGAATTACCACTGTTTTGCTGCGTTTCTCTGTTAACAGTGAAGCTGTGGCCTTAATTCCTTTAGAAACAATTATGTTACTAGCTCCTTGTTGAGAAAGATAATGTAGCTCTTGAGCGATTAAGCTATTTTATTGATAATATTCCAGGGCAGCGCTAAAAAGTTTGTGTTGCTGAATGTGTGTAAGTGCGCAACGTGATCTGTTTGAGTTACTGATATGTGTGTGTGAGATTCAGAGCTCTGCTAATTTTTTTTTTAATGTAGAGAGTGTGTTTAATTTGTGGAACGATAACCTACCAGCATTGTCAAGATGATTTTTATATATAACATTACAATATAAATTTATTAGAAAATGTACATTGTTCCTGTAGTTCAGTGGTAGAGCACTGCTTTAGCAGTGCAAAAGGTTGTGGGTTCAATTCCCAGGGAACACACATACTTATTAAAAAAAAAAATGTATAGCCTGAATGCACTGTTGCTTTGGATAAAAGTGTCTGCAAAATGCATAAATGTATATTTAAATTATTTATGGGCTTAAAAAGATGCAAACAATCAGAATATTATACCTGGTGAGGAGTATCCAATGTAACATTAAACATATGCCATTACCTACGTTACGCAGGCCCTTTATAATACAGAGGTCAACTGCCTCTGTAGCTATAGCTAGAATCTATAGAAATCTATAGCTAGCAATGGCCCTATAGTATGCAGTGTTAAAAAAAAAAAAAATGCTGTTTTACCAAATTCTGCTGATGTGAAATTCAGTGCAGTTCTGTATCATGATACGTACCGTATTGTGGCCTCTGTATCGGGATATGCATTGTATCATGGCTTTGCTGGTGATACACAACCAGCAAAGTAGGGATGGGAAGATTCACCGATTCACTCGGTGCATGGGTATAAATAGTTGATGCAATGCATCGGTTTAAAAGTGTGCATTGGATACAAGTTTGCATTTGTATCATGATGCATCGCTTTTAACATATTTGCATCAGTAAAAACCTACTTAATTATATATCATTACTAGTGGATGCGCTACACTTTTATCATTTAGAAAATGACCAATAATCTGTGACCAATATTCTATATGTATTCAAATGCAATGCCAAATAATAACAACGATATTTGAGATGGTCAGTCACTTTTAGAATTTTTTATTTTTTTTATTTTTTATACTGATGTATATTAATGCAGCAGTGCATATTTGTTCTATATTTTCATTTACATTATCAAGTCATATGAAGTATCCTATGAAAACAATTTAATTAAAGTATTGTTGAACAAAGGAATTTTAGTTGGTAGTTAGGAATTTTATTGGCATAAAGTCACTTCAGTTTCACCCCAGGCAGCTATTCCTTTTTAGATGCTTCTTTAATAACACTGGTGCATCATAATCATAATCTAACAGTAGTGTTCTAATCAGCTGTTCATGTTTTCAAAGTTTTTAACATACATTTTTTATAACAATCTACAGATATATTCATTATCTCCATAACGGCCATTCCCCACACCGTACTCGAATTACTTGTTTTTGAAACCAATCGTTGATCGAAATGAGAACCTACCAAAAATGCCCATCCTTACTTTGAACAGTGCAATATACATAAATTTACTATAATAAAGAGTTCATAATTCCTACCTGATAAAAGATGCGTAGTTTTTGTCTGGGTTCACAGGGGGACTGCTCTCTCCTGGTCTGCATGCTGGTGCTTACTGAATCCTTCGCCACTGAGAGAATAAAATGTTAAACACCTACAGGTGCTGGTCATATAATTACAATATCATCAAAAAGTTTATTTATTTCACTAATTCCATTCAAAAAGTGAAACTTGTATATTATATTCATTCATTACACACAGACTGATATATTTCAAATGTTTATTTCTTTTAATTTTTATGATCATAACTGACAACTAAGGAAAATCTCAAATTCAGTATCTCAGAAAATTTGAATATTATTTAAGACCAATACAAAGAAAGGATTTTTAGAAATCTTGGCCAACTGAAAAGTATGAACATGAAAAGAATGAGCATGTACAGCACTCAATACTTAGTTGGGGCTCCTTTTGCCTGAATAACTGCTTCAATGCTGTGTGGCATGGAGTTGATCAATCTGTGGCACTGCTCAGGTGTTATGAGAGCCCAGGTTGCTCTGATAGTGGCCTTTAGCTCTTCTGCATTGTTGGGTCTGGCATGTCGCATCTTCCTCTTCACAATACCCCATAGATTTTCTAAGGAGTTAAGGTCAGGCGAGTTTGCTGGCAAATTAAGAACAGGGATACCATGGTCTTTAAACCAGGTATTGGTAGCTTTGGCACTGTGTTGGAAAATTAAATCTGCATCTCCATAAATTTGGTCAGCAGCAGGAAGCATGAAGTGATCTAAAACTTCCTGGTATACTGCTGTGATGACCTTGGACCTCAGAAAACAAAGTGGACCAACACCAGCAGATGACATGGCACCCCAATCCATCACTGACTGCGGAAACTTTACACTGGATCTCAAGCAACGTGGATAGTGGTTCTTGAAGCACTGACTCCAGCTGCAGTCCATCTTTGTGAATCTCCCCCACATTTTCGAATGGGTTTTGTTTCACAATCCTCTCCAGGGTGCGGTTATCCCTATTGCATGTACACTTTTTTCTGCCACTTCTTTTCCTTCCCTTTGCCTCTCTATTAATGTGCTTGGATACAGAGCTCTGTGAACAGTCAGCCTCTTTTGCAATGAACTTTTGTGTCTTGCCCTTCTTGTGCAAAGTGTAAACGGTCGTCTTTTGGACAACTGTCAAGTCAGCAGTCTTCCCCATGATTGTGTAGCCTACATAACTAGACTAAGAGATCATTTAAAGGCCTTTGCAGGTGTTTTGAGTTAATTAGCTGATTAGAGTGTGGCGCCAGGTGTCTTCAATGTTGAACCTTTTCACAATATTCAAATTTTGTGAGATACTGAATTTGGGATTTTCCCAATTTGTCAGTTATAATCATCAAAATTAAAAGAAATAAACGTTTAAAATATATCAGTCTGTGTGTAATGAATGAATATAATATACAAGTTTCACTTTTTGAATGGAATTTGTGAAATATATCAACTTTTTCATGATATTGTAATTATATGACCAGCACCTATATATTTACCTTTAAAGGTCCATCACAAAAAATGCTTTGATTAGATAATGGAACAAGAAACCTCACAAAAACTAAACCGACAAAGCAGCCCATTACTGATAACAAACTTAAACAAGATTAGATGCTAGTTTGCTTCCTTACCAACATGTGCAGTTCGGAGAGTGCTGGGTCTGCTCTCTGTGGTGCTGGTGTCAGAACTGCGGGTGGAGAGAGGTTTGGCCATTGATGGGTCACTCGGGTCACCTGTCCAGCGAAGGGTGAACTGCAAAGTGGGTCCCTGAGAGAAGGTCTCAAACGGAGGCAACCTCTTCAAAATACAAGAATCAACAGTTTTTCATAAGATAATAGATTTGACTGCCAAGCAACAGCACACTGGTTTTGTTTAGAACTTTAAAAGCTAGCAGCTTAATTCCTCCAGACATAACCAACCTTTCCATCCAGTATGGTCTCCCATGTGGCCCTCTTCTTGCTGACTGGACAGTCTTCAATCTGTTGCATGGAAACCTCATACTCTCCATCCAGCAGCTGCAGCCGCCTGAAGGACAATCATTATACAACTATACTGGGCAGTTTTTCATCACGTAATGAATTTTCTGTCAGTTCGAAGCCATTTGAAAACACTGCTAGTACTAACCTGTTTTTATCAAAAACAGTCATCTGAGCAACAAACGTTTCTGGGATCTCCCCATCACCACTGTGGGATGAGTTTCTCTTCTTTCTGGATGGGAGTTCCTCTTTTACATCTACAAATAAAAGCACCAGGACTGTTTTGTTCCATCTAGCATTTGTGAGGCTGAGGCTACAATAACTGCAGAAGGCAGTGCTCAATTAACTGTATTGACTATATTTGAAAATGTAGGGTGCTGACTTTAATTGCTCTTCACATCATCATGGAAAGACGACAGAAAAGGTTCGATTTCAGTCAGTCACTGACCATCAGAATTTCTGAAAAAACATGATACTGTCATCCATCTCCTTGATATATGGAAATTAAAGGGCTTAGTTCACCCAAAAATTAAAATGCTGTCTTCGCTTTACCACCCACGTTGTTCCAACCTGCATGATGTTCTTTATTCTCTGGAACATAATATTTTAAAGAACCATATTTTTTTCTCATAAATCAAAGTCAGTGGAACCCTACTGACTTTCATTGTATGGACCAAAATATCCTCTTTTCTGTTCCACCGAAGAAAGTCACACAGGTTTGGAAAAACACCATTTTCATTTCTGAGTGAACTCTCTTTAACCTAACACACTACTAAAGCCTTGAAACAAATTAGGATGAAGTCTGCAGAGCCTTTACACAGCATTCAACACTTTTCTACAGATGTCACACACTGTGCACACACACTGCCACTCACCAAAATTCTCATCGGTCTCGCAGTTGATGAAACTGTTGGGGTCTCTTTTGCCTGTACGAGACACCCTGAAGAGAAGAGAATAGGATTTGACCATGTGACTGTTACTTGGCTCAAACTCATTGCTGGACACCAGCAGGGAAGGGAAGGCACCAGACTTGGTTTGGCTGAGATCCGGGTTCAAAGGCACCTGCTTTTTCCCTGTAGGCACTTGCTTTATAGGGCAGCTGACATCCTAAGGGAGAAAAATGAGCATCATAACAAAAAGAATGAGATCTTTAAAACAGCATACTTTATTTTATACACTTATGTGTTTTATGGGATAGCTCACCCAAACATGAACATTTACTTACCCACAAGTCTCTCCAAACCCACAATAACACATTCATTTAAAATAACATGAAAGAGAAGCTCACCTTACGCTTTTTGTGACAGACTTTGACAAGTAGCACCTCAAGTGAAACTGAGTTTTGATCATTTTCTGAGTTTTGGCATGGCTTATCTGGTTAAAAAGCAAAATTATATCAGAACACTAAAATGATGATTCAGACAAATTGGTACAATTTAGGCAAATTTAGACTCACCATTTTTGTGAAAAAATCCAGTGAATGTCAGTTGCAGATGTGAAGTCAAACTGAAATAACAAATGAAACATAACTAAAAATCACCATTTGGAACAAAACAATCCTTTCACATTTTCCTGTAAAACCGATGAAAACTATTCACTCACTCTGAAACATAGTCGTACCAATACAACCTCTATCTAGAAGTTCAATAGACTACATAACTTTTGGTCAGATTTTTCCCCCCTTTTGCTGACTGGACGAGTTGACACTGGTTGTCAAAAATCAGAACCACTCTGCAAATTTTGCGCAGTTGGAGTTGATAGATTGCACAGAAAGTTGCATAATATATAAGAGCACAGACATTTTAAGCTTCAGAATATGACTTGAATCAGTCAGAGGATCTCAAACATGTTGATATTTTGAGCCGATCTTATGACAGTATTGCTTTTTATTTGTTGTGTCTCTCCTAGCAACGAGGCGCATATTTCTGAATCAGTTTGTTGTGTCGGGACTCGGAAACAACTTGAAAGTCTGTTAGTTTATGATTCTCAGTATGTTTAGTGTATAAAGCAGAGTTTTTACAAAGTCAGCAAGCCTATGATGACTATTGTTAAGATTTTTAGTTGTGTAGTGTATTCCAACCTTTAGGCTCATATCTGTGTAAGAACACAGCATGAAAAACATCTGTCGAAAGACCAGTACCTTTGAGACTCGGGCTCCCCTTTTATTCTCTCCACATTGGACAGCAAATCATCCACTTTAAATGTTTTCCTGAAGGAAAAGGCCAGTTTATTTAATAAAAATGCTGTAAGCGAAGCAAAGCAAAGCAGTAGGGCTGCAAAACGATTAATCATTCAATCATTCAAAATTAAAGTTTATGTTTACATTCTATATGTGTGTGTACTGTGTATATTTATTATGTATATATGAATACACATATGTATACATAAAAAAATTAATGTATAAATTTTAATACTTGTATTTACATTATCTAAATATTTTATATATTAATATATCATATTTATCCTTAATATATACAAGCATATGTATTTATATATATATAATAAATATACACAGTACACACACATATAGTATGTAAACAAACTTTTTATTTTTAATGCAATTAATTGTGATTAATTATTTTACAGCCATACAAAGCAGATTTTCAGATAATTGTTAGAACATAGAGAAGACCTACCTTTTGGCATTTGTTCGTGAGTTTCTATGAGACATAAAGGTAAGGGTCCTATGAAGTAATATTGGCTGTGAAAGAGCAAGAAAAAATAAAAACAAGTACAAACAGACCTGATGTTAATATAACTTAAGTGTTAAGCCTTATGATTCATCTATAAGGGTATACATACAGCTATTATGTTCCTTGTTCTTAGGAATCTGTATATTTGAGTAGGCTCTGAAGAGAAAATGCAGAAGTATTAACAAAACATACTATTGTAAAGTTTCAAAGTGAAAACAGCTTATGTTGCTTTTAAACCCCTACATGTACAATAAACTAGAGGGTTTTAAGTAACTGTCTGCAAAATTAGTGATAGTAATGAAAAACAGCATCATGTAAAAAAAAAAACAGCTACAAGACATTACAAAGCTAAATCCAAGAACTCTACATACTTAACTGTAGTAATAGCAGACCACAAAACTTTGTCATGACAAAGAATGGTGACAGATGTGTGTTACTATATTTTCCCAAATGCCAAAAGATACATTTAATAGTTTTAATATGGTGTGCTAAATTAAGTTAGCTATAATGTTACTCACTTTCAAATGCCTGCAGGAAGAGCTCATGGTCGGCCTGCAGCTGCTCCATCTTGGGCTTCTTTATGGAGCTCACTCCAGAGGATGGGTATACAGCACCATTGACTTTACAGTTCATCACCTGAGCCGAGTATTTCTGAGGAGCCATGATAAACTAATAACTAATGTTACCCAAAACAACACCAGGCGAAATAAATATCTGCACATTAATGACAGACAGCAGCTGCCCTCGCTCCTCTACCAGCCACCAACCAGCCCTCTACCATCACCTAAACATCAGATATTGGTGGTCACCAGTCTCTGTGACTAATACATGTTTTAATATGACTCATATGAATAAATAATACGAGCTATTAATGGGTTCTTGATGTGTGTCCTCAGTCTGGTCACTGATTCTCAACAGATGAAAATTAGCACGTTAGTTTGCGGTCCTTCACAACGACGAAAACACAGTTAAACGGCACCGGGTTATCCATCCATACTGGAAGCCTTTCACGTACCGGGGTAAATAAACGTCTTGGTTTATTAAATATATGTTATTTGCTACCGAAATTGCGTTTACTTTAAATGGGAAAATCCTACCAATTGATGGATATCGGTAGTACTGTATAGCCCGAGCACTTGAGGAAAGTGCCGTGAGAACCCGCCCATGACAATGTGTCAGCCAATCGGAGACGTCGTCTGGTGACGTCTAGATTTTCTATTGGCTCGACTCACTTTGACAGACGCGAGATTAAGATTGGTAGAGGAGACAAATTGCCGCCAAGAATGTTTTGGTAGGGCTGTTCGATTCCACAATTTTTGGAATCGATTCCGATTCCAATTCCTGGTCCTGGAATCAAATGGAATCGATTCCAAGAACCGATTCCTCACTATTGTTTTCGATTCTTTTCCAATTCTTTTTTTTTTTTTTTAGATTAAAAGGAACCTAATCTCACCATGATAACTGCAGGATAGGTCGTATAATGTATCCTTCCTATAATATGAAGCTGAAAAAATTTTATTTTAGTTTTTTCAGCTTTGCCCGTGAAATTAGTCATAGCCCAGCTCAGCAGGGACATGCGTTTGTCGCATGAATTAAATAAGACATGAAGTGTCTAAAATAAATGTGCACAGTTCAGCTGAATGATGAAGTTTACTTTGTATACTTTGCATAATATTAACAAACCGTACACTGAAACAAAATAACCAGAACATTATTGACTGATAGAGCTGTCAATCAGATGCGCTCTCGTCCACTGATCTATGCTCGTGACGTATTATTTATAATTATCATTGGCTGATTGAAATGTTAATTTTTTATATATATATTTTAGATGGTAATAAGATCAAGACCCTCAGTGACGTCATGATCTATTCGTTCATGTAGCGCTCAAAATTGTGGACAAGCCAGTTCCACCGTAAAATAACCTCTGAATCGTTTATATATATATATATATATATATATATATATATATATATATATATATATATATATATATAATTGAAAATAATCTTTTATCTCACAATTGTTGTAATTATGGCTTAGGTGAATTGTGGTTCTGAAACGAAAGGCTACATCCTAAAATTCAAATGATCAGTGCCAGCTCGTTTTCTTTCTGTTTATTTTCGTGAATTTAAATGTGTGCAGCCTTTGTCGGATGTAGCCTTCCGTTAGAGAGACTCCCATAGATAAGCTTTGTTGAACTGAAAACTCTGAACGAGGAGTCGATTCCCCTTGATGGAATCGAATCGACTCTCGATTCCCAACGCCTCGGAATCGATTCTTTTTGGAATCGATTCCCAGTCCTATGTTTTGGTTCTGGGAAGAGAGAGAACGCGGGGAAGAATAGCACATATTGCGTGCTCTGTTTAGCCACTTATCTATTGTAAATCATCATTTCAAATAAAAATACCAATGAAAATATGTACGCGAAATAATATTTGTGTGGTCTACATTTCAAACGAATGATAGAGTGAAAACTGTTGAAAACCGTTGGCCCTAACCATTCCACAAAGTTTCGCAATTTAGGAAAGGCTTCTCTAATTATTAATGGTCTAAATTGTGATGTTTCGCTAAAACAACCAGGTTTAGGCTAAAGCAATAAATATCAAGGATCCATCAATCGAGTTTAGAATTGCCGTCGGAGATATTTTCTGATGAGCAACCGGATGTAGAGGACATGACGAATTCCAGTCCCCACCAGGTTATGTTATTGTACTAAAACTCTGAGTATCTTACACTTTCATGTGAAGATTTACCTCACAGCTCTTAATAATGGCTGTCATTGTGCAACAACGATTAGAGGACAGAATACCAGCGCTTGAACAGTTGGAAAGAGTCGGTTTGTTCACCAATAAAAGAAGTAAAGTGAGTGTCACAGTGCACACACAAACACAACAAACAGAAACAAGTGGTTCTACTCTGAAACAAACAGATTCCTCAGTTAAGACTCTTGTTTCAGGTCTATGTTGAAAAGATCTACTGCTCTTGAAAAAAAGCTGCACCAAACAGTATAGAGTAAAGATGATTTCATTACATACATACAGGTCTATATTGACACAAAACTGTTTGATATATTTTTGTCTTGCACAAAAATCGTCAGTACATATTGGTTACCTGGAACATGATAGGTTGGGTTTCGTAAATGATCTTTCTAATCAGCTGCAAGGTCCAACTTGATATGTAACATTTGTTTCTGATTTCCATCAGTATGAAATAAACGTCCTAGAGCTTATCAAGAAGAGGAGAGCGGTGAGTAGAGCTTTGGTCTATTTTTTTTTTTTTAGAATATATTGGGAAATAGTGGCATTGTGTTATGGTAAAAGTAAATAGGCTGTATGCACCCTGTACTGTTGTGTGTACAGAGAATTGGTTACCATTTTAAGCGGGAGGAAATTGAGTATCCCATCATTCATCACATAAACCATGGTTTTAGAAGGGATTTGACAAAATTGCAGGTTGGTTAACATGAAAAAAAAAATAATAATAACAACCTTACTTTAGATGCATTTTGATGTTCAGTTTTTAACTTGATTCAAATCAATGCTTTTTTTGTAGGAAGACGTGCAACTCTGGCTTTCTCAAGTTGCCTTTAATAAGCAATGGGTATGTGATTTTGTTATTAAACATCAATTAAAAACAAGCAGAATCATGGTAAAGTGACTGTGCTTGTCTTATGTTTGTCAATTATTTAATTAGGTTCCTATCATCTTTCAATTAGGGCACAACGTCTCAGCTCAGCAAGGCCATGACACATTTTTTGTTTTTTTTTCTTAGTTTTTATATGATCACCTTAATTGACTGATTTGTCATTTCTGTTGAGTAATCAGCAATAAAAATGCTGTAGGAACTATTATAAATGAACAGATTAACACTGAAACCAGCATTGAGAGAAATACATTTACAGGAAGTCATGAAAAGGTGATGTTTGAATAATGTTTGTGTTCAGTCTGCAGAGTCAGTATGTTGATGACTGCATGATATGGGATTTCATGGCTAAGCGTGAGCTGGATGCTGCTGGGGTCCCGGAGCTCCAGTCTGCAAAAGGAAGAGCTTCTGGTACAGATCGCAGAGAAGAACGTTGCTGTGTCATCTATGAGGAGGCACCAATGAGCCTTAATACAGGTATCATGATTTAACATGTTCAGTATTTGCATCTAAGAATAAGAAGCTTGAATTCAGTGGTGGAATACGAGTGGTTTCTCATGGTCTCATTTGCCTACTGATTTATTATTTATTTTTGTAGAGGCCATGTGGACATGTTATGTCACATTCTGTCTTGAGAGATAAAAGAGGAAAACAAACGTCACTGAACTCAAGGAAAAGGTGATCAAAAAAAAAAATGTGGAGGGTATGTTGCAGTGTTTGTGAATCTTGATCAGAATAGCAAAATACAGATATTACAGACTATTATATTACTATACAGAATGTTACTGTATATTTCTATACAGACTTACTATATTTGGAAAGTTTGATTTCTTATATTAAACCATATTTACATATTTATGTAACCATATTTACATATTTAAGTGCATCATCTGGGCATTTAAATAGCACTTTTTTATTTTGGAATGTTCAGTGAGAATGCACTACTTGCACTATTTATGCAACAACAAAAACATTAGTGCAAAAGTACACGATTTGGGAAGCACCTATATTCCCCTACAAATTAAAGACATATGGCACATTAGTTGTTTTTAGCAACTGGTTACATCATCAGCCTAAACAATAGCCAAGGCTAAAATATCTCACCCATTTCCATTGAAATCTGTGTCTCCGCTTAAGTTAGTTTTATTTTATATAGTTTTATTTTATTGTTCAAATGACAGGCTATCAATCAAAAAATGTTTTTTTTTCTTTCACCCTTTTTTATTTTTATTTTTTACTTCTCTGTAGTTTTATTATCTGTCTGCTGATTCTAATACTAACCTTTTTACTTTCTTATACAAACGTGTTTTTGGTATTTATTTTATTTATTGGTTTCTGGGTGATTTTAATCTAATTCAGATTGACACATATTGTTTGACTGTCCACTTTTTCAGAGAAAGGAGCGATTACTCGAGTCTTACAGAGTGCTCATGATGCCAGGATTTTGCAAGAGACATTATACAAGAACTGGGTAATGTCTACTGTTAACATTGGAATCTCATTGCAGTACACACCTTATGCAGCACTTGATTTAAATGGTGCTTCTGTAGTAATATAGGCCACTTTCTATCACCTCAAAAAAACAGCTACAGCTCCTGTTGTCGTTAGAGATACAGTATCTGCTACACAGATTGCCGTCACAGCCAACCAGCGCTTCAGCCAATCAGTGGAGATGTGGAGCTTCAGCCTCCGGACATTGGTCCATCTGGAGAGCACAGAGGCGGGACATCTATTCCAGTAAGCCCTGAAACATGTGAATCCCCAGGTAGCAGTTGTGCTACAGCTGCCTCTTAAGTGGGACATCTTCTAACCGCAGATTTGCCCTAATTTGTCCACTTGAACAAATTAACTTCTTCTGAATGCTTTTCTTTAAAAAGATATTTTGACTTGCATTGCTTTTAAGACATAAAGTTTTATCAGTTAATGCATTCCCTGGGAATTGATCTCCTGACCTTGGTGTTGCTAGCACCATGCTCTAATGCTTGAGCCACAAGAATGCCTACATATAACTGTAATTAACCTTCTGCTCGATTCTGACCTCAGCGCTCTTTGTTAACCAGCTAGTGAGAAAAGCCATGCGTGCAGGATTATGAAGCCTGTAGTTATATAACCTGGCAAAGAGGCCGTTATCCAACCACATGGGAACATGATGCTATATATCCGATATTCACATGCATAATTGTCCCGTTTCATTTCTCGGTCCTTCATACCTTTTGTGTTTGTTTTGTTCAAACAATATGGTTCTGTCAGTTTCTTTTGTAATTAGATATTAAGTGAGAAAAGTAAAAGAACTCATTACTCTTATGAAATGTAAAATAATATGATGAGGTCCAACTCCTTTTAGCAGTAGTGCAAATGCTGTTATTTTCATGAATCAGCATGACAATTGTACATGAATTTTAGGATTTTTTTTGACACAGTGTAAAGCATAAATGTTCAAATGTTGTGCAAAAGCTGAAGATCCAATTTGAGAATGTTCCAAAGAACATCTTTTGTACTTCACTGAAAGGAAGGAAATTGACTTGAATTGTACAAATGAATTTCAAGAGTCAAATGTCACAAATTTGGTTGTATATATATAAAATATTATATTATATATATATATTTTTTTTTTCAAAAACAGATAACCCTGTTTTTTTTCTTCAAAAATCATGCTTTTGTGTTTAGCTATTTTTTTTTACCTAAACAAATTAACCCAAATGCAGTTACATTGAGTTATGTGGTCCCACTTTATATTAAGTGGCCTTAACTACTATGTACTTACATCAAAAAATAAATGCAATGTACTTATTGTGTTCATATTGTATTGCAACTTTTTTTTTTGCTGCTATTGATGTGGGAAACAGGTAAGGTTAGGGACAGATTTGGTGGTATGGGTAAGTTTAAGGGTGTGTTAAGGTGTAAGGGATGGGTCAACGTGTAATTATACATGTAATTACAGAAAATTAATTACAGATGTAATTATGTGCTGATATTTTTCAAATATAAGTACAATGTAAAAACATGTACACAATAAGTGCATTGTACCAAATTAATAATTAAAATTTAACTACATAGTAGTTAAGGCCACTTAATATAAAGTGGGTCCAATAATTATGTCATTATGGCAGCTCCAGGCAGATTCGATACCAGAAGACACAGACCTTTTTTTCAGGTGAGATATGACTTTTTATAAAAGTTTGCACTTAAGACCAATTGATTTTGGTTGATATAAAGGCAATCAGTCCTGATTACATAATGTTTCATTTGAATTCTAATGTAGTTCATGTATAAAATGTTTTTAAATTGCTCCTGATCCTGTACTTGCAGAAAGGGCTTCTGTCTCCAGTACCTGCAGTGTCATATGCCATGAAGGAAAAATTGGCACAAGCAATTAAAAAACCTCTTCTCTTGGGTTTCAGCTTACATGAACACAGACCCTTCGCAAAGACATTCTTAAGATGATTGAGATTGAAAAAGAGCAGGTAAAAGTGATGTAGCACCAGGTATCTAAAATATCTAGTAAGCAGCAGACATGCATATTTATACATACAATGTGTTACTGATTTGTATTATTCTCTCAGGAGACACCAAAGATGAGTAACCCGAGAGACTACTATGAGCGAGCGCTTCGTGAATTTGGTTCCTCAGATGAAGGTGAGTGTGATTCAGTGCTTTTAGCCTTTTAAAGAGCCAACTCTCTTTCATACTTTGAGTAGTATATTTTGTTAATAAATTGGTGTCTTGGATATCTGGATTGAGTACATCAAGGAAGAGCTGGGAAGGCACAGAAACCCAGAGAACTACGGGAAGCTCCACCGGAGGGCTGTTAAGACCCTGGAGGGTGAAAGTGTTGAGCGATTTACCACTAAGTACACACTTCTGCAGACCGGGCACATCTAAAACTAGCATGAATCGTCAATGTATTTTCTGTATTGTTCATACTTGGACCACAAACCAAATTCGGGGATTTCGCATTAAAAAGTCAAATTTCCCAATCCTTCTGAAATTTTTCAAACCTGCTGGTGCATAGATATTTGTATTTTCTGTTGTTCCAGTAATAAACATTTTATTATGGCATTGTCTTTGTTAAAAAAAAATGCTTTATATTGAATTTTAAGAGATCCTCACTTAGACTAGTACACCAAATAAACAACAAGTTCAAGTCAAACGTGGTACAATAGAGAAATGCTTTAGTAGCTAGCATCATTTCAAAGTCAAAATACTCTGACTTTTGCATTATTAAAGCTAGACATTCATTTTGCTATGAAAGAACAGGTATCATTTTTAATAGTAGTTTTTTTTTTGCCCCAGGAGAAAACGTTTCTAAGGAAACATGGTAAAAGTATGATAACCTATAAAACACAATGGTTCATTAACTGATGAACTTTAACATGAAATCAAAGTAAAAACCCAACTTAAAGTTTGACACTTACAGTATAGTAGTAGTTAATACACTGATAACATTAAGTTGACTATATCAGATACCTTTAGTGATTAAGGACACTTTAAGTTGTCTATCAAGTTGTAAAATCAAGAATTTAATCAAGTCATTGATGCCTCTCATTAACCATAATTTTAAGAAATAAGCTGAGATGTCATTGGTTAAGATAATAAATAAATTCCTTTATGCTTCGTCATTGGCAAGTTGAATGTTTTGTTAAAAGTAACCAAGACACACAAGCTGAGTCCACCTTATGATAGCAGAAAACAGGTTGAAAAGCCTGCTGATCCAGTAGTTGTTTTTTGTTTGTTCAGCTGTCCACAAGCTTTGTGTAAAGAACCGTGGACAGGTAGCATCTCCGAATCTTCCCTCTGTGGTAGCCATCAATGACCTTAAAAGTCCATTTTAAGACATGGAAGACTACTTTTTATTTAGAGATACGCTTATTTTGGTTTACCAAATTACTCTGAATCTCATCAACCCAGACAATACAGTGGTGACTTTTTTACAGAATTAGATACAAATAAAGTTTAGTAAATCAGTTAGGTAAAAGTCAGACATGTTGAAATCCCTTTAAAATGAACTGAACAAAGAATTCCCTCTGTTGTCACAGATGTAGTCTTGACTACAAAAAAGGCTGAAATCCTGGGTCAGTGCCTCCTTAGCAGAATGTAGGTGAAGAGGGCCACAAATCCAGCAGAGAGCAGGCCAATAACACACTGGTGGATGGTTATAGCACTCTCCAATGAGTGAATGCGCTCTTCCATGGCACTGGTGTGGATGTAGTCATAGATTGAGGCCCCGATGCTCCACACCGCCCAGACTGCATCCACCATAGCCTTCATTGTGGGAGACACCATTTAGTGTGGGGCTGCCCCTAAGTGTGGGATCCTCACAGCAGCCCTCCCTCACCTCACCCCCACTATGGGACAGAGAATAGAGAATAGAAATATATTCTAAACAAATCCTACAGGTGTGGAACATTGACAAATTTGCATAGTTACGCAATATGTAGTTTCTATTATAGAACAAACAACACGCAGAACAAGTGTACAGGCATCTTCACTATCCCTTGGTGTCTATAGTAATACCTTTATTATTCAAAATGGAAAATGACCAAAACAATGCATGCGTTTGTATGAAGAATTGCTTACAGGAAGCTTTGGGGCTTTCAAACAAACTTACAGAGATGCTGTTTTATATTCTAACGTATTTAGTTACGTTTTTTTTACTGCATTGACCAGTTAAGTCTGCCCACCTGACTGGACGAGCCCGGATACAACTCTCAGCCCTCATGTTTACATGTGTAATATAAGCATGGCATGACACAACAACAGCAACAGGGCGACATTAGAGCACAATTCAAAAGCTTGTACCACTTCCGACTCAATCATCAATGTTAAAGGCCATTTGGAGCTGTTCAATAACTTTGCTCTGATTTACAGGACATTAATGCTCAGTTCACTAGGCCCATAATATATCTCCCTATGGCTAAAAGCATCGTCTATGCTGATTAAAATGCATGTGTGAGTTAGTACCAGACAGTTTCCGAAAGAAGATAAGAACATTTAGAGAATGAAGAGAGAGAAGCGTCAGAGAGAGGAAAACAATCATCAGCTGACATCCCTGCGTGGTGAACAATAATGGAGACTCACCAGAGGATCGCCGATGTCAGCTGTATAACGAATGCAATGTGGAAGGTCATTCGTACAATTGAATGTTTTGTGTAAATATACCGGGCCGTATGAAATCTTCTACTCTCCGCCGCGAGCCCAAAGCGGCTGCCGGTGATGACGACGATGATGACATTGTAAAGGGCGTGTCTTCCATTGAGAAGCACGTTCAATTAATCAAACTGAATCTTGTAAACAAAACTACAAATCTCTTTAAATATAATCTGGGAAAAAAACATAAACAAGAGAGAATATGAAAATAAAATATTTACAAACAAAATATTGGTATTTAAATTTGCTTTTAAAATGTTTTGTATAAATTATTGTATGTTCTTTTTGTTTTACTTATATTACGTTCGTAATATTTACCTATACAACTACAATCGTGGAAAAAGTAGAATAATACAAGTGTTTACGAATGTTAGGCTACCGGTATATATTAATGTGTAACCACAGGGGGCCGCTCCACACTGCAATGAGAGCCTTTAAAATAGGAATCCCAAATAATTGAGAAAAAATCATACATTTACAGTCTGTTGCCTAATGATAGAATGATTTCAGTTTTCAAAAGAGGCCTATAAAAACCATAAATAAATGTAACACCGTTTTTAAATGGTGTTACACAGACATTACATTTAAACACTTAAAAGACTTTAGAGGCGACATAAATGTAATAATAATGGATTTTTCTAATTATATATTACGTAAATGCACAAAAAAGTGTTATTAATATATATTTAATATATTTCTTTATTTTTATAAAATGCCACTAAATCAGTAAGTGTTTTGATAAGTGTTTCACATAAAGGACTTGATTTATTATGACAGATCCAGTGAATTTATCATCGGTTTTACAGATGATCTTGAAATCGTCAGGCTATGCAGTCTCATCAACGATCCAATTTTGGGGCGTGGATGGACACATCCTACAACGGTGAAGTATTGGCTTATTAATATTAATTAGTTTTTGTGACGTAGGTCCAGTAGGTCAAACAAGCAACCGGTTTAACTAAAGAGCAGACATCCCAACCTGCAAAAGGTCATTTCAGGGAGGTTCCCCCAAAAAGGGAAGGAAATAGATCTCAGCTGTAGTCACCTTCTCAGTGAGACTTTGCCTATCTGAATGGGAGAACTGAGATATATTGGAGCAGCCTTCCCTGCGCTTAGCCTCCCTAACATGTTGTGGTCCCTAAAAGATATAAAAGCATAAAATATTATTTCTATAAGCTATAGGCCTATGTAATTATTCGTTAATTATGTTTAAATATGTAGATTACTTTTACTATTTATATAATCTGCTTATACAATTTATGTCAACTGCATTTATTTATTTTCCATTGCAACTTTAAACAGGTCTAAGGAGTTTGTTGTTTTCATGTAGCCTTGGCAACTAGCCTGAATAATATGCAGATGAAATGAAACTTGTCAACTCACCTCAACATGCCTTTTGCAATCATATAACCCCCCATGGGCAATGCTTGAGCAAGACTGTCATTATGTTTGACACCTATAAGACAGGGGTACACTTTCGTGTAGTCTGCCGTAAAATGTGTCTTATACTTTTTTTTGTTTTGTGGCACTTTCCCTCTGCCATGGTGCTCCTGTTTCTAGATAGACATAACTGATTAATTTTGTTCGGGACTCGGGAGTAGAGATAAAAGCCCGCCCACACTGACAATTGATTGGTTGATTTGCAGAAGCAGGGCAATCAGGATGCTCTCTGTCTTACATGCGCTTCGCTCACACGCACATTAGACACTCCTGGAGGGTTACTAAGCAACGTCAGTCTGTCTTAATTAATATTCATAAGCAAAGCCTTCGCCATAGTATGATTTTCTGACTCTGGTCCCAGACACAATTTATTCCGCATGTGGTCAAAGGAACCAGTCGGTGGCGCTTTAGCGCAACATGTACAAATATGTTATGTCTACAGCAGCCAGATGGATAATTCATTAATAACGAGCACATGGGGTCGCTCTGGCTAAAACAGCATACATGGAGAATTTCAAAAGGCTTGCGCATTAACGATGCTCAATGTTCCACCGCGTATTATTGACTTTTTCCTTCGTCCACTTTTGCGCAAAGGGAGAATGTTGTAAGCGGTCCCTGTGGATATACTGTGTCTTCATGAGGAGTTGAGCGCAAATAAGGGGGCGGGTGATGATAATGTGTGAAGAGTGGCAGCAACTTCTCACTACGGCAACATTTTCCGTTCTTCTTCAGGCGACATGCCCATTCTTTCTAAAGAAGCTCCAAGGAGGAAGGCTGGCGGTGGACATGGTGAAAATGACAGGTAAAAAGTGTGACCCTGGTGTCTGGATAGGCTCACGCGCTCTTCACTGGACGCGTCGTGTCTTTATTTCTCATGTCATAGGAGCTTGGATGATCGCGTTTCCGAGATATGCCGATGGTCTTTTGCAAATGTTTTAGATGAACGCAGACTAACACACTTTTAACACACGATCACAACCTGAGGCAAAATTCAGCAACAATTGAGAGTGTGTCAGAGGCTGGGTCTTTGCGGGCAAGGTGAGTTTTCCTTTTATTCAACTGGCCTACAAAGTCCCAGTTTTCGGCCCATGTGACCATCTCTGTCAATTGACCGTGCTGAATATATGTAGCCTATGTGCGTGTGTGTGTGTATAGAGTTTATCTGTAGTATTGATAATAATAAAGTACTGAACTAGAACACAACAGAATGGAATAGTTAAAGATTCTGTTCTATTATTTGATGATGGGATCACCGATAACATAAAAAATGTTTAATTTCCGTTCTTCACACTTTATTAAACCTTTCGTTTTTATTTATGATTTAAATGCAGAATTATTTATGTAGCCTATTTTAAATATTTGATATAAAAAAGTGATGTATTTTAATGTATTTTTAATGTATTCTTAAGAACTTTCCTACATAATACTACATATACTCTAATTAAACTAATAGCTAGAATTAAATACATATAGGGTGAAAAATCTGAAATTATCTTTAGACATCATACGTATTTTACAGTATCTGTTAACTTTAACAAAAAGTTAATTAGTTGAAAGAAAGAAAGAAAGCAAAGGAAAGAAAGATAAAAGAAAAATTATTGATACAAAAGATTATTTGATACAAAGGATTATTACTGGTTTAGGCTTGTATCAGCCAATTATTTTGTGAACTTACGTTATGTATTATGAATAACATATATGATATACTTTTGTTAAGAATTTAGTAGTTTTATTTATTATAAACCGTAGGTGTCATATTATTTAATATTTTTACTTTTGTTATTTTTATTTAGCTTTTTTTTAAGTAGAACTATTTGTGAATATTAAAGTGGTATGTCTGATATACACTTACAGTCAAAACATACAACATATAAAAAATACAAACAAATTGGAATTTAGGAATTTTGGCCTTTTTGTTTACTAAAAATAACTTACAAGAACAGCACCATTTTGTAACACAAAGACTTATTTGTATAGACTCGAACACAAAATAAAAGTCTGTTTTTGAGTGCCTGAAAGTAAGATTCTGAGTTTAAAAGAGAACAACAAATCAAAAAGATATCAAGAAGCAAAAATATAAACTTCATTAGGTTCTGTGAAATTAAAAGTATGTCAGTTCTAATTAAAGATTTTACTGTATAGGGAGTGGCAGAGGCAGGTTACAGGCAGCTTTGTTAGCGTGTGTATAAATTCTGGTATAGTTACCAAGCATGTCTGATACAGTTTGTCATATTAAGCAGTTCTCAAAGCTGCCTGCCAATAGTTTCCCAAAGGATTTGTATATTGTTCTGGATATCAGTCACATCTTGACGGTTGCAAAAGCCTGTAATCATTGTAAACTAACCTTTTCCAATGCAGCACATGCAAATCATGGAATTATAATGAACTGTATATTTAAAAGTTATTTCATTAGATGTTACAAGATTAGTTCCTATTCAGATACCAAAAAATATCTAATTTGCTGTATTTTTACCTTAGCACCTAATAAAGGAATTAAAAGCGTGCATTAAAAAATACCCATAATGTACAGCTTAAAACATACATTGGTTTTACCAGTTAACTCACAAAAACTTAATCTTTTAATTTCATATCTACTTATTTTCACATTTACCAATGATTAGCAAGTCGTTTTATCGTTTTACCACACCGTTTCTCAGGAATTTGCATTAAGCACCTGCTTTGACTTCTATTAATATTATAGCCTAATTAATATTTAATGTGCATAATTTGATTGAAACAAGCAGGGCACACAAAATTATGTACTGTGAAAAATCTGCCTGAATGATCAAGAGGTGTTGTAATTTGTAAATGACAGTTGCTGTAAACCACTGAAAACCGCTTAGTGTTCAGTTAAAAAGAACAGTTTGTCATTTGTAATAGTTTAGTCATTTAATGCATTCTAATAATAAGGGTCTGACATTATGGTTGGCCCTTGTTCAGGGAGAGGAGGGATATATTGTCCAGACTGACCTTTACTTTGGGCTTTAGATTGAGTCTTTGGAGCCATAGTATAAACCTTAAACATTTCTTGAACAGAAGGTAGATGCCAGACAAAGAAACTGTGAAGAAGTCCGCAAGAAAAGTGAGGGACTTTTAGGGGCAGCTGTGTTAAACTGACCCAGTCATAATGCCCCTAAAAATCCTTATTGCTCTTGCAGTGCTCAGCTATTAACAGCTCTTAAATCAGTCCTAACATAACCGCTCCCACAGGATCTGTTATATAGCGATTAGCCCCAAAATGGGCTTTCCTTATGGACATCATCCTTTAGAGAAGAGTGTTTATAGAATCTGAGCTTTGTTACTACATTTGGTTACGTTTCAGGTACTAAAAATGTTCTTATGCAGTAAAATCCAGATCCCTGTGCTTGAGATCTGTTGCACATTCAAATCAGTAACTCTTAGGTCAAATATATCTGCTTCGCTCATTCACAGCGCATTTTGACATCTTAGCTGAGGGCCATCCTTTGTCTCCCAGGAAAGCAGTGAGGGGAATTTTTGATGTAATTGGGGGAATACCAATGCTGTTGCTTCATTTCTATCCGATTGTTCTCCTGCTATGTATTTCACATAGGCAGAGAGAGAATGTGAATGACAGGTAGAAAGTGGTGGCAATGTAACTGAAACAGAAATAGTGAAAGAAGTAAAGGTTGGGTAAGAAAGAAAAGAGACAAGGCAGCATGGTTGGAGCAAGAGAAAGAAAGCTAGCTGATGACTCAGGCTCATACGCTTCATATGTAGAGAGGGAGGAAGGGAAGGAGGGAGAAATGACTCATCAGAGCATGTGGAATCTCATATGGCTATCACAGGATCGAGGTTCTCTCTTCCTCCTCTCTGCTGCCTGCCTGTTCATGACTGTCTGAGGTAAGAGAAGACTGCCCACTCTGTCTGTCTCCAGCAACAACCTGTGTCCACAGGGACAGCAAACTGCAATGCACAATGATCCTCGAGAGCTGCTGGAAAAAAACTTCTTCAGATAAGACCATATTGGATGAGCTTATGTAGAACTGCATATGTTTTTATATACTCTCTGTGAACTCCGGAGTAAGGCCCCCTAAACACATGTACAGTGGTCCCAACAATTATTTGGCCATTAGTGAATGTATGACAAAATTACTTGACCTTTCCTCTGAACCATTTTCACTGTTTTTGCAATGACTATTAAGCAACTGGTGTCAGAGTTATTATTGGCTGCATCCGAAATCTTGACTTGTTGCCTCTCTGCACTATCAGGCAATGTCTTTGTAGGCCCTGTTTGTGAGCGAAGGTGGTCCAATGATCTACAACAAAACAGAGAGGGCTTTGGTGAGAAGTAAGCCAATACTTGATTACCACAATAATAATTTTTGGCTACAAATTAAATCAAAAGTTGAAAAAGTCAGAAACATACATTTACAAATACTGCAACTTTCAGATGCCGTTTTATTTATTTATTTATTTATTTTAGCCCAACTGTCACAAATATGCCCAGGATAGTGGGATATTAGTGAAGGATGTGACACAATCATTGGATTTGGACAACCCTTGTTCCTTCCATATGCAGTATGCAGAGTATGGTCGATCTGTATTTTGTAATTACACTTGGTTTGAAATTGTAATGATAAAATGCAAAGACTCTTGTACATGTTTAGGGGCTACTGTGTGTGTGTGTGTGTGTGTGTTTATATTTATATATATATATATATATATATATATATATATATATATATATATATATATATATACAGTACAGACCAAAAGTTTGGAAACATTACTATTTTTAATGTTTTTGAAAGAAGTTTCTTCTGCTCATCAAGCCTGCATTTATTTGATCTAAAATACAGAAAAAAATTAATATTGTGATATATTATTACAATTTAAAATAATTGTTTTTAAATTTATTATACTTTAAATTATCATTTATTTCTGTGATGCAAAGCTGAATTTTTAGGATCATTATCACATGATCCTTTAGAATCATTATCACATGATCCTTTAGAATCATTCTAATATGATGATTCATTATTAAATTTGGAAACAGTTCTGCTGCTTAATATTTTTTCAGAACATGTGATACTTTTTTAGGATATTTTGATGAATAAAAAAAAAAAAAAAAAAAAAGAAACTATGTTTTTAAAATATAAATATTTTGTAATAATATACACTACGTAATTTTTTTTTCTTTCTTTTTTTTTAAATAAAATCAATACTTTTATTCAGCAAGGATGTGTTAAATTGATAAAAAGTGATAGTAAAGAAAATATATTATTAGAATATATATTAATAGAATTTTTTTTTTTAATAAATGCAGTTCTTTTTAACCTTTTATTCATCAAATATATTAGACAGCAGAACTGTTTCCAACACTCATAATAAATCAGAATATTAGAATGATTTCTAAATGATCATGTGATGGACTGGATGTTACATGTGACACTGAAGGCTGGAGTAATGATGCTAAAAATTCAGCTTTGCATCACAGGAATAAATTATTTTTTTTAAGTATATTCAAATAGAAAACTATTATTTTAAGTTGTAATAATATTTCACAATATTACTGTTTTTTCTGTATTTTTGATCAAATAAATGCAGGCTTGATTAACAGAAGAAACTTCTTTCAAAAACATTAAAAATAGTAATGTTTCCAAACTGTCATGAGGGTGGTGGAGGATGAACCCAAAAGCAGACAGAATGCTCTCACAAGGATTTATTGGAGACAAAACAGAAAACAAAACCCACGAGGGGGCAAAACAAGGGCTAGACAGACGAAGGATGACTAAACTAGACTAACACTGCGCTTAACTAGACTATGACTAAAACAGGATCAAACAACTACTTAGACCAGACTTGACAATATATGATAACAGGTAGCAACAGTTGACAATCTTAAACAACGTTTGGCAATGAACCGACAAAGGGACAGAGAAACACACGAGGTTATAAAGGGAGGCTACTAATGAACACAACAGGTGGAACAGGTGAATCAATGATGACAAAACTAGGGTAACAAGGGGGGCGGGGCAAGGAAACGAGACAACACAAGCACATGGCCCAAAGACAAAACACGGGCCTGTCATGATCCTGCCACAAGACTAGAGAAAAACCAGGACATGAAGGCACAACCATGACACAAACTATTGGTCTGTACTGTATATATACAAATCAAAAGTTTGGAATAAGTCTTTAGTTTTTATATTTTTGAAAGAAGTCTCTTCTGCTCACCAAGGCTGCATTTATTTGACCCAAAATACTTAATAAACAGTAAAACTGTAAAAAAATATAACTACAATTTAAAAAACTACAATTTTTGTATTTAAAATTTTTATTTATATGATGTAAACGCTGAATTCTCAGAAACCATTTCTCCGGTATTCAGATATACAATAATATATAATAATATTTGATCACATAAATGCAGTCTTGTTGAGCATAAGAAACTTTTTTCAAAAACATTTTTAAAACTTAGTGATTACTGGTAGTGTATGTTTAAAATATGCAGTCACCTGCCAAGCAAAAATGTAAGTAGCTATGATTAAAAATAACGTGTTTATGTTCTCACATTTGTAAAGGTAAAAGCACACATTCAGTATACAGGTGAATCTCAGGGAGGCTGATGAGTCACCACTGGAACAGTACACACCCTATGAACAAGTGTCAACTCCAAACATCTCCTTGGGTTCCACAGTCATGTGGGTGTGGGATCCAAAAAAAGCTGGTCCACATGCAACAACCGAGAGGCAATGTGCAAACAAAATGTAGAAAGGCAGCAGCAACCACCACCTCCCCCAACACTCCTTGGTCCCCTCGGGCTAAACGTACCTGATCTGATTTCTTCAGCCACCTTCCAATATAAAAGTTGGAAACCGCATAGTTGAACAAGCTCCAGAGCAAATAAGAGGTCAGTGCTAGTTGTATCCTTGGAGACGGTGGGAAAGTATTGTAAATATAAATAATATGTGCATTCTCTTTCATTTTAAACATGATTTAAAACACTAAACTCTATTTAAACAGCAAGAAACAATTTAGGACATTAAGAACTAATATGAATGTGTGCTACCAACAGGTCTCAGCATTTCTCAGTATGACTGAATAAAAGGGAGGAGGAAAGGTTAAATAAACAACTCACTGAAATCCCAGTCTCGGCTCTTGGCAAATACAACTTTCTGAATTGGCATGATTATGATTCATGTTCAGCATGAGGGTTATTGTATAGAGTATATGCATAACAAAAACTCAAAATGAAAGCCCAAATGTTTTCCATCTTTTTATTTTTAGATTGCTCTTATCTATTAAATGCTGTTAAAGGCTTTATATACCCAACAAAGTCAGGTTCTGTTCTATTTCGTTCTTCCTGACCACCAGAGGCAGTGCTTCACACTGGATACTATCTCTCGTTGCAAATGCATAGGTCGAGTCTAATACAAACAATGTCCCTCGTGACCAGGATGACTCGGGGTGCTCCCCTATTTAACCCGTGTCTTCCTGCAGACTGTCCCTATAATCTTCTCACGTGCATGTATGCAGGTCGTAGATTATGTAAAAAAAAAATAAATAAATAAAACTGGAATCCGTTCTTCACAGCTTCGCAACAGGAAGCATTGTTGGTGTCTCACGATTGCGCGTCCTCCAGAGGCTGCAACGGATTCATTGGGATTCCATTGATAACGTAATAAAGCAGGTGAGTTTGTTTACATTTATGCTGGGGTTCGTTCTCGTTTTCCTGGCATTGTGTTGGGCGCTAGACAGAGTGTTTTCGCTCGTTGAATGGACCATTATAACTTGCAGCTGTAAGTTAAGTTAGTTAAGACCACGCTTGGAGTGTGTGCGCTCTGTATAGTGATTGGTATCTAGACTAATAGGTACAATACTCATCTACTGTGTTATTTAATGAGCTAGCAGTTGTAAAAAAAAAAAAAAACTACAGAAATTAAGCTTGTGTCTCGTGTATATATAACAATATACACGCATTAATTATAGTATAGGATTTGTTAGTATATTTACATCTATACTTCAATAATGGTGTGTGTATAATATATTGTATAGAAATAATTTCTCTCTAGTAAGTTTTCTGGCAAGGCTTGCTTAGGACAGTGACAGTCAGAGTGATTCCGGATCTTCCGGAACCAGAATGGAAAAGTTACCTCATACTTGCACATTGTGCATGGCTGTTCTCCAGGCGGAATGATGGGCATGACTGCTGCCCTTCCTGTTTAGGCCTAGAACACCTTAAACAGGGCCTCACAGAAGACGCTTGCATGAACTGTAGCGTCATGTGTTGGGAGAGGAGGACTTTTTTTTTTTAGGAGGACTACCACCACCTCCACCACGTAAAACAACAAGTAAGCGTAAAAATACTGGATCAACCAGTGCTTCCGCTGGTAAAAGACCCAAGGAAGACCCTTGTCCTTTCAATGGCGGCTTCTCAGAGCCAGTTCTATGATGATGACGATGGAGAAGTGGAGGTTATATCTGATCATCAATCCCAATTCTCCCATGATGGCTCCCAGGAAGCTGGTCATGGATCAGCAGAAGGTCCACAGTCAGAGCAAGAGCTGGTGAAGCAAGTTCTTCAGGCTGCATTGGCTCGCTTGGGTCTTGACACAGCCCCGGCGGTGGTAACCTCTTCTTGTGCTTTTTTCAGAGGTTCAGCGCATCCCTCTCCTCTTACAATTCCACCATCAAAGGATTATAACGAGGAGTTGCAAAGATGCTTGGCTAACCCTAGGTCGCTTATGCACCCCACTAGTGCAAACAGGGCATTGGCTGCGATGCGGGATGCAGACACTTATGGCTTGGGTCAGATACCTAAGGTTGATCCGTTTATTGCCTCGTTTGTTCTTTCTCCAGAGGAGGTATTGAGGCCTAATGTTCGATGCCCCCGGCCTCAATGCAGGATTACAGATGATCATCTTATCCAGGCATATAACACGGCAGCACGAATGGGTCGCATTGGCAATCCTCTCCCATCTCATGTTGGCCCTGTCTCAGTCCCTTCAATCATCAGGGAGTGATCCTTTTAACCAAAACCTAAGTGATGCCTCCCTTCAGGCAGTGGCATTCATGACAAGAGAGCTGGGAAGGCTTATGTCAACGCTCACACAAGCACGCCGCCAAGTCTGGCTTGCACAATCACCTCTGTCTGAGGCATGTAGGAGAACACTAAGGGGCCTTCCTGTAGTTCCAGGGCAACTGTTTGGACCAGCTGCACAGGAGACACTGGAGCGTAGTGTCCAGGTGAATCAGACCAGGCAGCAGTTTGCTGACCTCTGGAGAGTTCCACAGGCTCACGTAAATTACCGACAGCCTTCTAGGGGGTATGAACTGCCACGCTCTATGTTTTCAACACGCCCAGGTGCTCTTCACAAGGGCTAGCCTCCGAGATCACCACGTGTTGAAAATTCTGCTCCACGGCCCCGGGCTCGGGGTCAGCAAGTATTTCAGGCTCCTAGGGGTAGAGCACCTGGCCAACGCCCCACCAGGGATGCTAGAGGCCATGCACATAGGTCCTGAAGGGCCGGCCGTCGGACGGTTTTCTTATCAGCAGCTCAGTTACTGGGAAACAACAACTTCCGACCCATGGGTTATAGCAACACTAACCCAGGGGTACAAGCTGCAGTTCCGACGGCGGCCGCCCACTTTCAAAGGGGTCAGGATGACCGTAGTCTCAGACCCCAACAGTTCACTTGCCTTAAAACAAGAAATAGCAAAACTCCTAGAGAAAGGTGCCATCGAACCAGTAGATTGGTCAGAACGGCTAGGTGGGTTTTTCTCCATTTACTTCCTCATTCCAAAGAAAGATGGCAGTGTAAGGCCCATACTCGGCCTTCGCGGCCTCAACAAGTTCCTGAAGATCTTACCATTTCGTATGTTGTGATGTTCTTCAGGCGGTCAAGCAGCAGCACTGGTTTACTACGGTAGACCTAAAGGATGCTTACTTCCATATTCCAATTGCTCCTCAACACGGAACGGCCTGTTCCTCCGATTTGCATTCCAGGACCAGGTTTATCAATTCTGTGTCCTCCCATTCGGCCTTTCTCTATCGCCACAAGTCTTCACCAGGTGCATGGCGGCCGCACTGGCTCCAATCCAAGCCACAGGGCAAAAGGTGCTTCCATACTTGGACGACTGGCTCCTTTGCTCCCTCTCTCAGGAGTAGGCAGTGTTAGAAATCACACAGCTGCTCGCACATATTATTCAACTGGGCCTTTCTGTGAATTTCAGCAAGAGCCGATTAATTCCAAGTCAGTCTGTGGGGTTCCTAGGTCTCACGCTGGACTCATAGTCAATGAAAGCCACTCCATCAGAACAATGAGTGGACAATAAACTACTACTCCTTCAACGGTTTCGGAGGCATGCCAGACTTCCATTCAGGTGCTTCCTCAGGCTCACAGGTATGTTGGTGGCAGCAGCGGCAGTCATACCATTGGGCCTCCTTTCACTACGCCCCTTTCAAAGATGGGTGAACAGTCTCCACTTGAACCCCAGTTGGCACAAGAACAGGTTGATCAAGGTGACACAGCGATGCCTTCGGGCCCTGAAGTCTTGGAGGAGCAGATTGTATCTGACCAAGGGGGTTGTTCTGGGCACGATTCCCTCTCGAAGGGAGATAGTCCAGACCGATGCGTCCCTTACTGGCTGGGGGGCAGTCTGGCAACACAGAGCAGTCACAGGACAATGGGGTCCTCAGGAAAAGGGCGAGAATATAAATACCCTGGAACTTCGTGCAGTTCTGCGAGCTCTGAAGCACCTTGCTCCGTTTTTGAAGGGCAGGCATATTCTCGTCAGGTCGGACAACAGATCGGTGGTTTATCACATCAACCATCAAGGGGGCACAAGGTCCAGCCAATCCCTTCAAGTATCGCAGGAACTGCTGACTTGGGCCTTCCCTCGCTTTATCAGAGTATCAGAGCAATGCATATTCCAGGGGTATTAAACGTGGTTCCAGATTTCTTTTCGCGCCACAGAATTCCATCAACGGAGTGGAGGCTCAACCCAGAAGTGGTAGAGATGATATGGCAGCGGTTTGGCAGGGCAGAAGTGGACCTATTTGCCCCGGCGACAACGAGCCACTGCCGTCTCTGGTTCTCACTAGCAGAGGAATCCAGTCCGCTGGAGCAGGATGCTCTAGCCCACGCCTGGCCAGATCGGTTACTCTATGCCTTTCCCCTGATGCCAATGATCGGGGTGACTGTTCACAGGGTTCTTCAAGAGCACCACAGGCTGCTGTTAGTGGCGCCAAACTGGCCGGGGAGACCTTGGGTTCCAGTGATGTACAGGCTCCTAGAGGGGGATCCTTGGACTCTTCCCAGGAGGAAGGATCTCCTCCAGCAGTTGGAGGGTCAGATTTGGCACCCGAATCCAGACTGCCTGCAGCTCTGTGTGTGGTTTCTGAGGGGCCGGAACCACTCTTTGGAGCCTGCGATCAAGGGGTCCAGAACACCATATTGAACTCTAGAGCACCTTCCACCAGGAGTGCTTATGCCTATCGATGGAAGCTTTTCTCTGATTGGTGTAGGGAGCAAGCAGTGGTCCCAGAGCACTGCCCTGTTCCTCTGATTTTACGTTTTCTGCAGTCACTATTAGAAAAGAATAGAGCAGCTGCTACTTTAAGAGTTTATGCCCAAGCGGCTTTCTGCCCTTTTTAGAAACTAGGCTATTGAGCTGGCAGTGTTTAATCCTCCGATGTCAAACACGCTGGAAGAAAGTGGAAGCACACTGCTGTGCCCAGTAAGAGCTCTCCGGGCCTATCTGAGGGCCACAGAAGTTTTTCGACAATCAGACCAACGTTTTCTCTGTCACGGAGAGCCCAATAAGAGGTCAGCCCCTCTCAAAGCAGAGATTGTCGCACTGGGTAGTTGAGGTTATCACCCACGCTTACACATCTAATAAATATCCAGTGCCTTTGGGGGTGAGATGCCATTCGACAAGAGGCATATCAATGTCTTGGGCTGCATTAAAAGGGGTCCTTCTAAGTGACATCTGTGCAGCAGCTACGTGGTCATCAACAAATACCTTTGCCAGATACTACAGGGTCAATGTGGCTGCTTCCGGTAATAATGGAACAGCTGTCCTGTCTGGACCCTCAACTGCCTCTTTAGGGTGAGTAGGACCTCCTCGTGACCTTGTTGTATAAGTCATCCAGTGTGAAGCACTGCCTCTGGCGGTCAGAAAGAACGAAATAGAACGAGAGTTGCGTATGTAACTGCGGTTCTATAAGTTCTGGATGACCGCCAGAGCTTTCTGTCACTCGGAGTCAGGCGAGAAGATTCCGTAGGGACAGTCTGCAGGAAGTCACGGAGTTAAATAGGGGAGCACCCCGAGTCATCCTGGTCACGAGGGACATTGTTTGTATTAGACTTGACCTATGCATTTGCAACGAGAGATAGTATCCAGTAGGGGTGTAACGGTACGTGTATTCGTACCGGACCGTTTCAGTACAGGGCTTTCGGTACGGTGCACGTGTGTACCGAATGACGGAATGCAATATTTTGTGTGCGGAACATAAGTACATTTTCGTGTTTCCAAACGAGCATATTAATTGGAGGAAGTCTACGCATTCAGCGCAAATCCCACTCTGCAGCTGATTCTAAGGCTGGTGACACACTGGATGCGTGGCGCAAGCGTTTCAGCTGCGTGGCATGTCCGTTTTTAATTCGGCTCCCATGTTAACAGGTTAGAGCTTGCAGACTGTCTGCGTGAGACGCGCATCTCAGGCGCGGCTCGAGCCGTGTGGAAAACGGGTGGATGCTAGAAATAGAACCGACGCCTATTTTTCACACGACACGCAAGCGTGTTGGAAGCGTTTCCAGGCAAAATAGAATAGGAAAATATGTTTATATGTCATTTTGTACACAAATACATATTAATTCATGACACTTTGATGTTTGAAAATCTATAGGTTGACATAAATTCAGATATAAATTTAATTTAAAAAATACATTTATAATTATCGATTTTCAAATATTGCACCTGTCAAACATAGTCTATTTTGCCGTCAATACTGTTGACGGTGTCCTTTGTAGCAGAAACGACTCGAACCAGACAAATTAAAGAGTCGATCAGGGCTGTGGTTGAAACACGAGCCGAATTCCTCAGTAAGGCAACAGGAAGTCATAAAACATTCTGTGCCACAAGTCCCAAGCAAGATGACCAACCAACCCTTTCACTGAACAGCTTTCAACATTAACACCACTAGAACAATTATTGACAATTTCAATTCAGAGATTGTCAAATTTGTTGTTCGTATTTGATAGGCAACGCCGGACATCACATGTAAACCCATGAGAGTACTACACAAGTTCCATTGACTTCCCCCAGCAGAACCAGACTGAAATTCCTAAGGGGGGGGGGGACTTTGAACCTCTGGTCTCCACATAAATCTTTGTCAAAAGAATGGCAAAGCAACTGTCTTTTCTACATATATATAGACCAAAATGAACTCAAAAGGACTTATAAATGAATATCAGTCCATCGCTTCACTCCATATTCATTTATGTGTAACTTACACATTTGACTATCATGTTATAATCACTTATTGTGTATGTCTTTTAATAACTATGGGATAGCTTAAGGATTCATAATTATGTTTGGTATGTGTGTGATTGAATCTGCTTGCTTGAAATAGTCCTGACCATCAGTTATTTGTCAAATGTATCATATTCTTGTTATAGGAATCATGTCCAAAATTATACCCTGCAAGAGCGGGAAAATTCGGACCACATTCTTGGTAAGATAACATGATTTATGATACGCCCGAGCCAAGACAATATCTGATTGGTCAAGACAACATTTGAGGTGTGGCCAACAGGCCAGTTTAAATACTTAGGACACCATAAAATCCTGCTTTTAGCTTCTAGCTTTGCTCTGCTATTAGTCATGTAGGCTTTTAGCTTCTAGCTTTGCTCTGCTATTAGTCATGTATGCTTTTAGCTTCTAGCTTTGCTCTGCTATTAGTCATGTATGCTTTTTAGTTGTTAGCTTTGCTTCTGCTACTAGTCATGTATGCTTTTAGTTGTTAGCTTTGCTTCTGCTACTAGTCATGCCTGCTTTTAGTTTTAGCTTTGCTTTTGCTATCAGTCATGCCAGCTTTTAGCTTTGCTTCCTAGCTTTAGCTTTTAGCCATGCTTTTAGTCATCACTGTTCTTTGAGCGCGGTTCCAGCATGCTTCGGCCTGCACGCCTGCTGCTACTTAGCCACGATGAGAAGAAACACCACATAGTCTCGTAAAACTTTACTTCTTTTCTTTTCCGTTTGAGAGTTTCGTGTTCTGAGTTAAGTTTTGTAACGCCGTGTCGGACCTCGACTGCCCGTTCAACTCCAACCAGCCCACATAACTCTGCATCTTCAGCCAACGCCCAACCACGGGCTTCCCAAGACGTCACTTCAACGACTACTGAACTTCCAGCCAATCAGCGACATCGACACCAAAGGGAACACAGGCAATGTACCTTCAGACATTTGTACTGGTGTATCTAATATAATTTTAACCTCATTGAGGAACTCAATGCGATGGTTAATTAAGTGATTGATGGTTGTTCATGTCTATGCAATTTAACGTATTGCTGTGAACTTGGGATTCCACATTTCCATTCTCTTAAACTCATCTTTCCCTAACTTTCGATCTTCCTGCAACTTGTGTGAATGTGTGCGTGCGTGCGTTTATGTGTTAGATTAGTTTATATGTCTTAGATTTATCTAATAAAGTCTTATTCATATTGAAAAGAGAAGTATCTTGTGTTTTGTGCTTACAAGTTAATGTCTTAAACTGCCGATCTTGTTACTGTGCTAATTGATAGTGTTTCCACTATACTTTGGATATTAATATCCAGCGCAGATTTGATGTTAAACGGCTCGTTCAGTGAATCGCAGGGCGTCTCAGTGATCAGCCGTGAAACAGTGATTCTGTTCAAATTCCCTTTAAAATCTTAAATGATTCCCTTTGAGCTAAATTGACCTGTTTCCCTTACACCTTTATCAGTAGGCTTTATATTTATGCTCAACATGAAGTATAGATATTGTTGTCATGAAGACAAGAGCCTGGTCTGTCGGCGGTCTCCCTCTATGTCACCTACAGCAGCAGCATCGCGCCAGCGCCGCATCAGGCATGATTCTGGTGAAGCAGGCCTACAAGCTGGGATTGGTAATGGTGCACTGTAATCATAGTTATTTATTTATATCTTTCAATATTATATTATTATATGATATTGGTTTGAGACTGAGAGTATTTTATTTAGTGGAGAACTTTGCAGCAGTATTTTATTTCTTATTCTATTTTTATTTTATATATATTTTATTAAAAAGTATTTTTTTTTAAAAAGTGTATAGTAATAAACAACCTGCAGTTTAATGTTTGCATTTCTTTCCCTTACTGTACCGAAAATGAACCAAACCATGACTCTAAAACCGAGGTACGTACCGAACCGTGATTTTTGCGTACCGTTACACCCCTAGTATCCAGTGTGAAGCACTGCCTCTGGCGGTCATCCAGAACTCATAGAACCGCAGTTACATACGTAACTCTCGTTTTCTTCCCTCTTGAGTGTTTGATGTTACTGAAAATCTGGTAGTAGGTTTTTGGCTGTTTATGCACAGTGATTCGTGGTTAATTGCCACGGCTTTCTGCATTATGAAATCAGGCTTAACCTGTATCCTGAAAAGTTATTCCACAGGAGAGCAATTCACTTATGTTTAATATCGTGGATATGTGGAGGAATTACTTGATGGAGTTTCAACAGGAAGCTTGCAGTGGTACCCTGGAGAGGCTGCTAGAATGAATGTCCCTAATAGATAGCTGGATCCAGACGATTCATACATTATTTTTATTTTTTTTAATGAATTTTAAAGTATTATGTAATATTATTTATAATGTTATTGTATAATGTTAAAATGTTATTGTATAACAATGTGATTTTTCTTTTCTGATTTTCTCTCTTTATTCAGAGAAAAGGTGCCTCAAAAGGTTAAAAAAATCTTACCAGGCTACCCATAGAGGAAATACACACACTGAAGCATTCCTTAAATTGCGCTATTAAATATATTTATTCTACTTTTGGATTTTGTGATGTTAAGTAGTTCTTTAATAGTTGTCTAACATTGTTTATTGAAAACTGACTGTTGCCACATGGCATCTCTGTAACACAATAACAGCAGTAATTTATTACCTCATTGAAATTTTTTTTTTGCGATCAATTATATTATAGCACGTATTTCATTATTTATGGAAATGGAAATGTTTGTACTAATTATACATGATAATTCTATCTTTGCATAAGCCTTGTGTTCTGTAAGCGAAAGAGGCAACATTGAGTCAGCAGTGAGGATTGCAGGCTTTTAGAAAAATATTGAAAGATTATTTAACATTACTTTTATTTAAACTGTTTGAAGGAATTACTTAATTAAAGGGAGACATTTATACTTAAAACAGTAGTCTATTTAAGAAACCCTATTCCACTGTAGTACCTAATTTACAAACATTTACCAAAAAAGGCTCTAAAATTCCTGATATCTCTGATATAAAAAAAAAATAAAATTCCATTATTAGACATATTGCGTACCAAAGAATCTTGCCGATCTGCATACAGTAGGTTTTACATAAAAATCTTAATATCTTATCACATAAGAGCACAGTTTAAAGAGCACTCATGGAAGAACTAATTAAATTTCTGGAGGGACCTGTCTGACATTGTATTGTATCTGTGTTCTGTAACCGTTATATTTTGATATGCTGTCAGTGTACAGAACAGATGGGGCCCCCATCTAAGGTGTGAGTGTTCAGTGCCAGAATCACCAACTTGAGAAGCAAAGAGTGAGTTTACCATGGCAAGCTCATGCAGTGAACCTACACAAAGTCAACAGAACTGAATTATGGCCACCATCGCGAACCTCCATAAAACTGTATTGCGATTTCTCAGGGAAACTGATGTAAATTAACCAGTCAAACAAAACCATTTGCAATACAAACATTTATTCAAACCTGCAGACATGATTTTTTATGCAAAATTAAAAAATTAGCTATTTTAATATGCAGGTCTTTAGTAGGCCTTTTTTTTCTTCTTTTATTCATAATCAAGACCATAAAGGTTTGTTGAGATTAGCGTGGGTGAGGATTTATTGTTCCTGTGGGGTTAGTGGAAGTTTTCCTGAAAGAAAATTCCTGACCCATAACCCCTTCTCCCACTTATTTAGACCAGTCTCACACATTCACACACAGGCAGGCATTAATTTAAAGGAATTTTATATAAAAAAAATAATATATGTAATGCCTCTCCTCCAGCACACCCATATGTGTTCCAAAGACAACTACACCCAAAGGAGTAATTTCGGGGGGAAAAACAGTAATGAACAAACTAAGGCCTAGTTTGAAGAGCAGTCTGAACTTGAGCATTAAACCAGAGGTTACAATAAATTCTTTGTGTACTGTGACGCGGGTTGATCAAAGGAAGCTATTCTCACATCTTTACATATTCTTGTGTGATGGTGGCTGCATATGAATTCGAATTTGTTTACTCAGTTGTTAGCATTGCTTTCAATGAAGCTGGCAATCTCACACACTGTGCGTGTGTGTGTGTTCTAACATCTTCTGTCTCAAAGAGGGCATGCACATGACATGGAGCCTGAGGCTAAATCTCTTATCAGATAGCAGTTAAAACTAAGATGAATGGACTGTTCATTCAGAGTAATATAAATAATATACAAGTAGTTCTGGCCTTTTATCAAACTGGCTGGGTCGCTGTTGGACAGTGTTTTCTCTGCTTCCTGCTGGCCTTGCTGGCTGTAGCTGATCGTAGCTCCGTGTAGCTGTTTTTTTTCTTCTCTAAAATCTTTATCTTACTATCACTCTCTGTTTTTTTTAAGTGATAAAATATAACTTAATTCACACCATATTTTTGATATTATCAATCAATCTTATCAGATTAATTTTGATCGTTCACTTTTATTTTATTTTATATCCGTGAGTGCACAGTACGCTTGCATTGGTTAGCACTCGTTAGCTGTCATTAGCGTATTCATTCGAACCTATCACTGTTTTCTTTTCTCCTCTTCTCTCTCTCGCTCCAGTTTTCACAAGTTCATCAAACAACTGTGGTAAGAATATTTAATCAAGCACGGTGAGTAATGGCTTCTCCTGCTATTGTTATTTGCACCTCTTGCGACATGTACAGTTTATCAATCTCTGTCGCAGATGAGGGATTCACATGTGATAAATGCAGGGAAATAGTTAAGCTGGTGGATCAGCACCTAGAAAGGACCTCTACATCCCTGAAAGACAGTGGAGACCAGGACAACTAGAGGCCCAGATACAGATCCCCTGTAAAGACCTTGTCTCAGACGACCACCAGCACAAGACCACAGGAAACAGATGATTCTTCAGCACAATCTGACTTTGCTGTAGCCTGTAATTGAACTACTGGTTTCGTCTGGTCAGAGGAGAACTGGCCCCCCAAATGTGCCTGGTTTCTCCCAAGGTTTTTTCTCCATTCTGTCACCGATGGAGTTTTGGTTCCTTGCCGCTGTCGCCTCTGGCTTGCTTAGTTGGGGTCACTTCATTTACTTCATTTGACTTGACTGCAAATAAATGCACAGACACTTTTTAAACTCACTGAAATCAATGATGAACTGCTTTTAACTGTCATTTTGCATTATTGACACACTATTTCCAAATGAATGTTGTTCAGTTGTTTTGACGCAATGTATTTTGTTTAAAGCGCTGTATAAATGAAGGTGACTTGACTTGACTTGACTTTATATAATAATAAAATACTCAGTTTACACTGTATGTAAATAAAGATAAAACGTTAATAAAAGTAAAGTTAAAACAGTATCAATGTCAGATCTATTTATGATGAATAACTGTTCTATGACTTAATTCTGTGAAACCATGTAAAACTGAATTGAAGATATCATGATGTCACCTGATATCACAAGATCTTTAAATTCTCAGAAACTGCCTCAGGTACTTGACAAACTGGAAAACTAAGCCATTTAAAATTAAACCTTACTGTTGAGAATGCAGAGATAAATTAAAATAGTGTTTATTGCCTTTTGTACAGTTTAAAATACTTGGGCATACTTCTTTGATGGATAGCTTTAAATATCTTCTTATATATATATGTGTGTGTGTGTGTGTGTGTGTGTGTGTGTGTGTATTATTGAAGTTTTAACGTAAAATGCTTGCAGTCTGTAGAAATTAACATTTAATTAATTAAATTTAATGACATAAAAACAATACAAAATGTGCATACATGCCAGAAAATAATAAAATAATGGCTGAATAAAATTCACATGAAATCACTGGCCATCATATAGAAGGAAAGTAAAAATTCCCCAAATCATTCTAAACCAGCAATACTTATATTCTAAAAGAACAGAATTTCTTAATAATAACACGTGCTTGGCCCAGTTGTAGTTTTTTTAGTGTGTGTAAGCATTAGTATAGATCAAGAGTCTCAGAATGGTTGAATATTCCAAAGTGCGAATGAGATTTCAAAGCTATGTGAAAAATTCAGTTTTTCAATGTTTAATGTTATTTACTTCTTTACTTCCAGATAACAAGGAACATTTTCTAGAATGTAGAAAGATATTTTGACTTGGAATGTAATGAGTAAAGGTAGAAGATTCCCATCCTCATCCCTCACATAGTTTCTATCCTCATATTTGATCTATAATTACACACAACAATAAAGCTGAGCAGGAACTTGATGCATTTAAATGTTAATTCAACCACAAAAGAAGTTATGACATGGGACATACAAATTCATCTTTACAGCTCTTGTGTTTAATCACACAGTGCAGACTGTACTTGATCAGTGGAGACAGTGCTGAGTTCTCAGAGATTAACAATTTAGTTCTTTCCCCCCACACAGCAGAAGATGATGATGAATTCTAATGACTGTGAAAACACCATAGTTCTGTCTGAGTATGTGTGTGTTCAGGGCTCTCAGAGTAATCTGTAAAGAATGAAGTTAATACATAGAAGGTGGAGGGCCACCCGAACTCAGTCTGCTTTAGTAACAGGGAAGTGTATAAAAGACTGCTGGATCGTCTCTGTCAAGGCTGGCAGTGGCAGAATCACATGATTAAGTGTATGTGTGCTTCACTGAGTACAGTGAGACAATACAAACAGCACTAACTGTGCTTATTGTTTATTTGAAAGAACAGATAGAAACACAGTAAGCAAAAACATACATATTAAATGTTATTTTAATTTTCTAAAAATAGAGTACATATAGTGATCAAATCTACTACTAATATTCAAACTTGGGTTGTCAGTCAATAAAAAAACTAATAGAAATAATAACATCATAGCCCACTTAATTATTAATACAATTCATTATTTGCTAAGACTAGCCACGAGTGAAGAGTAAGTATCTGAAAAGATATTTAAAAATCAACTGACTTTAGACATTGCTGGTAAAGTAGGAGTTGTTTCAATGAAAGGAAAATATTTTTAATATTTAAAATAATATTTTTTCATGTATATTTACTTTAAATTGTACTAAATTAAAGAGTTAAACTGAGCTCTAATGCAACTAGTAATACAATTTGTACATTAAAGGCACAATCTGTCCAACAGTGGTTCGTTGTTCTGCTATGGCAAATTTGTTTCTTCTTATTTGACATTCATAAAAACATATTTCAGAAATGCACACACACACACACACACACACACACACACACACACACACACACACACACCCAATCTGAAGCATTCTGAGAGTTATCTCTGGGTTAAAGCAAGAATGAATCACAACACTTCACTGATATTTTGTCTGTGGATCAGATTGTGTTGATTCATATTGGATCAGGTTGTTTTTAGTTGTGTAATGGTATAGTGAAGCTTTTTTTTTTCAGAAGGAAATTAAATGATAAATGGTTTACGTTATAAAAAGAATGATAATATTTACTTTAATAAAATAGAAGGGAGGGAGCTTGTCAAACAACTGCAGCAGGCTACATTCTAGTACACCCACTCATGACCCTCTTCAGGTTAACGTCTGTGGGTTCCTCAGTTTCGCTTAGATACTATAGAACATTTCACACCCATCAGAGGTGCATTCTCAGCACTTCTGTGTGGAGGAGGGATTCCCTGCTGTTTTCTTAATCAAGAAAATGAATAAAGATCATTCAAATTCCTCATAGTTCAAACATGCAACCAAATCCATCCATCTTCAATGTTTCAAACAAAAAGCCATATTGCAGTCTAAATTTCCCAAACAAGGTACATTAAAACATAATTAATGCTTGTTTACCAGAATTCACCAATTCTCGTATGGAAAATGTGGTGCGAGTTTATTGTTATGGTCAAAGGGATAATTTCTAATGTACTCCTTATATCATAATGGTTTAATTTTTTATATTATTATTATTTACACTAAAGAGTAAAGCAAAGAAACTTTAGATTAAAAAATATGTAGTCATCAAGTCCTTCCACATGACATTTTACAACTAACCTAGCCTTTGCCATCACATTATCTAAAGAGACTTCTTGACTTTGACACACACAGGGTCTACATAATCATTTCCTGTTTTATGTTGGTCACACAATATTTGTTTTGCCTAACAAAAGATTTTAAAAAATTTTCTTCATGACATTTTTGCATAACTAAATATTAACATTTATTTTCATTTAGAAATGAAAAACAATCATATCATAGAAGAGGTGTGTGCAAGTCATCATATGCATAATTTGTATTTTTATGCATTTTGTAATAAATTAATTTACCAACGTCAAAAGAAAATGTGCATCATATCATTAAACTTTATATGATCAATTTCCCCACATCTGACATGGACACACAATCAGAATGTTATGTGAAAATTATGTTCTGGCTTTAATAAGCTTTTTATGAAACAAGTTAGTACAAGCACAGAATCAAGGCTGTGGGTGTTTGAAGAAGCATTTCCATGCATGGGGCAACGAAGCATTAGGGCTACCAAGAATCTCATATGAGATTCCCTTTTATCAAATGACTAGACTCTGGAAAAACACACAAAGAGCATGTCATGAACTACTTTGCAAAATAACTCTTACAAAAATCTGTTTCATAAGAGCATGAAATTGGCACTATTGCTGTGCTGTTCAGCAACGATCCTCCCTGAAGACTCTAGTCTGGGTCTTGAAGATCATTCAGCTCCTCTCTACCAGTTAGATACACACTTTTTCCGCTGACTGGGAGCAGGGAGCAGCCGTTTTTGCCAGTCTCTAATAATAGCTAGACAGTGCACAACAGTCAGATGGTTTTGAAATACATGACAAATGCCTGGGGTCCAGGGCAGGACTGGGACAAAAATTGGCCCTGGCATTTTTTGGTCCAGGCAGCCCACTACCATACAAACATACATACATATATATATATATATATATATACAGTACAGACCAAATGTTTGGACACACCTTCTCATTGAAAGAGTTTTCTTTATTTTCATGAATATGAAAATTGTAGATTCACACTGAAGGAATCAAAACTGAATTAACACATGGAATTATATATGGAATTATATGCATAACAAAAAAGTGTGAAACAACTGAAAATTTGTCATATTCTAGGTTCTTCAAAGTAGCCACCTTTTGCTTTGATTACTGCTTTGCACTCTCTTGGCATTCTCTTGATTAGCTTCAAGAGGTAGTCACCTGAAATGGTCTTCCAACAGTCTTGAAGGAGTCCCCCGAGAGATGCATAGCACTTGTTGGCCCTTTTGCCTTCTGTCTGCAGTCCAGCTCACCCCTAAACCATCTCGATTGGGTTCAGGTCCGGTGACTGTGTGGAGGCCAGGTCATCTGACGCTGCACCTCATCACTCTCCGTCTTGGTCAAATAGCCCTTGATGCCTTCAGTTTGACTCTACAATTTTCATAGTCATGAAAATAAAGAAAACTCTTTGAATGAGAAGGTGTGTCCAAACTTTTGGTCTGTACTGTATATATAATTATATTATATTATATTATATTATATTATATTATATTATATTATATTATATTATATTATATTATATTATATTATATTATATTATATTATATTATATTATATATTATTATATTAATATTAATACAAATAAGTATGTAACTGTGTACAACATATAGGCTACTATAATTTAAATGTTGCCAGTAATCTTCACACTAAGGGACAGCAGAGAACTCCTCAAAGAATGCAACCTTTATAAGAATAAGAGAGGAAGATGGAGATTAAGTTAATAAATTGTGATTTTTTTTAAACACAGTGGTTACAGTATAGTATCTTTAATATTGAAAATTAAGTATTTGAATATATTGCAAACTCACAAAATAAAAAAAATATGTGAATATCCAATCTCATTTTGGATAAGAATAAAACGTCAGGTCATTTTTAAATGTAGATTCATTCGCATTGGCCCACGGAATCCTCTGTGAACACCCTTGACTTGGCCAAAAAGAGAACAAGGGATGAATTTATTGTTTTATTAAAAAGTTTTTACGTATTATAAAACGGATAGTTCAAGTCCTTGATTCTGATTGGATGAGCTGCGTTCAAGGCTGCTGTAAATTACACTACAAACATACACCTTTGTGTACTTCTGAGTGTTGCTCAGCAACCACTTTGTTGGAACCACAACTGTTTCTGAGGATTTACATTGTTTGGTTGAAGAATACTGTTTTTATTTATATCATTACAATTTATTTGCTCTGTTTTATTCTGTGAAACCTTACTATGTATATTAACCATTTTATAAAAGCAATATGCCCCATGGCGCTTTAGGTCATGCCTAAGAACGCCCCTTAGCTATTATAAATTCACTGTAAACCACAGCTTCTTGGGGCTTATTGCTTTATTTTCTACGCTCATGGCGCACACACGCATTAGGACAGGCTAGATTCCTCTGTTTCCCCTTCATGCGAGCCCCTGTTATCAAGCTCCTTACTGATTAAACTCCTCTCCTCCTCCAGCCTGTCCCTTTGGCCCTCATCACTCACAGCAGAGCAAGCCTGTTTTTGATAACACTGTGGTGTACATTTCAGAACTGCCGACGACGAGGCACATTTTGCAGCATCCACCTCCAAATGTTTTAGCTACTTTTCCCTGAGCTTTTCAGTACCACCGTTTTGCCTTGGTCTGTCTATTTTGAGAGAATAATAGGAAGGTGGAAGAGAGGTGAAGTGATATTTACATAGGCGGAGCAAGATCCTTTATCACTCCTTCTATATAATGCTTTGTGATGGGACGGTCCTTGGCGGAAAAAAATTAATTAATAAAAGTGCGTCGACCCACCCGGAAAATGCCCAGTCCAGCACTGCTGGGGGCCAACACATTAACACTCATCAGACAATCAACATTCTGGAGAGAAGGTTGATGAAGACTACTACTTGGAGAGAGAGACAGAGCGAGAACAAGGCAGCCAAAGAAGAAAGAAGAGAGCAGGGGTAGTATGTGCGGTCATGTATTATTAGTGAAAGGGAAATGCTTGACAGAAAAGTGCTTGATTATTTAAACATCGGAAAACACCTGTGCCTTACACTTAGATGAGACAAAGAGCTCTTAAGATCTAATAATATAACAAGCTCTGATGAGGAGTCACATTTGGATAAGAGAAGTTACAGACTAACATAGCCTGCTGACTCTACAAATGACTAAGTCAAATATTTCCTCCATGTTGAATGCATAGTACTTTGGTAAACCAAAATAACTGGGGCAGGTTTAACAGTGTGCAGATTTCTAATGATTTAACCACATCAGCTCCCCCATGAGTCATCAAAGAACAAAAGAGCTTATTTAAAAAAATAACTGATCTAGGATCAGTTCTTTTAACAGTGACACAAAGCAGATCAATTTAACTCTCACGAGAAACGAATAATGCTTACCAGCATTGAACCAAATCTGAGTCAAAGCTGGGGTCTCTTGCCATCTTGGCTGGGGTTTGAAAACCACAAAAAAAAGAAGAAGGCTGCCTATTAAGGCCAGACTTCCACCACATCACAGAGCCGTCAGTGGGTCAACGAATCACAGGCTTGTCAGGAAAACATACCAAAACTATTACAGATCAAGAGTTGGTCGATTGGATTCTCTTCCCCACGCAGGCCTCCCACATCTAGAACTCCCGGTGGTGTTACAGTAAGCCAACTGTCCACCTATAACAACAAACACATCATACTAACATCTCACTGCACTCCAGAATCCAAATCATTCACAAATGTACCAGACTGTTACAGATTTAAAGATTTTTTTTCATTTTAGCACATTTCTTTGTGTAATCTATGCTGATAATTAGCTTTTACCAGTTTATAAAGTGATTTCCAGGAAAAAAACGTTTCAAGAAATACGATGTATAATATGTGTGTAGAAAATTTGTTAACTGATTGGAGGCAATTGAATGAGGTAATTTGTAAATTTGCACAATGTAGATGCAGATCCAAACTATAACATATGTAACATAACCTTTCAGTTTTGTTAGTTGATATTTATTTATGTATGTATGTATTTATTGTGTTGTATCCAATTTTTAACACTATACATTATTTCAAAGTAGCTTTACATCACATAACATCTGTCTTAATATATTTGTCAGTAATTGCAGGGTGCAGGTATTCGCATTAAATTACATGCGACTATTTGAACAGGTAACTGCATATTCTATGAATCACAACAATCGGAAGCGTACATGCTCTATGCCTGACAAAGATCATGGAGAAAAAACATTTTTAGCTGAATTTGAAGTTTTTACTGAATTGAGGGGTATGTTTTACTTTAAGGTGTCCTTGTTACAATGTAATGATACATTTAAGTATTAACTACATTTTGGATAAAAGACTTACATTTGGATAAAAGCATCTGCTAAAAGACTAAATATTAATAATAACTAAATGTACTATGGTTAGAGTTAGGATTAGGGTTTGGCTTAGGTTTAATTGCATGTTATCATGCATAATGTGTTGTTAGTATAATATTAACCTTGAAATAAAGCATTAACATTCAACAAATGATAAAGCTACACTAATGCACACTCCGATTCAAGCAGTAATATAAACCTGAGAAGAGGAGTCAGAGATAAGAGATAAGATAACAGAGATAACAGAGATAAGCAAAGACAAGTTTGATGACTCATCATCTTCCAACAAGACTCCAACATCAAACGCAGGTGGCGGTTCAAACTTGTCATAGTGGCGGGATCCTGCAGGCAAGGATGGGATCTACCTCAACACACCTATAAACTTGGCAATGATATAGAGAGGCTTCCAATATTCAAGTAGTTTTCTAAAAAGACCTCATTTACTAGTCTAGATTTTAAGACCTGACTAAACTTATGGATGAAACTGAGACTGAAGAACTGTCTGGAATTGACAAACACATTATCTATTCATTATTCAGTGGTGGCCAGAACTTTGAAATACACTCTAAACTTTGGCAGAATTATTGGAAAAATTGTGGCAGTGGTTGGCAGAGGTATACTATGGTTTCCCTGCTATTTTCTGTTGCCAGTGTCTTGTTTTCCAGTGCTTAGTATAGTCTATTCCAAACAGTTAAACACACATTGACCTGTTAATATTATTTAATTATATTTTAATCTAAATAATACACTTTCGCTAAAGGGGAAACTTTTACAAATGAACATTTGAGGCAATAGAAAGTTCTCTTGGTTTCAGAAGTCACTCTCCCTGGCATTGAAATACAACCTATGTTTTACATCAATATGTTCAAATCCCTAACCATTAAACTAAAAGCACCCATGAGAGAGAGAGGCTGTGTAATGCAGATGTAGTTACAACTTAAAAACCTTAATCATTTTAACATATCACTCTGTATTGGTTAAATGTTGTTATGACTTACAATACTGCCATCAGCAGTACAAACACTGAGACAATCATCAGTTCTCTTTGTTTAAACTTTTAATAATGTTCTGTTTGTGACACACTGCATTCAAGTTAATACGTTGCTCTCAGCTGATTTTCTGTACAACTGTAGTTTCAACTCTTCAGCATCATTCTGAGTTTCTCAAATAATCATCAAATTTAATTTAATCATCAAACTTTTATTTACAGATTTTTCCCAAATTGCTTGTGTTGTTTCTCGTTTCTTCACTTTGGATAAAAAAACAAAATGCAAATGTAGGTATATTTTGTCTGAAAGGCACTTCAAACAACACAGGAACAACTGTACATCGATACAGTACGTCAGTTTTCAGAAAGTGGAGAAATAAATACCTACCAGTCATTTTTAATTCAGTCAATGACAAGCATGAATAAAGTGCTGAGTGCCATTAACAACATTTATTTTAAACATAACAGCCATAATATAGTCTTAAGTGTGTCAAATAATATATATTATATATATTATACTAAATTTTAGTAATTAAATACATTAAAAATATTTGCATTAGATATAAATTCACAAGGATAGCTATATAAAAATATAGTAATTGATATTAGATTCATAGTTGTTTACAGAATTATATTATATCATTATAATTGAAACCTCTAATCTGTATGAGACGATTATTGTCTGCATTTGATAGTGCTGCAGGGCATCCAAATAAATAATTTTTGTCAAGCGAAGTGAACTTTAGGGAGCTTATGACTTTGGAAGCAGCGACCCTGTGAATTTAAAATGCTACTTAAATATCTTCATGTTGAAGTCCTGTTTAGGACCTATCAGGGATTATTTTGCAAAAATATCCTCCTGACTGCAAATTATCCCTTGCTTATTGTATTTATTATGGGAGTAGAAATTATAGTAAATGTAAATTTGGTAAGGTAAGTACATATTCTCACTATTAATTAGCATGCATATAACTTGTATATTGGCTGTTTATTAGTACATATAAAGGACATATTAATGCCTTATTCAACATAAAGATATTTTAGATCCCTTAATCCTACCCAATACCTTAAACTCAACAACTACCTCACTTAGTATCAATAAGCAGCGAATTAGGAGTTTACTGAGGCAAAAGTTGTAGTTAATAGTTAGTAAATATCACCAAATTAAAGTGTGACCGAATTTACTTTAAGAATTTAAACATTTAATTCATATCAAGGTCATTTTAACTTCTCATTTCAAAATCCTAAAATCATATAAATTGTGTATTGTAAGGTATTGAATCTGCTACCAATCTCAGCTGGTTTCAACCACGCAAAGGTTCATTCGACTGTGTCATTTCCAGCACAATGCAACAGTCTTGTCTAAGAAATGTAGGTGAAAGAGGAAGTGCATATCTGTCATTCCCCACTCAAGTCTCAAGTGACCAAAATACTTTAAAGCCCTGTCAAAACTTTCTTGCCCAAGACCCTTTTAGTTTAACCAGGAGACAAACTGGTGAAATTTTCAGGGGTCAGGAGAAATTAGGAGACGTCTGTTTACCCATAATCCTTCTTAAGCAAACGCTTGGTATGATTGGACTTTTAACAATGTTTCACATTAACAAATGATTCCTTCTTTAGCAATATGTTTGTTACTCAACCATCAAAATGGGCAGGGTAGAATGAGAAGTTACTAACTACAAGTGACTATGCAATTAGGCATCTCTCAGTACACATCACATGTCTTGAATCTAGTTTTGTGGAATAGTTATGGAAAATGAGTTTGTATAGATGTTAGGTCTTTAAGTCCTCTCTTTCTTCTTGTCTGTTGCTGCCTCTCTGTCTCTCTTCATCTGTCCTTCGCTCCCCCTCTCTCATGGCTCTGAGCCAGAGGTGACAGATTTAGAGGAGGCACAGGTTCTATTTTCTCCACCTGGACAAATGATACAGAAACTCAAGCCTGGACCACTTTGCTGCTTCAGACTCATGACCTGCCCTAGTGTTCGCTTACAGCTAGGAACCTGAAACTGACTAGTGAGTTAAACCAAACAGAGTTTCTCAGGCAGTTTGTGTATTCTTGTAAAGGAATGTTCATAGACATTTAGATTTAATGGACCCCCAAATGATTTCTCTAGGGCAAAAAACACCTGTCATCAAAAGTAAGCGTTTATAGTAAGTGGGTTAGGTCATCTCTACCAAATGGGTAACACGCTCATGTTGCAATGTTTGCTCATTTGGATATATAGAGGGGTAGAGGTGCGAACTGAGAGCGTTCTTTGTATTTGCGTTGATTTTAGTTTGAAAAAAAAAAAAAATCAAAGTTTAGACTTTGACATTAGTATGCTGTACATATCAAATGGTGTAAAAAGTAATAGCTTTATATATTACTATACTTTACTAAAAAAAAATCCTTACACCTTCTTAATCATTATCAGAAAAAATGTAAAATTATTATAAATATATTTTCAAAGCAAATATTTTTTTTTTTTTTCGTTTTTGACATTTTACCATCTAAACTAACCTAAAAAGTCACTAAAAACCCTGATATTTATCCTGTGTTATGGGTTGTTTGTCCCTACACATTGGTTGGAACACATGGCACATAATTTACTTTACTAGAATTACATTTTTCTCTTTAAAGGGTTACTTCACCCCAAAATGAAAATTCTGTCATTAATTACTTACCCTCATGTCATTCCAAAGCCATAAGACCTTCGTCAATCTTCATAACACAAATACTTTGCAAAAAAAAAAAAAAGATAGCAGATAGCTCTCCGAGTTCATCAAAAATATCTTCATTTGTGTTCCGAAGATGAACGAAGGCCTTACATGTTTTGAACGACATGAGGGTGAGAAATTAATGTCATAATTTTCATTTTGGGGGGAACTAACCCTATAATGAGACTTTACTGAGAGAGAGAGAGAAAGAGAGAGAGAGAGAGAGAGAGAGGTAAGAAAGGAAAATGTAAGCAAAGGTTTCTAATACATAAAGAAATGACAGGAATAAATTGAGGGGAAAAAGTTTTTAAATGTATTTTATTAAGACTGGTATATGTAGTAAGCTGAAAAGGTGATTTAATGTTGTCTATATTTCTTTCTCAGAGGTGTTCACACCCACCTCCCCATCCACTTTTCTTCTTCTTTTCTTTTTTATACATTTCATTCTAATACATGTACACACCCAAAGATCTCTTTTGTCTTTTATGAATGTAGGAGGTTGCCCACACCTTTCAGCTCTGCATCGGAAGGAGTGAATCCTGTTGTTAAGTCTGCTGTGCAGAGCTGTGCCAGAAAGTGTGCCAGAGACAGACAATTTATTCTTGAAATCAGGGAGACAGAATGCAGAGAGCAGACAATGCCACGCGATTACAGAACGCAACCCTGCTTGGAATCATAACAAGACTTTTGATGTCAGTAAAAGGGAACTAGAACCTGACTACCTGCTAGCACCCTGTCACTAAGGTTATATTCCCAGAGGAATTCAATGACATAGTCACTGAAAAAAAAAAAAAAAAAAAAAATATATATATATATATATATATATATATATATATAAATATATTAAATATATTCTTCCCATTCCAGATGTAGATGAGTTTGTTTCTTCATCAGAACAATTTGGAGACATTTAGCATATCAGTATAGCATTACATTATTGTAAGAAACAAATTCATCAAGGCATTCATTTTAAACTTTAAACCGTCACTTCTGGTAATATAATAGCCCATAAAAGCACTTCCTTCAGTAAAAACAAATAAATAAATAAAAATCCATCGTTGTCTTATCACATCAATATCAATATCTAATATTTAGAACTGACTTGTGCATACTTAATTCAGCTGAGACATTTATTTATTTATTTTTTAACTAGAGAAAGGACTTTTAGCCTGAAGTACTGTTTAAAGTTAAAAACGGCTTAATGATAGAATTTTTTTTTACAAGCACAGTCTTCACAAGAGTTCAGTTGATGGTCTGGAGTATATCAATTACTTGTGGAGATTCTTGTCAACTGTTTGAACTCTCATTCTGATGGCACCCATTCACTGCACAGGTAATGGAATGCTACAACTCATCTCGAATGGCCTGAGGAATACATTTTTGTGTGAACTATTCCTTAAAGCGTCTGTGGGAGGAAATGCCCTTATCAGAGGTCTAAGTAATCCTGGAAATGAGGATGTGGGTTTATGCCTGGTGATTAAAGCCAGCCTTCTGCAGCCTTCTCTTGGTCTTCCAGATCATTAGATACTGAGAACATCCTACATTAGGTGCCCTGGACAGCAGTCATGGATATACTGGAAGACTTTACTTAAAAAGCTCTATTTTCATGCACTAATTCAGTACTTATTATACTAACAAATATTTTTTAGTCCTTAAAATAATCTTAAGAACATCTAAGTGTACTCAACTCAATTTTGGCACACCATGAATAGGAACTAAAATGTGCTTTTAACATACTTTCTCTGTTAAAAAAAAAAAAGGAATAATTAGTTACCACTTGTAGCACAGTTGAAACCATCGTGCATGCACTTTTAAAAATACTCATCATACATAGAAATACACATATTAGTTTTTAAATATAAGATTAATATATAATGTATATATATGAAATGTATTTATAATGTATTACCCACATATTTTAATAGATTAAATGTGTTGTAGTTATGTTAACATTCCCTTTATATGATATACTTAACTACATGTTTATGGTCTTTAAATAGTACAATCAATTACACTATTACTATGTCATTAGTAGCATTTTCACATTAAAAATATAGCACTTCAAGTACTTTATGCTAAACGTATATTTAATGGTTAATTGTGAATTATGGTACACATTTAAACACATATATGAATAATCCAATTTTGTGATATTAGAGCATTTAGCCTAAGTAAAGTAACCTATGGTTTTACTTAATACATTTCAACTGTATTTTTCATAAAAAATCAAAATAAAACTTAGCAATGGTATATATAAAAATCCATTAAAGTTTTATGTAAAGCGATCATGGCACACTTTTAAGCAATGCAATTATAAAACACATCTAAAACTTTTTCTGACTACACTTAAAAGGAATTTGTAATGTACTTATAATAATGTACTTATAACTATTACATATTACTAACATGTTTTAAATAAAATAAACTTAATTTAAACTTAGGATAACCATTTAAAGGTGTACTAACATTGAACTCATTTTTAAATCATTCAAAGCACATTTTTAAGAAATACACTAATACAGTTTTTGCATTATACTTTATTTCAATGCACTAAAAATCTATTTAAATATCAGTGGTATTTAGTATACTTTTGCAATTGCACTGAAGTACTACTGAAGTAGAAATATACTTTTAATTAGTGTATTTATAGTGTATCACTTCTACAATTTTATTTACAAAAAAATAAAAATAAATAAGAATATACTACAGATGTGCTAGTATATAAGTATTTGTTATACACCTTATTTTTAACAAGGAGGAGGGGAATTTAATGTTTTTAATTATATATTAATTATATATTATTATAATAATATATATTATATATATATATATATATATATATATATATATATATATATATATATATATATATATAATAACAACACACACACCCATATTAAGAATAGTCCATTTTGATTTCATGGTTTCAGTTCTAGTAGATGCTAAGACGATGATTATTTACAATAATTGAAAACTATTTTGTCTAAAATTAAATAAAAAATGCAACACTAAAGACTAAAATTATTTATTTTAAATGTCACAAATGAATTTATGCATCACAATATTATAATGAATGAACAGAATGAAGAAATGGATGTTATTACATTATTTTATTCCCTCTTCAGCATCTTTGTCACACTCTATACAGTCCCAAGTATCAGTAGACTATAGCTTGACCCAGACAGCTGCCTGGTGCTGGTCTAGACAGTGATGGAGACAAGCGTCACAGGCCTGCAGACAAACTCTGAATCTCAACATCTCATGGCCACAGACCTGTAGAACACCACCCTCTGTTGGGTCTGCATGTGAACTACAGATAACCTGCCACAACTCGGATTCTGATACAAAGGTGTTAAATTAGGTATCTAAGTCACACAAGACTCTTGCAAAGGGCCTTGAGTAGAAGCACTTCAAATAACCTATTTATAATAGATTGAAACTCCATTTACTCTGAAACATGCACCATCATGACTATGCAAAAAGTCAGACCTACTTGGAAGGCCTGCACTGTTCACAAAACAACAGCATTGCACCATTTATGGTCCATTTGAGTTAGGAAATAAACTGTTGTACCAATAAACTTCCCAGGTATTTCCAAACATCACACCCTTATGTTTTAGACATTAAGTCTTTGTTTCACTTTTGCCCAAAAAGCCAGCTGCACTAAACCACAGTAAGATATGAGTGTAAGATAAAAACATTGTAAAAAAAAATAAATAAATAAAAAATTTATAACTGACTGTGTGCAACACAATTTCAGCCCAGAATAATGTAGTATTAATAAAACTGGTTTAGATTACAAATAATTGTAGAGTTTGTAGAGTTTCTGACTAACTTGTTATACTGTCTGGTCTTCACCGTTATAATGGATCAAAAATTGAGGTAATAGCTGTCTCAGATGATGGTTAAATGTCAGAAAGGTTTGCTGTCTTTGGGCAGGCTGAGGGTCAATAAATTATATATAATTCACAAAACACTGAAGTCTACCATATTAATATTCATTTCAGATGTCTCTTGTAAGGTTCATTTAGTCAACAGTGTTAAAAATCCATTCATAAAAATACATTGAACAATATTTACAAGTCTTTGTATTTTTCTAGTTTGTCTTTTTCTTTTGCCTAATTCTAATTTCTAATTCTTAATAAGTTTATTTACCCATAAATGCCATTAAAAAGGTTTTATATATATATATATATATATATATATATATATGTGTGTGTGTGTGTGTGTGTATATAGTTTGTTTTTGAAAGAAGCAGTTTTGCTGCTGAATAGTTTCGTGGAAACTATGCCACATGTTTTCAGTATTCTTTGAGTAGAAATTTCAATAGAACATATGATGTATGAATTAGAAACATTTTGTAATAAAATGTTGTTACTGTCACTTTCGATCAGTTGAAAAATTAAGAAACATTATTTGTCCTTTTTAGGAAAACTTAAAATAACAACAAAATAAATTAAACTGACCTCAAATTTCTGAACAGTAGTGTATATAATAATCAGTATTACAATTTTAGTGAGTTGTACAAAAATAATTTAAGATTTTCTTCTTTCTTTAATTTTTTGACAGCAGCACTGGAAATAATTGTGTTAAACCTGATGATTCATGTTCCCAGAATGATTTTTAGATATAGAAATTGAGATCTATATGTAAAAGCAATGAACAGCAGAGCTGTTTGAGTCTATCTAAAGATCAGTACCAATGGTCAAGTCAAAGACAAAGCTTTCTTGAAGACTAGGCCTATACTGCCACCTAGTGAAAACACTTGCACAAACGAATGCTCATTATCAGTTCAATTCCAGAAATGTGCCTCAAGTCTACACAAGAACAACATTCCTTCCTGTCACTTTGCTTTTATTCAGATTAACATTGTAATGCACTATTTAATAGATAAACAGTAATCAAATTGTGCTTACAGATTAAAACAAATTGGCTTCAACTGGCAAAAATGAATGAGATAAACTTGCAAATATGAATGCTAAGCAATGATTTGATCAACATAACTATAAATTAACATCAAATACTGAGAGGTCACTAAAAACAACAAAAGTGTTTAAAACATTAGCCTGAGCTCAGTAGATTATAAACAAATTTTATATTTTTTTTTTCTGAAAGAAAACACATATAACTAATAAACAACAGCCTTCTTAATCTTCAGCATCAGCAAACTGGTCATCCACTACAGCATAAATAAAGCGGACCCATTTCACAGGTTTAATGTGGTGAATTGCTGGGCTGTAGTGTTCCTGGCTTGAGCTTGGGCCATTCTGGATGTTACAATGAAATCCCTCCCCTACGCCAGTACTCAAATCATCTCCAGGATCTGTGTCAAAAATACAGCTGTTAATGTCGAGCCACATAAACTGTTGATTACAAAGTTATTTTTATGGAAAACAGATTTAAAAAAACTTTATTTGGAAATGAAATTACCTAAAGGAGGCTGTTTCTGCTTTTCAGTGCGTTGTGAAATCTCCTCTAACTCCTTTTCCCAGTCCTCTTCCTGACTGGGGGGCTGTGGCTTGATGTTGTTGTTACCCATCTGAGAGAATCTTCTATATACTTTTTTTGGTCTCCGCTTGTATGGGCGCATTTCTTCTTTTTGACCCCTTTAAAGTTAAGGTCTTCAAAGGAAACTGAGATATGTTCTTCCTCCGGATGCTGTTCCTGTGTTAAATATGTAACATTAACATTCTATTCTGGTAGTGTTTGATACAGTGGGGAAAATATTTATTTGATCCCCTGCTGATTTTGTTTGCTGAAGTTTGTCCACTTAGAAAAAAAAAACGAAAGGTCTATAATTTTTATGGTAGGCTTATTTTAACAAATAGAGACAGAATACCAAACATAAAAAATTAGAAAAACACATTATATAAAGGTTAGAAATTGTTTTGCATTTCATTAAGTGAAATAAATATTTGATCCCCAAGCATAACATGACTTTAGTACTTGGTGCATAAACCATTGTTGGCAAGCACAGAGGTAAGATGTTTTTTGTAGTTGGTCACCAGGTTTGTACACATCTCAGGAAGGATTTTGATCCACTCCTCTTTACAGATCCTCTCTAGTTTCTTGGCTGTCGTTTGGCAACTCAAAGTTTCAGCTCCCTCCACAGATTTTCTATAGGACTGAGGACTGGAGACTGACTAGGCCCCTCCATGTTTTCCTTTTAATGTGCTTCTTCTTGAACCAAGTCAAGTCAAGTCACCTTTATTTATATGCACTTTAAACAAAATACATTGCATCAAAGCAACTGAACAACATTCATTAGGAAAACAGTGTGTCAACAATGCAAAATGACAGTTAAAGGCAGTTCATCATTGATTTCAGTGATGTCATCTCAGTTCAGCCACTTCTTTGTTGCCTTGGTGGTATGTTTCATGTAACTGTCATCGCGAAAGATCCATCCAAGACCCATCTTCCGTGTTCTGGCTGAAAGAGGGAGGTTCTCGTCCAAGATTTTACAGTACATGGCCCTGTCCATTTGCCCCTCAATGCGGTGAAGTTGTCCTGCACCTTTAGCAGAAAAACAGCCCCAAAGCATGTTTCCATCTCCGTGCTTGACTGTAGGGATGGTGTTCTTGGGGTCATAGACAGAATTTCTCTTCCTCCAAACACAGCAAGTTGAGTTAATGCCAAATAGCTCAATTTTGGTCTCAGCTGAGAACACACAGTTTTGTATTTATTACAATCCCGAAAAATTACACCAATAGTTGTCTTGTCTCCTACTATCTTGTCTCTGACATCCTTTGACAGCTCTTTGGTCTTGCCCATGGTGGTGAGAAAGGTTGGAATGGAAGATGACAGGTGTCTTATGAAAGTGAAAGTCGTGACATTTGCCAAGTATGGTAACCCATACTCGGAATTGTTGCGCTGCATTTAACCCATCCAAGTGCACACACACAGCAGTGAGAAGTGAACACATCGTGAAGACACACCCGGAGCAGTGGGCAGCTATAGATTCAGCACCCGGGGAGCAACTGGGGGTTCAGTGCCTTGCTCAAGGGCACTTTAGCCATGGGTATTGAGGGTGGAAGACAGCGCTGTTCATTCACCCCCCCATCTGCAACTCCTGCCAGCACCGAGACTCGAACCCGGCAACCTTTGGGTAACTAGTCCAAGTCTCTAACCATTAGGCCACAGCTTCTTACACACATAACGAGCTGACATTAGGAGTAACTTCTTAAAGTCGCAGGACTAATCTGTTTTCCACATGGGCACATACTGTAACCAATCTGTGGGAGCCAGAATTCTTGCTGGTTGGCAGACGATAAAATACTTATTTCACTCAATGAAATGCAAATCAATCTCTAACCGTTATATAATATGTTTTTTCTGGATTTTTTTTGGTCAGTATTCTGTCTATCTGTTAAAATAAACCTACCATAACAATTACAGACCCTTAATTTCTTTGTAAGTGGGCAAACTTACAAAATCAACAGGGGATCAAATACATATTTCCCCCACTGTAAATTACACTGCACAATGCTTTTCACAAATGTAGTCCTGTTAAAAATGACTTAATGTGGATAAAAAGGTAAATAGCCTACTTCCTTTCTGTGATCCAAACCAAAAATGATCCCTGTGCCAAACCACCCGGTCTCCCTTGTACTGATAGTGTCTTATTCTGTCATTGTCTAATTTACGTTTTGTCATCATTAACAAACTTGTTAGATGAACAAATTTTTGAACTCACGGCGGCGCCCTCGTTCCCGTCAGAACTATTAATCAGTGATATGATGGCGAATGATGATGCTGCTCTTGCGACGGCTGTTCACTCTGGCAGTTTTCGCTTTAGTAAAACTTCCGCAAGTACCGAGTGAAACAATTAAGCTAACATCAGTTGAAACTGCTAAAGCAAAGCAGCGCCCTCGAATGGCCAAAGCAAACAGCACGCCATAAGGCCGATATATATAGGTTTTAAACGCTTTTCTTGCCATTATTTTACTTTGCAAGATGTTGTAAAGGCTCACGGAGAACATGAAGGCCTTGAAGCCTGGGTACATTTGTAAGGTTCTTTGATGAGTAGCATGAATTGTAGCATTATAACGTAGACTGAGAGACGCCAACGGAAGTAACGTGACTTGCGGAAGTTTAACAGATATAAATGCAACTTTATATATATATATATATATATATATATATATATATATATATATATATATATTATGTTGGGTAATGTCAACTGTTAAACTACGACTGTAAACATTTGTTTATAGGATCGTCTTTTTTTCGTCAGTATTGAATATAGGGTCATGTAGGCTACTGTATATACCAAACCCTTTAAGCCATATATGGAATTTTGTATTGTTTATTTTAAAAGATCAGTTTGATCATTTATCATGTTCAAGTTCAGTAAATTCAGTAACACCTGACATGCAAATGTGCCTATATGCACATCTTGATCAAATTTAGATGTGAAACAGAAATAAGCCCACAGTCATAAGTATTGCTAAGGCATTTCACATAAATTTTATGCAGAAAATGAAATGCAATTTGTATACATTTTGTGCGAGTGTACAGATACCCTTTTTTGGATTAAAGTGTGTGACCATTCAGCATGTTTTGCCATCATGAGCCACTGAGTTAGTCTGCTCTCTCAAAAACAAGCAAAACTAATACTGCCACATTCTCAGTGCCTCCTTCATGAATATAAAGATAATAAGAAATAATCATATAAAAATGATTCTCAAAATAAACTGAGAAACAATGAAAAAGCAATGAGTGGCACAAGTAAAAAGGTAATTTCTTTACATTATTTACAAGTTTTTATAAATGTACAAAGTGTAATATAGCTCAGCAGTTATTTGTGAAAAAGGGTTTACTTAAGTTAACTAATGAGTGAAAAGCTCAAATACTACAAGGAAATAGGAGGCATTGATGTGAGAAAATATAAAATTTACAGAATCACATATACTGAATGTAGGCCTAGATCAGCACAGAATAAATCAGATGCTTTATATTGTCATCACATACATTCAATCTATTGACTGAGTAAGAGAAATGTGTAACTGTGGGTGACACTTTCAGGATGCTCTTTTAACAAAAATGACAATTTTAAAAATGTCTGACATTCAAATAAAATGAAACTTTCTTGCAATAGGAACACAAATGTCATAGTTCTTTTTAGTTTTAGACCTGAATTATCTGATGTATGTTTATTTGTATTTAAATCACATTATAGAAAATTGTGAGAATCGTGCATTTGAAATTATAACAATATTATTTTTAGTTTGGAAGAACAAGTGCAAGTCCCTTTAAGGCTACTAAGAACATAATTCAGCTGATGAACAGACAGGTCTTAAACTATTATGCTAAAGCCCATAAATATCCTGAAATACTACTTGTTTGGTACATTCACAATGACATTTTACATTCAGCTTCTTGAATTTTCACTTCCCTTGTGAAGCACACATACTGCATGTAATGTCAGAATAAGCATCTCACAATTACATTGCAAACACAGATTAGAGCATTGCCCTGCTCTAAAATGCATTTCTTTTACAACAGGCAGTTATCAAGTTCCAGATCGAGTTTCAATTACCTCTCCTCTATTCTTCTACTTTGTCTCCTCTTACATTGTTCCCTCACTTGCCATTTATAATAGGAAGACAGTCAAAAACTTGCTCACCAAAATCATTACAAGTATACCAACATAAGTCTGATCATACTCAGCAACTTTCAATGGTACAGGCTTCAATGGCCATCAGACAGGTAAATATTCCTATTTTTTATCATTCAGCCTTCCTCATCACATCCCCAGTGCAAACTCAGCAAACATACAATATCCATATGACCCAAATACACTCAAAAGAACATCCAGTGTCATATATTCACATATTAGTTGGTGCAGTTCAGTAACCATAATGGCATTCCAGTGAAAAACTCCCTTGTGTTGTACAGAGCAGCAAAATGCCCTATAAAAGTGCATGAAATATTTCACCAGTATATTTTACATTTTTGTAGCAAGAGAAAGGTGCACAAAACACCAGCACATTGTAGTTATTGTGAATCTAGAGGCACAAGTCATTTGAGGTTCAGCGCTACCTCAGGGGGAGCTCTAGATCCACTCTTAAGATTCTAAACAGCTTATGACAGGCTTTTAGATTTTGATTTCCAGAATAGACGGGTTGTTGTCCAGAATAGATAAAATGATCTTGTCCATGTACTGCCTGAGTCGGATGTTTATCTCTTCTTGTTCCTTGAGGGCTTCCATCAACTGTGGGAATCAAAACAAGTTTAGAATGGTACAGGACTGCCTAATTGGACAGGTCTCCAAAATCTGTCAGTGCATTGTAAGCTTTAAAAAAAATTACATTTCAGATGAGGTCAGGATTAACACAAACATAACTTTAATTTCGGACTGTTCCTTACACAATGGTATTGGTGGTTTCAGAAAACATTTGTCCCATTATGCTAATGAACATTTCAGAACACATTCTATTTTATTTCTCCTTTTTTGTTCCTCAGAACATTAGTAAGGTTAGGTTTTTGTTAGTTTTTTCCTTCTCCACTGGAATGGTATGAAGGTAAATCATTTTTGGATGAACTATTCCTTTAAGCACCTCACAAAATTAATTTATTTTGTTAATATTATATATGGAACCAGAGGCCCTTTTCAGAGAATGTTCCAGAAAAAAAAAAACATGCTTCATACTGTTCCATTGCTTACTGGTACACATTAAAAGGTGTTTTTATTTACAGACTTCCACTAGTATTATCCAGTTTTATCAGTACATCATAGTCATGCAGTCTTGCACTCATGCACTCACACACACTTTGTTTAAAATATCAGAACAAAGTCCTTTACTTCTCTTACCTGGTCACGAGAGGCATGATCAATCTCCATGGCCAGAGACTGCGCTTTTGTTTGTGTGGCAAACAGGTTTTTGGCCTCATGGAGGCTCAGACTGAGAAGCTGACCGTTTAGATCTTCATTCTGTTCCCTCAGTTTCTGGTTCTCCTGTGATAGGAAAGAGGGAATAGTTACAATTTACCCCCAAAAGATGATCCAGAAGTTATCCTGCTTTTTCTTTTCCTCATTGTGGCCTTGTTAACTGAAACAAGAGAGTTGGTTAGCCAGCCACTGCTGGCAAAAGAAAGCAGTAAATGATTTGGTTTGAGATGATTATGCAATGCCATTGGATTAGAAAAAAAAATATTAGATCTTCTTATAACAGGTATACACACAAGATAAAACACTACTAAATGTTTACTGCATTAGCTATATTACTTCATACCAAAAATAGTTCCAGCCCTCTAATTTGTTTGTTCAAGCGGTGCCGGTGTCCGAGTGCACTCATATTTAGAAATAATATACACAGAGTGATTTCACTATTTGTATCACTCCAAAGTATGCGAATGGATTTTTTGCATGGGTGAGGAGTGATTTTCTTTTAAGGCTGAAGCATCAGTGGAGTGCAGGAAATGGAAAATTAGAGTGGTATGACTACAGAAAGCTTTGAGAAACATTTCTAATGCCACTGTGGGCAAGAGGTGATATTGGTGATACCTGTACTTCATATAATAGCTCTTCTGTAGTATTGTGCAGTTATCCCCTTCTTTTGACAGAAACATGGAACTACAAAAAGTGTGGCTATATTAGATGTTAAGTGAGAAGGCATGTCAGCCTGGCAGATCATCTGAAAATAGACTCCTCATGAACGAACACATTAGTGGTTAATTAAATGATATCAAGTCTGCGCAGGAATTACAGTTTACCATCAGACTCGGACAGAGTCGTGCCCGAGCAGACACAAGCTGCTGGAGGTCAAAGGGCATGTCCTTGGAAACGCTCCTCTGCATATACACAGAGTAAACAAGGTTAAATAAGAAATAGATGATTAACAAAAGAGTTTATTTTGGTATCACTGTTTTCTGATGCTTTCTTTGCTTTTTTAAACAAACAGTGGAGACTGTGTCTGAATTATGTTTACACTGTTCCAGTTATATCACATCCAATTCCAAGAGGATAATAGGTAATAACATTTATAAAGAAAGAAAGAAAATGTAGAAATAAATTTACATCCATATAGGCATAGTTTTGAGTGTAAATGGAAAATAATTAGCACTCATTCTGTTTCTCACAGATCTGACTACACAGAACTACGTAGCCTTCACCATAGGAAATACACCTGCTAAAAGATCATGTTACCAGCTTTCCATCTCTCTCACCTGTTTTAGTCTCTTGACCTCCTGTTCCAACTCACTCTCACGTGTTCGAGTGCTGTATTCTGATAGGCTAATGGAGGATCGGCGGCCACCCCCCATTCTTTCTGCCTCCAGCTTGTATATTTGGAGGTGCTCAAGTTCTCGCCGAAGGTCCTCAATTACCTGAACATAAATGAAACCGAAAAATCTCTAAGCTATTGAACTGATAACATTATTATTTTAGATTTGACAGTCAAGTACATGAGTGCTGTATAGACTTTAGACCGAATAAAACAAAAGGTAGCTCTGGACTACATGAATAAATACATTTCAATATTCAATATTTGAATAGAATGTGCTTCTCAGTCATCTCTGTTCTTGAGTAACTTCCTCTTAGTGTTTGACTTTAGGCTATCTTCAGTTGTGGTTTTTAAGTACACAATCTATTTAAGCCTGAGGGCAACTAAAGCTGCTCAAGGCTCTGCCACTCTTTTCTATCTCCAAATATTTTTGGGTGGCTACATTTTTAAAAAATGACACACAAGTAGACAACCTTAGCTTTTGACAGTTTGCTGGATAATTTTACTGTTTCGCTGCCCTTTCTGAAATTTACTGTACATTTTTGACCACTGGAAACTTTAGCACATAATCTTACCTCCTGCATGGTATCTCTTTCCCTCTTAAACTCATTTCTGTTCTGTCGTAGCTTGTCCATCATCTTCTTGTACAGATCCATCTCATCCTTCAACCGCAAGCTTGTATCCTCCAGCTTATCTGTCATCCGCTGTCTCTCCTTTACATACACAAACAAAATGTTTACGCATACAGTCAATTACAGTTCATTTATTTATCTGTACAATCACTATTGGGTAATTTTTTCTGACCCAATATTTAAAAAATAAGTTTGATGTAAACCTTGGTTTTTGTTTGTTTGATTATTTATTTGTTTAATAATTACCTATGAACACTTCTGGCTCTATGGACATTTAGAAAACAATTTTTTATACACTATACTACTTTCAGATAGCATCAAAGCCTTGGTTTGTTTCTGTGTTTGTTTTTTTATTACCTATGAACACTTCTGGTTCAATGGACATTTAGAAGTAGAATTTAGAATAAAAATATCTTACCTCATCCAGTTTCTCTGTCTGGCCTTTCAGTCTGTTCATGTTTACAGCCATCTGTCCATTTTCCTCCTCTAGCTGGTGTACTCTGCCAGTGGGAAAAATAAAATAAAAACAAGCCATACATCATACTCTTGCAATAAGCCTCCACTGCTCTATAGTCCTGAGAATCAAAAATTCTAGATGAAGATTTCTGGATGAAATATCAGGGTCTCTTCAACTGTCAGTCTTCTGTCTAACACGCTTATGAAGGACATGCTTTATAAATAAAGTGCATTACTATAGGAAACAGTGGGACAATGGAGAGTGTAAAACCTCAAAATAAAAAGTATTATACTGCATGACAATTTTTTTTTATTATTAGTATTTTTGCCCTGTTTTCAATTTTTTTTTGTAAACATTGAAAATATACCAAGATAAACTAATTTAATTCTAAATCAAATTTGTTTTCAAAACACAGAATTTAATTGATTTTTCTTAACCCACAGGCAAAGCATTTTTCTTTTTTTTTTACTTTGTTTAGTTTAAAAATTAAAAATTATCTTGTTTAAAAAGGATAATTTTCCTTTTTTTTTTTTTGCAGTTCTGGTCTTGAGACGAGCCAACCTATTTGTGAGCAGCTCTATCTGTGTGTTTCTGTCTTTCTCCAGTCGGCTGTAGGCCTCTCTGTGTCTTCTGAGCTCCTCTTCCATCATATCCTCGGCTCTGGTCTCCTGGTCTTTCAGCTGCTCCTCCAACTCGTGAATCCTGTTGAAGCACAGTTCTCATCATTATGAATATTTTGTCAGTCCTGCTGAGGCCCACTTTGAGATTTTAGCATTTTGCAAATGCAAAACTTTTGTTAGACTATTTTCATGGAAGGTTTCGCTAGTGGAAAGAATCTGCTGTTTAAAGAGACAAGTATGCAAATACGTATTCACATAAACACAGTTCCAATGAAATGAACTTTGTCTGAAGAGTGGGTGGGTGGACTTTGAGTAGCGATTTACCTGTGAACTAACTGTATGTTTTCCTGTTTCAGCTTCGACTTCACATCCCCGTTCATCAGAATCTCATGTTCCAGCTCTGTCACTTTCTTGTCCAAGTAACTCACCTGTAACAAAGTTAGAATATATGCAAATATTACTATCACAACAGCTCTGAATTAGTAGTAGTTTCTTAACCAGTTTAGTCTGAATGACTGTCAGCAATGAAACATAACCCTTGATCTGCACATCAGAAAGAAAAAAAACCTTTTGCAACAACAGTGATAAATAAAGACAAATAAAATAAAAAACAGATTGTTTTTTTTCCAGCTATAAGCACTTTTGGCCCTGTGGAAGTTTAAATAAATATAATTTTCACACACTAACTTGTATACTTCATATGTATGCTAACAAGGTCCAACAGTGGATATGTATTGTTTATATTATATTTATATTTATTCATTTAGCTGACACTTTTATCAAAGCGACTTACAATTGCTATATATGTCAAAGGTCGCACGCCTCTGGAGCAACTAGGGGTTAAGTGTCTTGCTCAGGGACACGTTGGTGTCTCACAGTGGATTAAAACAATTCTACTTCCATTGTATCTTGAATTATGTACTTATGTTGATTGTGTATTGTATTGTATTTTGTGGTGAAAACACAAATGTTATACATTTAATGTTATATTTGTTGTATATATATATATATATATATATATATATATATATATATAAAACAATTAAAACACTTAAATCTATACATAAAGGCAATGGAGAGGTAGAAAAGTTTCCAAGACAGTTTGATGAAAAATTCTGAAATCTGTTATTTTAACTGCGGGGAAGTCGTGGCCTAATGGTTAGAGAGTCGGACTCCCAATCGAAAGGTTGTGAGTTCGAGCCCCGGGCCGGCAGGAATTGTGGGTGGGGGGAGTGCATGTACAGTTCTCTCTCCACCTTCAATACCACGACTTAGGTGCCCTTGAGCAAGGCATCGAACCCCCAACTGCTCCCCGGGCGCCGCAGCATAAATGGCTGCCCACTGCTCTGGGTGTGTGTTCACAGTGTGTGTGTGTGTTCACTGCTCTGTGTGTGTGCATTTCGGATGGGTTAAATGCAGAGCATAAATTCACAAATAACATGGGTCACCATACTTGGCTGAATGTCACTTCACTTTCACTTTCACTTAATTCAAATCAACCCTTGGGAAATAGTGCACACTCAGACTCAGAGAAATTTCCAATTTAAATCAGCAGCATCATCTGGACCCATTTGACTCGCTGCATTAAGTAGCTTACATCTACGAATGTGATTTCCTGTGCGCAGGTCAGCATAAGACACTCCAAAGATAGACTGCATTGGTGATGCAGTCTTCTCAGTGCTGTGTTCAGAAAGGAAGTGAGTGTACTGCCAGGGGATTTTACCTTCTCAGTAATGTCTATTTCACAGGAGTCAATGCTGTCACTGAACAAATCCTCTGTGCTGCCGTTACTACTGCTGAGGTTACTGTTGTGGAGCAGCTGCCTGTTTGACCCAAAATACACACATAAACGATAATTTAAATCTTAATACTATAATGCATCATAATAACATTACAATTGCATTATATTTTGTTTCATCCCACGCCACACCAGTTTGTTTTATGAATCCTTACCATTAAGATCCCATGCTGACAGCTATATTTTTTACGAGTAACATCCTACTTACCTCTCTGCTCAGACCTATGGATGGATTGGACGACACTGCAGCATCAATACTTGCAAACTACATTACCCACGCTGCATCACTGCAGCACACCACTCATCCATTCTATAAATCTATATTCCGTGCCTGAGCATCTTTAGGAACACTGCAGTGGCGAGAGAGAGAAGGGAATGACCAGTACAGGCATTGTGAGAGCTGGTGCAGTGTCCGATCCAGTCGACCCACTCGTCTAAAAGACACAAGCGCATGCGCAGGCACGCACACTATTCTCTCGTCCCATTTGCATTAGCCACTGAGAGCCGTAATCTTGCGCCTACACAAATACACATTCACATAACTCTTCTGCAGAGTCAGGTCTTGGTTTTCGCTTTGTTTTATTGCTGTGAGTCATTCTCAATAAAGCAATGACTTCACACATGAGAATCCATTATATAAATTACACACATTGGTCTCTCTCTGTGGTTCTGTGTTCTCCCTCTCTCTAACACTCTGGTCAGCTGTGGCAGGAAACTTACTTCTTGTCACTGTGATTTAGAGTGGGAAACTGCTAAAGGGACGAGAAAGACTGCCATTCACCCACACAATTATTGCCACCCAGCATTTACACTCCCACGCAACATTTGATCAGATTCTTGCAATTACACGTAAAAGGGAACTGTCTAGAGAAGTGAATCCCAACCAGGGCTATCCATACCCTAGGGGTTTCTTGAAAAGATTTTTAAACAAAGTGTGTACGTTTTTTATTTGTATGCGGATTATACTTCCAGCACAGTGTATAGTATATATACATATGACACGTTCTCTTCTTCACAACAATGCTAAGCTCGCATATCGAAAATCATACAGCAGATACAACTGGTGTAGAAAATTCAGGAAAATAAACACAGATTGCTTGTATCAGCAGGGGGTGCAATCACTTAAGTCAACGCAAATCTTCAATAATAAAACAACAATTTAACATAACCCCAACTATGCCACAAACCATAACATTCTAAGTCTGGAACCTCATTGAAAATCTCAATTTAAATCTACAATATTAATAATGAAACATTAATTAAGTAGATTTAGACTCATGAGAGACATATTTATGGTTACATATTTCATTTTACAACCACAGAAAGGAAATGGCATTCTCATTATTGCATCTGACAGATTTCACACCACATTTAAATGTAAGCAAAGCAAACACTGGTCTAGAGCACATATTTAGCAAATTTCCATTGCTATGTGCTTCTATTTTATTGTAAATCTTCAGCTGAATTATCACTGGAGTATAACCTTTCCCTTAAACCATCTCAATTAGAACAGAGTTGACATTCCTTTCCCAGGCCGTCTTCAAAATGTGTTTAGTATTGCTGGCTTAATATTGATATCAAAACTTAGTATAACATTTATTTAACTACAGGAGGTGCTAAGCAGCATAGACTACACAAACAAACACAGAGCATAATGATATCGAGTCACCTACCTTCCAAATGCAGTGCTGGAGATCTTTCTGTTTGGGCTGGAAAACAAAGGACAGTGAATTAGAACTTAGAAAATGTTTTTCTTTTTCAACAATTGTTCATTAACACATTATATATTTACTGTATATATGAGGGTTGGTTTAAATATATTGTTGAACTTATATTTCCCATGTTTTTATAATAACTTCAAATTTGTATAGAATTTTAGTCAAGAGGTTCAAGTGCTCTGATGTGAAGCAGATCAAAATCACCTAATTATAGACATGCTAGTTAATTATATGTAAGATAATAATTCTCGTAACAAAAACATGAGATTTGTGTGTCTGATGCTTTAAAAAAAAGTAATGGGATACCAAATTGTACCTTTTTTAGTAAAAAGTTCAAAGGCTTCATTCTATTTTTTAACATTTCGTTATTTTTACTTATCCCAGACTCACTCAAAAATATATATTTGAATCTACTGTTGGCCCTGACACAAACAACAGTTCACATACCTCCAACCTTAAAGTTCACAAAAGGTCTTTGAATAGAGTTTGTTACATATCTCAAATATGTTTATATATTGAGTAAAAGTTAAAGGGATAGTTCACCCAAAAATGAAAATTCAGTCATCATTTACTCACCCTCGTGTCGTTCCAAACCTGTATGAGTTGCTTTCTTATGTTGAACACAAGATATTTTGAAGATTGCTGGTAATCAAACTTCCATAGTATTTTTTTTTTCCTACTATGGAAGTCAATGGCAACCACCAACTGTTTGATTACCAGCAATATTCAAAATATCTTCTTTTATGTTCAACATAAGAAAGCAACTCATACAGGTTTGGAACGACACGAGGGTGAGTGAATGATAACAGAATTTTCTTTTTTGGGTGAACTATGCCTTTAAGGCTGTCCACTTCAAATATTTATAATTTTCTATTGGAAAACACATACTAAAGTTCCCTTTCATAGGTCACTTCGATGCTGCGGTGACGTCACCACGTATGGGAACACCCTCGGTGTGACGAATGTCTGAAGCCCTATACCATCCCGCCAATCCTATTGGCCAAATAGCGCGTGGCACCGCCCAGCATGCGTAGGCATATATATACCTGGTGCCGTGCGCCATTTACCTCAGATTTCATTCCTTCAGTACGAAGCGAATCTTCTGTGCCCTATTGTCTCGCGTTCTCAGCGATCATCTACGAGCAGTATACTCCTCTCTTCAAAAAGTGCAAGGACCCATGTACCAGGTACATCGTTCAGGGGGACACTCATGACAGGTGCGTAGTTTGCCTAGGCTTACACCACGCACAGGAGGCGCTTAGCGGCCTTTCTTCATGCCCCCATTGCGATGGCCTGCGACTCAGGGTGCTTCGCTCTAGGGTAGATTTGTTCTCCGATGTTGCCGTGTCTAACCCCCGCCACACCACTTCTGCGACTGCCGAGGCACCGCACGAGGTGATAGCTTGGGGTGACACGTGTGACATGGAGTTCGAGGACAGTTCAGCGATGGAAAATTACTCTCCACATCGCTCGCGCTCCCCTACCCTAATACACAGGAAAACTTTTGAACCTGTCTTCTTTTCCTGTGAGGATTTACGGCCCACACCGGGGGCATGTAGTGCCATCTCCTTCGGTTGTGACCGCCATGATGACGACGTTCTTTCCACTGCGGCCTCGGGGTCCGAGGACTTCGCGGCCGACACGAGCCCTCTCCCTCCTAGTGGACAGGAGAGGCGTGTTTCCCCCTCCTACAGTGAGCTGTTGGATGTGGTTTCCCGTGCAGTGGGTACATTGGGGCTGGAATGGGAGGTTGAGAAGGCCGAGGCCCAACCTTCTTCGAAGCTGGACGACCGTTTCCTAACTAGTCGGACACCTGCGCAGCCCCGGAGGCCTTTACCCTTTTTCCCGGACCTCCACCAGGAGGTTTCGAGGTCCTGGAAACAGCCGTTAGCGGCGCGCATCACGAACACTGCGGCTGCGGATTTCGCCACCATTTCGGGCATGGCGAGTCATGGCTATACAGCGATACCGCCGGTGGAAGAGACTCTCGCCGAACATCTTGCCCCTAATTCGGCCGCGGCGTGGAAGTCCCGCCCCCTCCTCCCCTCGAAGGCGTGTCGAGTCACGTCTAGTTTAGTGGGAAAATCCTATATGGCCGCTGGCCAAGCGGCTGCTTCGCTTCATTCTATGGCGGTCCTTCAGGCCTACCAAGCGGAGCTGTTAAAAGGATTGGACGAGGGGGACGGCATTACACCTGAGGCGGTCAAGGAACTACGGCGAGCAACTGATTTGGCGCTTCGTGCTACCAAACATACTGCTCGAGCAGTGGGCCGTTCCATGGCTGGATTAATTACGGTTGAGCGCCACCTCTGGCTTAATCTCACCGATATAAAGGAAAAGGATAAATCTTTCCTCATGGATGCCCCTGTGTCTAAGGACGGTTTATTTGGAGAGGCTGTCACTTCAGTGGTGGAGAAGTTCAGAGCAGCGAAACAGCAATCAGCCGCTTTCCGCCAGCTGATTCCCCGCAGACCCAGAGAGGTTGAACGCCGTCAGGCGCCCACGCGTTCTCGCTCAACCTCCTCTCACCGCCAGCGAGTGCCCTCTCGGGAAGAGCCTTCACCTATGGCGCCCCCTCGCAAGGACTGGGGCCCTAGGGTTGTTCCACCGGCTCAACAACGCCAGCGAAAAAGGTTGAACCTGAGTTCGATGGCCAATGCCTCTCATTCTCGATTGAATTGAATAGAATTGGACTCTCGCGCGATGACAGCAAAGCTTTCTGTCATGCGTTCAGCACTTCAGGGCGGGTCACACAGTGACAGTGAGACTGTGCCTCAGACTGCTAGGTCTAATGGCGGCGGCGCTTCCCGTGATTCATCTGGGTTTGCTTTACATGCGCCCGTTTCAGTGGTGGACCAAACGACAGAATATTTCACCCCGTTGTTCTCCGCATTGAACAATCTCGGTGACGCGGAGGTGTGTGATGTCGTTAAAACAATGGACATCAGCCGAATTTCTCCTCACCAGGGTGCGGCCGGGAATTTGTGCTTCCCGAGAGACTGTCACAACAGATGCGTCTTTGACCGGGTGGGGAGCTGTTTGTCAGGGGCGCCCAGCCCACGGAGTGTGGACAGCGGCACAATGCAGCTGGCACATAAACAAATTGGAATTACTGGAGGTTTTTCTGGCTCTCCAGTATTTTTCGAGTCTACTGACCGGCCGTCATGTGCTTCTCAGAACGGACAACACTGCGGTCGTGGCTTATCTGAACCATCAGGGAGGATTACGTTCTCGCCCCCTGTGCAGGCTGGCGAGGCGTATTCTTCTTTGGTGTCACGACAGATTTCTGTCGATCCGGGCTGTTCACATCCCCGGACGACTGAACTTCGGAGCGGATTTACTATCCAGACAGGCTCTGGAACAAGGGGAATGGAGATTACACCCCCAAACGGTGAATCACCTATGGCGTATTTTCGGGGAAGCGAAAGTGGATTTATTCGCGTCGAGCACGACTACGCATTGCCCGCTATGGTTCTCCCTATGCCCTCCATCACCCCTGGGTCTGGATGCGCTAGCTCACAGCTGGCCCAGGACCAGTTTGTATGCGTTTCCTCCGCTGGTCCCAGTGGTATTATGCAGAATACGGCGGGACAGAGTGGGACAGCTGCTGCTGGTGGCTCCGCGATGGCACACACAGCTGTGGTTTGCGGATCTCATCAATCTGTTAGCGGGCTCTCCGGTGGAGATTCCCCTCAGACGGGATTTATTATCGCAAGCACAGGGACGGATCTGGCATCCGAGGCCAGATCTGTGGAACCTGTGGGTCTTTCTGCTGAAACTACCGAGACTATACTGAACTCTAGAGCAGTTTCTACGAGACGCTTATATGCTTTCAAGTGGAAACTGTTTATGACATGGTGTGAAACTCATGATGTGGATCCAGTTTACTGCCCTGTGGCTTCAGTACTGGAGTTTCTTCAAGACCGTTTTTCGGAGGGATTGACACCAGCCACCCTGAAGGTTTATGTGGCAGCTATCTCAGCTCCCCATGAGCATATAGGTGGTGTTTCAGTGGGTCGTCTTCCACTGGTTTCTCGCTTTATACAGGGTGCGCGACGGTTGAGACCTTTCCGCCCTGTGCGAGTTCCTTCATGGGATTTATCCATTGTGTTACTGGGTTTGTCAGGGCATCCGTTTGAGCCCCTGGAAACTGTATCGGATAAGCTCCTGACTCTGAAGACACTTCTTCTCATGGCTTTATCCTCCCTCAAGAGAGTTGGGGATTTACAGGCTCTCTCTGTCTCACCCTCGTGCATGGAGTTTGCACCAGGCTCTGTGAAAGTGTTGTTGCGACCTAGGCCTAATTATGTTCCTAAGGTCGCGTCTAATCCTTTTCATTTTTAGCAGGTGGTCCTGGAGGCTTTTTCTCCTGCTGCGACAGAGTCTGGAGATCTAAGTCTTTGCCCTGTGAGGGCGTTGAAGACTTATGTGGATCGCACTGCCCCATGGCGTGAGTCTGACCAGCTGTTTGTCTGTTTTGGACATAAGAATAAGGGCCATGCAGTTATGAAACAGCGCATGTCCCATTGGCTGGTGGAGGCTATTTCCTTGGCCTATGAGGCGCGCGGGCTCACTTCGCCCTTAGGAGTAAAAGGTCATTCCACAAGAGCAGTGGCTTCTTCTCAAGCCTTTCTCAGTGGATCTTCTTTGAATGATATCTGTGCTGCGGCAGGCTGGTCCTCACCGAGCACTTTTATCAGGTCTTACAGTCTGGATGTGAGGATGGCTACTGGCTCCCGGGTTCTCTCCGCTTGAGCAGATGCTTCCTTGGATCCAAGCTATCAGGTACGTCAGGCGTGATGGTATAGCATTCCCATACGTGGTGACGTCACCGCAGCATCGAAGTGACCTATGAAAGGGAACATCTTGGTTACGTGTGTAACCTTGGTTCCCTGAATAGGGAACGAGATGCTGCGGTTCTGGCCGTGCCATACCTTGATAGCTTTCTTCTCTTCTTCGTCATGAAATCTGAGGTAAATGGCGCGCGGCACCAGGTATATATATGCCTACGCATGCTGGGCGGTGCCACGCGCTATTTGGCCAATGGGATTGGCGGGATGGTATAGGGCTTCAGACATTCGTCACACCGAGGGTGTTCCCATACGTGGTGACGTCACCGCAGCATCTCGTTCCCTATTCAGGGAACCAAGGTTACATACGTAACCGAGATGTTTCATACACAAAACTCTGTCCTGCTCGCTCTCTCTCTCTCTCTCTCTCTCTCTCTCTCTCTCACACACACACACACACACACACACACACACACACACACACAGAGTTATTGCCGACATAGCTTTTCTAGCAGTGACAGAATGAGGTGTGAACTAATGCATTTCTTGAAGCAGCCTGCTGACAGGGCATTTAGCTTTCATTCCTCCTCTCTACCCCACAGCCCATCCTGTATTTTTCTTTCTTTCCCTTCTATATTATGACACTCTCTTCCCCAAAATCCTTCGGTCTATCTCATCCAATTCCTATTTCATTCTCTGTTTTGAGAGGCTAAGATATGAGAATCTAATGACGAGCCCTCTCAAAAGAAAAAAAAAAATGTTAAAGCAAACTCACTGGAAATCTTGGAAATTGTCAACAATGAAGAGGAGACAAGAAAAGTATCCAAAGCCTCAGAAGGGTTTGCCTGATGTTCATGTGTTGTTTCATGTGGATGTGAGTGAGAATGATACAAAGACAAAGAGAGATGGCAAAATACAAAATGTGCAGAGTCAAATAAATGTGAGGATGTGTGTGTAGCTCACTTCCCGATGCCTAATAAAGCTCTAATGGGCTCTAAAGTGGTGGGCTGAATGATGTATGGAAAAGGAAGTGAGTCATTAACGGTGCAGAGAGACTGCAGCAAGATATCAAAGCTCCTCCACCTCAATTGTGCTCTCATACACTCACATCAACTCCTTGAGGAACACTCTGCCTCTATTACACTGTTTCTTTAATTTTGTCTATTGTAGCCCACAGGAAGACAATGTAGAACTGATCAACACTAATCCCCTAAGCGCCTCTTATGGGGATTCCAAGCCACTAAAAGTTTATTTCCCAGATGTGAAGGACAAGACAAGTCCATAATCACTTAGCTCTTATTTCAAAGGTTTATCTCTAACAAGTCTTCTTGAAGATGAGCTTATACCCAGTTTATGACAAAGCCCTCTGGGTGAAAAAGCATTTTATAACTTTATCTTTCACGACAGATGTGAACTGTAGCATTTGCAGTACCTGTTGGTTTTGAGGTTCTTCAGCCTGTTCTCCAGGTCCTTGAGCAGACTGACCCTCTTACAACACTGAGAGCAAAACCCATCCATCTGGTCACCAGCATGGCGCAGCTTTAGAGGAGTCTGGCCAGCACTGGAGGAAACAGGGAGAGCGAGAGAGAGACAGAGACAAGGTCAAACACATCAAATGTGCATTCTGAAATCATTCAATACACAATATAAGCAGAATGCAGAACTAAATACTATATAATAGCGAAAACTAAGGAAGCCAAAAATAAAAAGTGACAATCTCTAGTAAGCCAAGTCTGATAAAAAAAACAGAAGCGTCAAACCAGTTCAAACATGCCTCAACAGTTATTTGAGCCAAGTAGATTTTTATATGTAACTTCCAGAAAAATATGTGGATAGAGAAGACTGTGGAATGGTGGTAGTAACACCATCAGTTTGAGCACTTAGAAATTAGGTACAAGGATGCAATTATTATTATATGTGACCACCATACTTTAAGGTGGTAGTAGACGGTGTACAAAAATAAAGCATTTTTATGCTTAAAAAACTATTCTGGGCTAGAAAAAACATTTCACTTCACTGGAATATAATATGATTTGCAATCAGATATGCACATTAGATGACACAACGTATTATATGAAGCAAATTATGTTGTTTAATTTAATATATACTACAAACATCGACCTGTTTAAAAATAAATAATGGCTAATCAATATTTCTTTTCTGTTTTTTACTTTCTTAAATTAAAATACAGAAAATAGAATGTGGTGGTTTTGGGGGACAGGTAAACAGGTTTAAAACAAGTAAACTTGATTAACAAAATAAATGCACAAAAATTGTTTCCTACTCTGTGCTTAAAGAAAGAAAAAGAAAATGAATAAAATATTTTTGATGTCGCAAATCCAGCCTTTTGGACAGTAGGGACTAAAAAGAACCATAACACTGTATCCTGTGTGAGTGAAAAAGTTTCCCACAGTCAAATAGTTCCATCCACTAATACAGTCACTAATATATACATGCTGAAAGAAATCTTGTGTAATGAAGGCAGATATCTGGATTTCTAAACAAATCATCCTTTCATTTTAAATTAAATCCCTTTGAAAACAGGCTTTGGGGCAGTCAGATGGAAAGACAGTACTGTTGTGGTTACATGTATTAAAAAATAAATAAATAAATAAAAAACCTTAGGAATACACACACAAACACACACCTGGAGGAAACAGAAGAGCCCAGATCTGAACATCCATTAATGCGGATCTCATCATCTGGACAGGGGCTGCTAGGATTGTATTCTCCATCCTCTCCTTCTCCATAGTCCTCAAACTGCTCCTCATTCAACGAGGCAGATGAACGTGTAGAATGATCAGAAGTCTCAGAGCGATTACACATCTGACCAGACCTATGGAAATTTAAAAAGCTTAGTTTTTTTCACTTAATATCAATGAAATTCATTCATTAATTTGCAAATCCATAAATTCAGCCTTATGTGCACAAGAAAACAATATAAAAGCACTTACTTTTCTCCTGGGAGGCAAAGCCCAATCCCTTCCTCTTTTTCTCCAGTTCTCCCTCCATCCGATATCTCTGATGACAGAGCGCTGTCTACTGCACTGTCTCTGTCCGACTCTCTCTCCGCCCCTCTGCCTTCCTCACCCTCCTCACCCTCAAGCACTGGACTCTCTGGGCACTCCTGGATGGACATGATGATAACTAGTAGCCCGTGTTGTCCTCACTGCACTGTCAAAAGCAAAAGACATCTTAGAACAGTCACACAACACCCAACCTGTGTTACATAAGAATAGAAACAATTATGAAAATATGAACTCATGGATGTCTGACACAGATACAATCACTGGGAGTGCATTTATCTATGATAACCACAGCCATATTTTGGTGCCTCACAAGCTGTGAATATGGATGTCAAAAGTTCACTCATTTGATATGTTAGTAATATTAGTGACTGAACACAATTTAGGGTCACAACAAAGGAAATAAAAAAATCTAGTGTTAAATATGTAAATATTCTTTGTATTCATGTTGGTTTTATACTGTTTTGAAATCTTTTTATACCATTTACTCCATATAAATGTAACTAAAACTGTATGAGGTATAACCAAGTAAAAATCATTATATTACAAAAAGTTTTAAATGTATTATTTATGGTTATCACAAATTATGTATTTACAAACTTATTGACCTTAATACAGTCATGTGGTTAAATCAATTTTATGTTGGCGTTGTTGTTACAATGTTTTGGACCACGTGACCTGGTTGTGTAACATTCTAATATAAAAAAATAAAAATAAAAATAAAAGAATATGCCATACTTTATATATGTATTTATTTTTATTTTTTTCTACAATGTCATTCTTTTAATGAGGCTTTTTTTATTCATTGTGTTAAAGTTGTATCACCCTGAAACTGAATGAAGAATAAAGAAAATAAAAACAGAAGGAAGTAAACTGCTTGTAATATGACTTGGCATGAAAAATACAGAAGGAAATTATAAAGGAATCTTTAACATGACAGACCTACAACAAAAACAAAAGCTACAAGGCTACAATGGGGCAGGCACCAATGTTCTTCCTTTGCAGAAGAATGGACAGAACCACAAAATTGCAATCTCTTCCCAATTTTTTATCAATAACGCACTGCTTCTGTGGTTCACCGAACTGGCTCTACACCTAACAGTCACTTTTGTAAGTTGCGCACACAGCAGGTGGGTGTGCATGTGAGAGAAAGAAAAAAAGAGCTCTTTAGTATTCCGTTGTGCTGAACATGAGGGAGCAGGGATACAAAATGCCAGTGTGTGGTCAGGCTGCTTAAACAGTGAGTGGTCCTACATACACACAACACAAACAGTGAGCATGCACACACACACACACACACACACACACACACAAAGCGTTTTTTTCTCCCACCTTCTTTCTAACACACAAAACAAACACACTCTTCTCAAATTTTGTATCATAGGACAAAATCAAATCCCAGTCAGAAAATGTATGTAATTATGTGCCCTTGTATTTGTGAATAGATCTCCTCCTCCATAATATGATCCTTGACTGTCATAACTTCAGGGAACGAGTATGTTACCTACTGTATGTTTGAGCACCTGATTATAAATGCACACAACTCGCTGCAACTTGAAACATGACATTCAAAGCCCTGCAGGAAGCTCTTATATAAATGATGGCATTGTAAATGCTAGAAAGTGATCTGTACATGCACATACTGAATGCTTTATTATGCATGTGAGAAACACACAAAAGGCAATAGCATTCAACAGTGCAGTCAGTGCCCTGTTAAAATAATATTACATAATGGTCTCCAAAATAATTTTAACATTCAGGAAAAAAAAGTGTATTTTCAGATGTAATGCACACTTGTCAGTTGCAGGCAATATGTAATTCCTTACTCAGACAATATGCCATACACGAAACTGAAAAGGCATTGGAAGTCATTATAATCAGTATTTATGTCCCCACTGGATGCAATAAATGCTTCGTTTGTAATGGGTTTTATTGTTTTTGTCTTGTTGTGCCAGGACACATGTCATCACAGTATGTTAAGGGGCGTAAAATTTCCTTCACACGCTTGAGGAATTCAGTCAATCACAACGCACAGGATAGCTGGCCAATCAGTGCACACCTCGGTTTTCAGAACAATGAGCTTTGTAAAAAAACTACACGTTTCAGAAGGCGGTGCATAGAGGAGAAACAATAATGTACAGCATGTACCTTAATTTTGAACCTTAAACCACAAACATTTCATTGCACCAAATACAAAACAATGTTCTTTTTAGCAACATCATATGACCAACTGTGACGTAGCAATGACTTATTGTCTAGTCAAAGACGTGTGAGTCTTCCACCAGTCTACTTAGACAGATGCTTCAAGAAGTCACAAACATACCACCCACCAGCCACTATATAATACCCTAATGAGTTTCAGTAAACGGCTTCAAGACCACAGTTGGCAGCTATTCCATGAATACAGTAAGCAAAACTAAAAGGGGCCTAACTAACCATTTGAACATATACAATAAGCATGATCTAATTTAGACAGAAAGCAAGAGGTGCACCAATTATTAAATGACTCAAAACCAGCTGAAGTGAAAAAAAGAAAAAAAAAGAAAATAGAAACTTGTCACTGGATTCAAACAGAATACTGGGAAGGATCAAGTAAGACAAAGGAAGAGTAAGCTTAACAATGACAAACCTCTCCACCTCTCACATCATTCTCAGAGAAGTCTCCGTTTCATGCAGGGTGAAACACTGCTCCCAAAACAACAAACTGGTTTAGTCAGGTAATTACATGAACTGCAAAAACACAAGTTAGAAAGGTAAACTCATGCAATATCACTAAGGGGGAAATTATAAAAACATAATCCTTCCCCAGGGCAGAATGGGTGCAACTAAAGGCAACTACAGAATCAGTGTACATTAAGGTCTCATATACCCTTTTGGAATGTGACATCTCATGTCCGCCCTTGAACCATAGAGCCCACGGGCCCTGTTCTCATTTCCATCTTATTAACAGCTTATCATCATAGGCTCCATTTAACTGCTCACTGCCTAGAGAATTCATAGCAATACTCATCAGGCCTCTTTACTAATTTGAATTAAATTCAAGTTAAATGTGCAACATATAGTGCATACACTCTTTAGAAAAGGTTAAAAAAGATTCTGTACTCTGTACAAAACCTGACTGTTGCATTAGGCCAAAAGCAGGCTCAGGTCTTTTTGTCACATGAGGAGCGGTTACCATGCTGAGGGATTTCTATAGAATGCTCTTATTTTTCAGCTGTAAGCCCAGAAACTCTTTAGACAATACTATACGATCTATTGGAGGTAGCATGGGACTGGGACTTTCCGTGACTTTTCCAAACACCCTGAAAACTGCAGTTGTTAAACCACTTCTGAAAAAGAAAAATCTTGATAACACCATTTTGAGCAATTATAGACCAATATCAAATCTTCCTTTTATAGGCAATATAACTGAAAAGGTAGTTTTTAATCAGTTGAACAAAAACTCCAATGAATACCTGGACAATTTTCAGTCTGGTTTCTGACCGCATCACAGCATAGAGACAGCGCTCATTAAGATAATAAATTATATTATCTTAAACGCTTACATTCTGTTTCTGGCTAAATATCAGTACTGATACTACTAGATCTTAGTGCTGCATTTGACACTGTCGATCATTAAATTTTTCTAGAGAGACTGGAAAACTGGGTCAGGCTTTCTGGGATTGTACAAATGGTTCAGGTCATACATAGAAAGGAGAAGTTATTATGTGAGTATAGGAGAGCATATGTCAAGTGGACGCCCATGACATGCGGATGCGGAGACCCACAAGTCTCAATTCTTGCACCACTCTTGTTTAGCCTGTATATGCTCCCACCAATGAGAAAGAACCAAATGCCTATCACAGCTATGCTGATGATACCCAGATTTACGTAGCCTTATCACAAAATGACTACAGTCCCATTGACTCTCTCTGCCAGTGCATTGATGTAATTAACATCTGGATGTGCCAAAACTTTCTTCAGTTAAACAAGGAGAAAACTGAAGTCATTGCATTTGGAAACAAAGATGAATTTCTCAAGGTGAATGTATAACTTGACAAATAAAAATCAAGTCAACATACAATAATCTCAAAAACATTGAAAGAATTAGATGTTTTGTTTCCAGTCAAGACTTGGAGAAACTTGTTCATGCCTTCAATCACAAGCAGGGCGGACTATTGTAATGGTCTCCTCACCTGCCTTCCCAAGAAGACCATTAGACAGCTGCAGCTCATCCAGAACCCTGCTGCTATGATTCTGACTAGAACCAGAAAATCTGAGCATATCACACCAGTCCTCAGGGGCCTCATTTATAAACGTTGCGAACGCACAAAAGAAGGCGTACGCCACTCTCTACGCAATAATTGATATTTATAAAAAGCAAACTTGACGGGAAAATGTGCGGTCCTTCACGCAAGCTCTGACCCAGGCGTACGCACAAAAACGGGTGAAATGAGAAATGGCGACACCGTGGGCAGATGGAAGAAACACGTGAAAGTGAAAGTGAAAATGACAATACTGCCTCTCATAAATAACATGAAGACTTCACAAAGCAAGTCTTACAATTAACAGCCTATACGAACACCCGTTTGATCGATCAGCAGTGAAACAAACAAAAAAAATCTGTACTCAAGTAAAAGTAAAAGTACTTCTAGAAATATTTACTCAAGTAAAAGTAAAAGTACTAGTCTTGAATAGTTACTTGAGTAAGAGTAAAAGAGTATCGGATAAAAAATCTACTCAAGTAGTTAGTTACTAGTTACTTTGGGTCATATATACTGAGCCTATTTTTATTTAGATATATAGATAAAATGTATGTAATGTATGTGTACGTGTATAAATTTATATATTTCATCAGCCTTTACTCCAATTTATGTAATTTATTATAAAACCCAGTCTGTTTACTTAAGTAACAGATATAGTGTCATGTCATAACATTTTTAATACGACTGACTTTATATTAAATGTGAATTTATCATTAAAAGTTAATGTGATATAAATATTGCTACTAATCTTTCATTGTTCAGAAAGAGAGCAAATAACATTTAAGTGAAGTGAAGTGAAGTGAAGTGACATTCAGCCAAGTATGGTGACCCATACTCAGAATTTGTGCTCTGCATTTAACCCATCCGAAATGCACACACACAGAGCAGTGAACACACACACACACACGCACACACACTGTGAGCACACACCCGGAGCAGTGGGCAGCCATTTATGCTGCGGCGCCCGGGGAGCAGTTGGGGGTTCGATGCCTTGCTCAAGGGCACCTAAGTCGTGGTATTGAGGGTGGAGAGAGAACTGTACATTCACTCCCCCCACCCACAATTCCTGCCAGACCGGGACTCGAACTCACAACCTTTCGATTGGGAGTCCGACTCTCTAACCATTAGGCCACGACTTCCCCTTTTTTTTTTTTTTTTTTTTTTTTTTTTTTTTTTCTTAGAAAGAAAAAATCTTTAATTTACATTATTAAAGATCATTTTCACTGACAGTCTAGATTTCAAACACTCTCAGAAACTCCCATTAAAATCACTGAAACTGTTAACACTGTGAAATCAATATCTTATTTACAGATTCGTACACACATCTGCACTTTGTTGTTTCTGACGAGAGAATTCGCCAGAAAGAGGTATTCAGTCAGGAGCGAGTGAAGGAAGCACCGGCATTTTTAGCGATGACTCATCGGAACGCCTCTGATTGGCTAATGCTTTAATCAGCTCAAAAGAATCATGCGTGATTGGTTATAATGCGCAGTGCTGTAAAAACGCATCTGTCTCTGGCTCAGCACCAGCAAACAATCACAGATCTGAATTTAGCAGCTGGACTTGCTGAACGAATTCGCACCGGTGTGACTGTATTAAAATTAATAAAATCTTAATCGGCTATTTTTTGTCTTTTGGAAGCTGCATTCAACTTGACTCCCCTCTGTTATAAGCCACACATGTACAACAAACTAATGTCAGAGGTATCGTGTACTGTTATCGAATGTAGCCCAAGTTATTACCTGTTAAACAGTAGACAGCACACGCGGTGTTCATCTAATAAGGATCTCCATCGCTAGCAAATAATAGCCTTTGCAAATCTGCTTTCAATTCAGTGCAGTTCCACAGCCACGTTTTCAACGCTGCTGATGTTAAACGTTACAACTCTGAGTGAACCACTTCAGACGCTCAGCGCGCGCGGCAGCGAACTGAACGACTCATTCAAACTGATTCATGAACCAATTCACTCGTTTGCCAATTGGTTTGATCAAGCCTTTGAACAGAATTGACTCAAAAGAAATGAATCATTCGCGAATGGGCATCGCTCATTGCCCAGAGAAAAGTAGACGGTGCGTTTGGAATAAACTGAAGCATTTATAACATTTATTGCATTAAGATAAAGTAACGAGAGGAGCGTCGCCCACAGTAACGAAGTAAAAGTACAGATTTTTCCCCAAAAATTTACTCAAGTAAGAGTATAAAGTACCCATCTTTAAATATACTCCGAAAAGTATTAGTTACCCCAAAAAATTACTCAAGTAAATGTAACGAAGTAAATGTAACTCGTTACTACCCACCTCTGGAAATAATGTACAAAACTGATATTCTCGTCAATGTGTCCGTCTGGCGGAGCAGATATAGATGCAATTAGATAGACAGATAGATAGATAAATAAATAGATAGATGTATTAATTGTCCACTGGGGAAAGTTGTTTTCATAGTAAAACATTTCTTCATAAGCTACGGAATTATGGTATTCATGCATATGCCTTTAGTTTGTTTTATTTTTGATTATTTTGATGTCCGACCATTTCTTTTTTATTTCAGCCACGGTCCGAGGTTGTGAGGCTACAGCATTTACGGCGTCTGCCACCGTTTGCCACTCAAGTGCCTTTTTGGCATTAGTAATGCCCACACTGTGCCCTCCAAACAACATTTTTCTCCTCTTTTCCACCTCGCCAACGATAACTTCTACTTCACATTGAGTGAAGTTACGTTTTTTTGATTTCCTGTCTGTGTTTGCCATGATTTCGCAATCAATGAATATTAACTTGTGGGCGTTTCACGGACTATTTATGGTCAAACTATGGGCGTGTCATGAAGCCGCAAAGGCTGCGCTACATTTAGAATTGATTGTGATTTATTAAGGGAAAAATGCGTAGGATGTGCGTGCGCACGGTTTTATAAATCCGAATATTTCTGTGCGTACGCACGTCCTATGTTTCATCCGTACGCCACTTCTGACGCAAATCCTACGCAAATCCTACGCAAAGTTTTATAAATGAGGCCCCAGGTCCTTACACTGGGTTCCAGTTAGATTTATGATTGATTTTAAAGTACTTTTTTTAATACATTACCGATATGCTCACTGACTATAAACCCAATTGACCACTCAGATTGTTAGGATTGAGTCAGTTTGAAATACCAAGGGTTCACACAAAACAAGGGAAATCTGCTTTTAGCTATTTTGCTTTCCGAAGTTGGAATCAGCTTCCAGAAGAGATCAGATGTGCTAAAACATTAGCCACATTTAAATCTAGACTCAAAACTCATCTGTTTAGCTGTGCATTTATTGAATGAGCACTGTGCGACATCCGAACTGCTTGCACTGTATTTTATGTATAATCATTTTCTATTTTTAAATGTCTTAAATTCATTTTAAATAATTTTTTTAATCATCTTTAGTTTTTAAATTTCTTGTTTTAAGTGATTATTTATTTATTTATTTATTTATTTATTTTTTATTATTATTTTACTTTATTTTATGTAAAGCATACATGAATTACCATTGTGTACGAAATGTGCTACATAAATAAACTTGCCTTGCCTTGCCTTGCCTAGCATGATGTCACAGCGAAACTACGTAGCTGCACTACATCTTAAAGATGATTCTTATACAAGTAATTTCTTATCTATGATTAAAATATCTATTCCACTGGGTAAAGTCAAAGTCTTTTTTATATAGGCAGTTCTTATATTTTTTATAGGTTTAAGCGAAACTGGTCAAAGATTGTAATTAGGAAAAGGGGAAATAGTGAAACACAGACTGTTCTAATGAGGATATTCAGACCACAGATTTAGAGCCTGTTCAGCTAATTGTGAAATCATTTTAGGAGACAGAGAGGATTCCCAAGAGGCATTCGCACATTGGCACAACTGGGTGTTTAAGCAGGCGAGGTGTAAAATCTAGTGTCTAATATTGCCGCATATATCTTGACCCATCTCATGGTATTTTCTTATATACTCAAAATATGGAATCAGCACAGTTTTAGAACAGAAGTGACGAATGTATTTCCCATTTTTATAATGTTTCATCCGTACGCCACTTCTGACGCAAATCCTATGCAAAGTTTTATAAATGAGGCCCCAGGTCCTTACACTGGGTTCCAGTTAGATTTAGGATTGATTTTAAAGTACTTTTTTTAATACATTACCGATATGCTCACTGACTATAAACCCAATTGACCACTCAGATTGTTAGGATTGAGTCAGTTTGAAATACCAAGGGTTCACACAAAACAAGGGAAATCTGCTTTTAGCTATTTTGCTTTCCGAAGTTGGAATAAGCTTCCAGAAGAGATCAGATGTGCTAAAACATTAGCCACATTTAAATCTAGACTCAAAACTCATCTGTTTAGCTGTGCATTTATTGAATGAGCACTGTGCGACATCCGAACTGCTTGCACTGTATTTTATGTATAATCATTTTCTATTTTTAAATGTCTTAAATTCATTTTAAATAATTTTTTAAATCATCTTTAGTTTTTAAATTTCTTGTTTTAAGTGATTATTTATTTATTTATTTATTTATTTATTTTTTTATAATTATTTTACTTTATTTTATGTAAAGCATACATGAATTACCATTGTGTACGAAATGTGCTACATAAATAAACTTGCCTTGCCTTGCCTTGCCTAGCATGATGTCACAGCGAAACTACGTAGCTGCACTACATCTTAAAGATGATTCTTATACAAGTAATTTCTTATCTATGATTAAATATCTATTCCACTGGGTAAAGTCAAAGTCTTTTTTATATAGGCAGTTATTATATTTTTTATAGGTTTAAGCGAAACTGGTCAAAGATTGTAATTAGGAAAAGGGGAAATAGTGAAACACAGACTGTTCTAATGAGGATATTCCGACCACAGATTTAGAGCCTGTTCAGCTAATTGTGAAATCATTTTAGGAGACAGAGAGGATTCCCAAGAGGCATTCGCACATTGGCACAACTGGGTGTTTAAGCAGGCGAGGTGTAAAATCTAGTGTCTAATATTGCCGCATATATCTTGACCCATCTCATGGTATTTTCTTATATACTCAAAATATGGAATCAGCACAGTTTTAGAACAGAAGTGACGAATGTATTTCCCATTTTTATAATGATTACAGTATAATGTATCATACTGATACATATTTCTCACTCAGCTGAGGAGACAGTTTCACTCCCACACACACCCAGGAAAAAGCAAAAAGATCTGTCAAGGCCGAGCTGATGCACAGGAACCAATGAGTCACCATCCTGAGATGCACTGCAATTTTTGCAATCCAAAAAAAACACAACGTGTCCAAACTATAGTTCTGTCAATAGCAAAAAATCCCTGCCAAGACCAGATTTACTTCCCAAATGCATAATTCTCAGATTTAAACATTGCATTTAATGCATCAGCAAAAATGTTATATTTATAAACGTACTATTTCTGTGTACTGCTATATGTATCTGTATATATGTACAGTGTAGATTGTGCCTGACTGCTATGTTGATTATTTATTTATTTATTATTTTCAAACATACAGCTGGTCTTTGTTTAGACCTTGTTTAGGCTTGTGAAGTGCATCGAAACCTGCACTGTGCTAAAGTGGTAACTCAAGCTGAGGGGTTTTGTGTGAGAGATATCTTGATACAGAGATACAGAAAACACTTAAGGGGATTTTAAGAGTACTTTTAATAGCACAGCTGTCAGAGTCAAAAAAGCTACAATTTCTCGAAGCATGTCTGATGCTGAATGTCATACATTTTGAATAAACATTGTAAAAAAGGTCACAAATTGTTGTCAAAATATCAACTCTGACAGATTTTCAGTGATTTTTATGCAGGCTGGTGTGGGAATATTTTACACAATACATTAAGTTTGTGGAAAGTCAAGTGGGCAATTAAATTAAAGTATGCCTTGGTCCTGTTGTGTCTATATTTAGCAGACTCAAACTAACTGAGACAGCCGAGAGAAAGAAAAAGAAAGACTGTTTGCAAGGGTGAGGGACAGGTGATGTCAGCAAGATGATAGATAGGGACAGCAGTGCTGCCACACTGTCTTAAAAACATTTACATACTTAAATTAACAATTTAACTTTAAAATATGAAGTTACGTATTTAAATATCCAATATTAAAGTCTGTGTAATGGTGATCTTTCTCTGAAGTCTACTATCAGCAGCAGTTTTAACAGCGTATTTACTTTATTTACAATTCTAAGGAAATTCTGTGTTTGTAGGTTTCAGTTAAGGACCAGATATTAAAGCAACTGACATCCATATTCAGTGACACTCAAATCATATCTAAAACACTCACCTAGAATACATTTTACATGACCTATCATGGCTAAAGCTGATCTAGTTACCCGATGAGGTGCGTTCTATGTGTTCTACAAACACCATTATTGTCAAATTACATGATTAAGAGTAAGACCTACATTTGTTAGACCAGATTGTAAGATTACAGTCAGTATATATTCTACAAAACTTCATAACAGTCTAGCTTCTACCAGGTTTTCATGGCATTAATATCAATCACTCTTATGAGACCTTCCACATACAGCAAGTATATGCAATATTTTTTTTGTTTTGCAAAAAGGACAATTAAGTGTCAAGGTCAAAAACAACCGCGATACATACTTTGACCTACATATTGATTATGTCTGCTGCTACTATAAATTACTTTTATGTTTATACACACACACTTTGCCAGCTGCCCTCAATTAACAGTTAATCTTATTAACAACTGACTGCAGGGCAATTAGACAGTTTAACAATGAGAGAGAGACAGATACGACAGAGAATAAAAAAGATAGTCTAGGTATGTCAGTGGTAGTATAGAATGGTCTACATGGGTATAGAATGGTATAGAATGGTCGACAAACAAATGAAACCGTGTGAGAAGTAACAGAAATGAGAAATGAACAAGTAAATTAAATCCACGATTGAGCAACAAAAAGAAAACCTTGACATCAGTTCCTCATATTTCTTACGCCCTCTTCTCCTGTCAAACATAATATAAAGAGCTCTTCTTACCCTGTCTCTCACAGCCGAGTGACCATGATCTCTTCAACTCCTTACAGTCCACTTCTACTATTCACTGTAGTCATCCAACTCAAGTCCAAACAGGTGAGGCCTCATCCACTGGTAAGCTTCTGTTCAGAAGTCCTTAACTACTGTAATCCACAGCCAAGATTAAAAAGAGAGAATCCTTATGCTGACTATTTTCATATGCTTACTTCTTGAATTAATGTAATAGTTTCTGAAACCTGTGCAAACACACTGCACGATTCAGTCTTGCTTGACCACACACGCTCCCTCCACACACTCACAGAAACTCTGACAGTAGTTGCTGGTTTCAGCCACTCCTACTCTCCACTTCTCTCTCTCTCTATGGCTGTTGTCAGGCAACCGGCTTTAGGGGAGGTCCTATGGGTGGAGCTGAAAAAGCTACACACTGGCTCCTGCCAAAAACATTTGCATATGCAGGTACACCTAGTTGCTGTGGCAACAGCAAGTGCGTTAGTTCGAAAGCTGAGTGTTTTAGGGACTTGAAACATCGCAAAAACTCAATTTAAGTTGATCATTTTTAGATCCAGTTGGGAAAAAAATCTAAACATATGAGAAAAAACAGTCAATGGATTTGTATCGTCAGAAATAACACAAAAGGGGAAGTTGGAGGACATGATATTAATTTCAACACATCACACAAAAGTACCAAACCTTCCAATCTTACTTCCTTCCTTACAAGACCAGTTTGTATTGTGTGTTTGCGCATATGATTCATTGTGATACTAGATGTGTGGGTTGTACTGCAGACTTTGAAACATCTTCTCACAAAAAGCCCTCTAACACCTGCAACCATCTCAGAGTGAAACTTGCTCTTATTATTTTTACAACTGCTCTGAAATCTAATTGTAAAATAGATGGACAAGAGTGTTAAATGCTAATTTATTTCATTGAACTGTCCTGTTACCTCCCACCGTGATCATTCTAAAAAATTACCCATGACTTCTAAAGCCCTGTGACTTTGAGACCCCAGCAGCATAATCCCTGAAGACATTTGTTCACAAACAAAGCCCATCTTAATGAAATATGGCTGCTCCATACCAGACAAACTGAGCCATGTGCTGAATCAATACTTGCCCCACTTTCTTCCCTTTCTGAAAAAAATGTATTGTTGATTTTTGTCTTCTGACCTGTTTTATTCTCGCACTCCCTGTGTGTCTCCTCATATCAAGTTTTCTTACTCTCTGTTTTGCATTAGCTTGGGTAAATGTTCTTCATCCACACCTGTCTCCAGTTTCTCACTTCACGTCACATTAATACAAGTGACCCAAAACCACACAAAACCACATCCAACTCTTTTAGCCTCTTGAGGGAAGTACAAAACAGCTCTTTACAGCTCTTATTCTTCCTGGTATCTCATTTGGACAGCGGTGTCTTGTTTCTCCTGGTATTTGGAGGAATAAAAAATGGATGGTGTCAATTTTCCATCCCTCTGACCTCTGATTTTATCTACCATATTTATCTTCTTGATAAGACCAAACATGTAGAGACATTGGAGACTGATTAAGAAAAAATGAGACCGGGAGAGTTTGGGCTCTTTGGGGGGTGGATGGGTGAATGAAAGCTAATTATCTGGAAAGGAATGTTTTCTCATGGGCTCTCTCAGAAAGACTTTGGCCACAGATCAACCAATGGCTGCTGGCTATTTGTTTAAATGCAATTTGTTAAAGGTTTGTGCCCCTTTCCTTGTAAAGGCTATCAGTGATTCTATTCAGACACTGCAGTCCAGAGTATAATTCGCATGGATAGACTGAATAAAAGCCTTCAATTGACTTTAGAATACATTTCCCATTTATAATCAAAGTGTGTTAATGTGTGAGCTCGAGAAATATTTCAGCCCACTGTGAAGTAAAAGTTCAAATAAGTAGACAGGATAGGGAGAATGTGTGTAAGGCTGGATAAGGCTTAGCCTTCCCCTGGCCACGGGTCGGAAGGTGATTGCTGCAGAGCCAAAGGTTGGAGCTTTGCACACAATAGAGTGGTCTATGATGCCAGAACAATTTGCCACTGGTTCCTTCAAGATTTCAATGGGGTTTTATAATGCCATTTTTCATTGTCTGAGTAAAATAAAGCCTGTGGTGAATAAAACTTGATGATACTTTGAATTTTTTACTACAATGTAAAATGCACCCAAACAGAAAATGTGAAGGAGTTGTGTTTATTTTGGCAAATGTATGTCTCTTATAAGTAAATTGATAAGAACTTTTGGGATGTCAGTTGTTGCACGAATTTGTTGTGTTGACAAACAGGAAGCTTTTCTGTAAGAGACTTCTCTATGCTTCATACAACACTTCAGTATTTAAAGTACTGTCTCAGTATTCTAAAAAGTTTCAGACTCTAAAAAAAGAGATAAAAGGGAACTCTCTAAAAACATAGATGAAAGAAAAGAATAGAGGCAGAAGATGTGATAGAATAAGCTGCTAAACAAATTGTATTTAGGCAGAGTGTCATTAGTTTTTAGATAGCCCTACAGAACTGTAGGTGTTTACCCAAAGGATTTGCATGCATGGTAATGAACATGACTTGGAACAGAATATAAACAAAGTCTTTCCCCCAGCAAAGGTAATGATTATCAGAGGAGGTCATTCATATACCTAGATGATACTTATGCTAAAACGACGTGTAAACATGCACACAGAGAAACTATGAACATAGTTTAGACCAAGCATATTCACACAAACTTTGGTAAAATGGCAAACAAACCAAAGATGTCAGTTTATAAACCAATCTACATGCTTGAAATCTGTTGATGAAGAAACATCTAAAAAGCATATATAATGCATTTCATGACTGACAATTTAACACAGCTTCGCTCCAGCGTATTCCAGCCAGAAAACTAACATCACTGGCAAATTGCTGATGTCATCAGATTGGTCTATGCCTTTTGATTTTGAAGACTCCCTCCTGCCTGCATCTGCAGATCCCTTGCAGTTTGAACCTAGTCAATTTGGATTCCAGGGGATTTACCCCCATGAACGAGTATTCTCCACATGGGGTCTACACAAAAGAAAAGATAAAGCCTCGGCTGTTCCTAGTACCTCTCTCAGCATTCTTAATCCAAAACTAAGTAATATTAAACTGAATTACAATTAACGAGTTTTATAAATATAGTTCAATACAAGCTGCTTTGTTCAAAAATAATTTTATCCTCAGCTTGACAATCATGGTGTGTGCTGATAGATGATTAGAAAGATGGTAGGTAGACGGAAATCAGTTGCTTGTAGAAAAATCCCCTCAGCACAAAAGCAGCTACATGCTGACTGCATAGTCACAGGAAAGAAAAAAGGAATATGCAGAAAGTCAGGTCAGGCAAAAAGCGGAAAGCACAAAAAATGTGGAACACTTCCCAAACATGTCTCTTAAACTTCTGATGGTTGTGAAATTGTAAATAAATTCAATGTTTATCTCTTTCTAGGTCACAATAATGATTAGGAGATCAGGTTAGTATGAGCTAAAGTAAGGAACTAAGTTAGTATGCTTTGAAAAAAAAAAGTTAAGAAAAGAAATTATTGTTCTGTTTGCTCATAGATATTTCATATTTACCAAGCTTTGATGAAAAGTAACCTCTAGAATGAAATGATTTGATAAATGTCACTCTAAGTTATTATTCAACTGTCAACAGCTGCAATAGACAAACAAACTCAGGCTTACTTTTAAAAAAGTATATCTCTCTGTGTCTTATGGCTGTGAATTTGTAAAAACCTAAATGTTTATATAGTTCTTATAAAGTAAAACTGTGCCTGTGATGCCTTAAAATGCTTCCTAGGTCGGCAGTTTTCTGGGTTTTTGAAACCGATAGTAGTGGTAGAGAAGTCTCACTTTGAGATACAATAAATGCAAAGATTAGAAAACATATCACAGCTATACGGAACAAACATTCTCTAAAGAACACCTCACATGTGCAGCACATACTGTACAATCATCGTCCTCCTTCCTGATTGTAAAGTATAACATTTGTTCACCCAGAAATTTAAATTCTGTCATTATTTACTCACCCTCAAGTCGATACAAACCTGTATGAGTTTCTTTCTTCTGTTGAACACATTTTTTAATAATATTGTTACTCAAACAGTTGCCTCATTGACTTTTTCATGCAAATTATTAGTGTAGTTAGGGCTAGTTTAGTTATTCATAATTTTAATAACCAACTTTAAAGATTTGAAAAAATATATTTCATATTTATCAAACTTTATGTTAAGTAAACTCTAGCATACAAAAAGTTTGCTAAAATCCCATTGAGTAATTATTCAGCTGTCAACAACTGCAACAGACAAACAAATTGTTACTCTTACCTGGTGTTAATAAATCAAGAGGAAACTTTCTGGTCAGTTATATATAAATGAAGGGTTACTTGAGCATTACTGATAGAGTTGTCAGGGCATAGGCAAGAAAAAAAAACACATTAGGAAAATATTATTGTAGATGCAGGAAGTGGTAGTACAGTAGCAGATCTCTGTTCATACTAAATACACAGAAAATAATTGTAGAGGGAATAGTGACTTGTGCATTACACACACATACACACACAAGGTAATAAAAAGAGCCTGCTGGCTGTCCCAGTACAATCAATTACTGTGCTGAATTCAGTGGAAATGTTTGTGCATGTGCGTATGCAGTAGTACAGAACTGAGTCTATGTGACAGCACCTTCATTCAACCATAACGCCACAGAGCACTCTGCAACTAATTAAAGAAAGTCTGTGTGTCTGCGAGTGGGGAGGGGGAAAAGCTAAATAGGAAAACAACACAGTAAAATGTAGGAAGTTTGTATAAAGAATGGTTGGCATAAAACCCAGAAGAAATTCTGAGAATGGCACTATCACACTCTGAGTCAGACAAATAAATAACACTCAGATACACACAGGCAAATTACAAATCTAACATAGTATCATACCCATAAGTTGACATGAAAAACAAAGCAATGAGCCCAAGATTCACATCAAAGTGCAGGTTAATTGATCTGAATGAACAGGACATGATGGAAACAATCGCTCTGCTGGCAAATCAGAGAGAAAAATTGTTAATAATGAAGCTATGAAAAAATTGCTTTCTTTTGGTCCCACTAAATCCTGGAAATTTTAAAATATGTGTGAATACATTATTATTATTTTCCAAGCATTAAAATGTGATTTGCATGTGTTAGTTAATAAACTACATTTTAAATTTCATATACAAAGAAAAATCGCCCAGGAAAGGATGAATAAGAGTTATATTAATGCAGCCATATAGAGAATATCACAGTTGTCATGGTGAGTTATTTATGTATTTATTTGTTTATTCATAAAGTGCCTCCTTTTTTAAAAACACATTTTTATTTATTTAACAGTAAGTATAAAGTCATAAAGTGGAAGTGAAGCTACAAAATTGTACTTATTAGTTTTGTAAAGGCTGTTACACTTACTTTTTTTTTCTTTTTTTATTGTAAATGATACAATTGTTTCATAGCATTGTGCTTTGCTGCTTTAGATTTAAAAAAAAATCACAATATTTTTATAATGTATGCAGGGTTAAAACCACTGAGGATTCTTCTGTTCCCTATAGATTTTGTCTGTCACAGTCAGTGTAACACTACAGGAATGGAGAAATGGAATGTGTTTACCAGTGGCACCGTAAGGTGTTAATGAAGGCACATGTGTGTTTCTGGACAAACCAAATGGACACAGTCTGCAGGAGGTGGAGGTTATCCCTGCTGTGAGCATCTGGACACTCAACACATCACAAATATCAAACCCACCCACCCCTCACACAACTCAATGACATTTTGGGGTCATCCTGAACCCAAACATCAACTTTGTGTTCAAGCATGAACTAGAATATTTATTCTTCCTCTCTTTGTCTCTAGTTCCTATAATGCAGTTCCTCTGCGGACAGAAATGACATTATAAACTTCTTCACTCTAAAAGGCTGTGCTGCTGCTGGGTGAAAGACTAAAGCTGAAACTGGAAGTCCAAAGAAATGTGATGCATTGTTTAACATCCTTATATGGACTTTTTAAATGCTAAATGTACTGCTAAAATTTCAAGTGGTCCTAAATAACCTTTAGCAGTTTCCTTGAGTATTTCCTGCAAAACGAAAGGTCATTGATTCCATGTGTAAATAGGTTAGCATTTAACACTGGATTAATTATTACTGAGACGTATCAGCTGCCAATATAAGATAAGCGTGGTGCCAAACATGTCATACACCGTGCCAGAAGATGTCAAAGTCAGGGGTCACACTAACACCGCTGAGAGTTATTGTCAGGTCTCAGTGTGATGCATGGAGGCAAACTCAGTATGAATTTTTGAAGCTCTTCCAAGTGGCCTGCTGTATTTTTCAGCAAACAACAAAATAATGTATCATAGATTAATGGACAAGTAATTAACTAGAAAAATAAAATAATACAATATATGAATCCATGTGATTCAAAAACATGCAGAAAGGAAGTGTGTCAGGCTGACAGTCAGTAAACATGTGACCACACACACTCAAGAACCTTTATTTAGACCTCTGTGGATCATTTACAATTTAGGGCAGAAGCAAGTCACTAAGCAAGTTAGTTAACATAAACGTCAAAAGGCAATTAGACTCCATAAACATTCTAAATCTAATTGTACTTAAATTATAATTTAATTAAAATGATAATAGTTTTACATGTATCATTTAGTAGCCACTTTTATTTAAAGCAACTTACAATTGAAGGACAATAGAAGCAATCAAAGCAACAAAAGAGCAACACTATGTAAGTGATGTGACTTGGATAATACTAATGCAGTACATGTAGCATTTTTTTAATAATAAATAAAAAAATTTAAATAGTAGATTAAAAATAGATAGTAGATAGAAATAGAGGGCCAAGTTAATGTTAGAGGGTCATGTGTTTTATGATAAATAAATGAAAACAAGTAGATGGAATAGAAATAGTATAGAGAGTGCTAGTATTAAGGGTCAAGTTTTTTATTATAATAAATAAAAAGCAAACCAGTATAGAACAGAAATAGAATAGTGTTAGAGGCTCAATGTTTTTAATTAATAAAAAGAAAACAAATAAAATAGAAATAGAATAGAGAGTGCTAGTGTATGGTCAAGTGTAGATGGAATTTTTATTCTCTTAACTTTCATTCTCTACATTTAATACTCTATAACGAGTATTCAGAATCATGTGTGTGGAATCAGGGGACAAGAGAGGAATGGAGGCATGAGGGGACTGCTCAGCCAATGAGGCTATAATTATATATTACAACTTAAGTATTATAATAGTATATGTTGTTCAAAGGTTCTGAAAATGTCCCCATAAAAGTGTGCTTGTACAAAACATCTCTGTTCAAAGTTGGGCCATAATTAATTCAAATAGGCTAATGAATTAATGAATTAATTAAATAGGCCTATACTGTAAATATATATTGTGAACATCTGCAAGAAGAGAAATTCATAAATAGCATATAAAATAAATTGTTGAATACTAAATACAGATTGTAGAATAAAAACAAAAACTGTGCATTTTTTAGTTTAGATAAAACCTTGACTCACGAAAGTCTTTCATATAGCCTATGAGATCACAGATTCAGAGATGTTTTTCAATGAATGCAATTTGCTGGAGCAATTTGCAATTTGACTTACTAGTGAAATTGAGTGGCAACTATAATAAACACCTTGACGTAGAGACTATAGTCTAATAAAATAATGATAATGATTAAAAAGTTCTTCAGAATCTTTCAAATTCTACTTAGACTGTCAGTCTTGTTTTTACCAACCAAATATTCAAACAACGATTTTATAATCAAACAGTACCCTCTTGTGTACATTTGGAGAAAAAAAAACTATGATATTTGTACGTTTAAGCAATAAATGAATAAAATCTGCACAGACACAACGCAACAAACTGTTTTTTTGTAACTTTAAAAAAATATATTACTATAAATTTTTTTTAATTTATAAACTGTATTAGAAAATTTGAATGTAGCATGAAAGAATTTTAAATTAAACATTTTCTACATATTACCTAAGGATATCAGTGCACTCAAAATTAGAAACAATCGCAGGTAATTTTTGTAATATTTTGTCTATCGAAGACTCGAAGACATAAGTTGATTCATGACTTTGTGTCATGTGGACCGTTGAAGTTTCGTGTCTCCGCCTGCGCCTGCGCCTGCGCCTGCGCCTAGTTAAGTTTCGTTTTCATTGTAAAGGGCGCAGTTGAGAAGTGTGTTGACTCAGTGATCGCTGTTAACTTGGACGTGTCACAATGGCGGAAAATATGTCTCTGCTGGGTCTTGAAGATGAGTTAACATGTAGTATCTGTTTATGTCTGTTCGAGAACCCGGTGAGTTTAATCTGTGGACACAGTTTCTGCGCTAACTGTCTCGAAGCGACATGGAACGACAGGGTATCATCTCTGTCCTGTCCTCAATGTCGAATGGTGTTCACCAGTAAACCTGAATTAAAGAAGAACACCGTCCTCAGCGCAGTGCTCGACGCCTATAGAATAAAAGCAGGCGTCTCTGAACCAGTCAAGGAACATTTTGAGGTGAAAATGAAAGATCCAGATGTAATCAAATGTGATAACTGCATGGAAGCCAAAGCCGTCAAAACTTGTCTGACATGTATGGCGTCTTATTGTGAGGAGCATGTCAGGCCCCACCGGGAGAATGCCATTTTCCGGGCGCATCAACTGTCTGATCCGCTGCCAGATCTAATGGAGCGTCTCTGTTCAGATCATGGCAAACTGATGGAGTTCTACTGCAATCAACACCAGAGCTGCATGTGCAGTACCTGTCTGCAGGACATGCATAAAGGCTGTGAGTTTATCACGGCAGATGAGCGACGCTTCAAACAAAAGGTAATTTAGGGGCTATTTGTAAATCTGAATGAAGAAACAGATGTGAACAAATATTATAGATAACCTTGATAAGTGATTTTACTGCAGCATAATCTACTCAAGAAATATCAAACGAGCGCGGCCCGAATTCTGACCCCTTGCCAAATTAATGTTATACGTCACTCAAATCGCTACCTTATTCCATAATCCTAACCCCTCCACCACACCTACTCCTAAACCTACCAAGTAGAAATCAGAACTGGGTACAACATCGGTGTACCCGGATATCAGCATTCTGTAAGGTCATTGTCACATTTCAAGTCAAGTCACAGTTATTTATATAGCCCTTTTATAAAATACAGATTGTTTCAAATTAGCTTCACCAAAACAGTGTAGCAAAATGAAATTCTAAAATGGCTGAAAAGCAGATCCACAGAAGACAGTTGTCAATATTTGGCTTAATTTAGGTCAGTGCTGATTCAGTTTAGTTCAGTAACATTGTCAGTGTTGCAGTCCACCAAATTATAAAATAAACTGAATTCAGTTAGTAGATAGCATAGTAAATAAAAAGTAAACCTGTTCATTGTTTATTAAGTTTAGTTCAATGACAGAGGATGTTGCAAATGTAATCAAAGATTAAATTAATTATTTAAAGCAGCTCTAGATTCGTCAGCTCAATTAAGTCCATTGTTGATTCAGTTCAGTTCAAGAGCTGTCAATGTTGCAAAGTTTCATCGATAATGGAACAGCTTTAGAGGAAGAGCAATAGAATACTTGTAACTCAAAGGTTGTAGGTTCGAGTCTCTGGAAGCAGCGATGTAAACATCTAGTAGGATTGTGTGGTCTTAAACATACGGCAATGAAGGGATTCCCTAAAATTGTTGTTATTCTTAAAACTTTTTTAGACTGACCTGACTGACAAGCTCAACATCCTTGATGTCAAAATGGACAAGAATCAGCAGGTTATGACACAGATGAAGGAGCAACAAGTCAAATTAAAGGTTTGGAAATTTTTCTTTTTCTTTTGGAATCTTTAGCAGATTAAGATGAGTGGACAGTAAGAGATGACAAGATGTACATATACAGTTTTAACTATCACATACTGTAGGTGAGCATGTGGAGCTTTAATTTCCTTTGGTTTTGCTTTTCCAGGAGCTAGCTACAACCCGCAAACGTATTCTTGAGACTGAATACAGGCAGATTAGAGAAATGATTGACCGAGATGAGAAAGAAGCCATGCTTACTATCGATAAGGAACAGGAAAAAGGTCAGAGCAAACTGGTCACCATGATAAAGAAATTTAATGAGAACATCGAGAAGATGAGTAGGACCAAATCTGAGATCAACATTCTGCTGGACCAGTCGCAGTCACTAGCATTCATAAAGGTGAAGTAGAGTGTGATTATGTGACCAAATATTGAAATATATTTTACATTTTTATTACTGTTATTTGGGCCTTAGATGTATGATTAAAGATTGTGTGTGAAGCTCAGTGCTGGTCTAGGATCTCTTACAAAGAGTCAATTCAAAATAGGCTACATAGACTTTGTTTGTATTCTTGACTTTACCAATCTCTGTCACAGGCCTCTGTGGATTTGCCCTCTGTGGTAAATTTTGAGCCCCATAACCCTCGTGTGAATGTGGAAAGTAAAGAGGTGATAGCTTATCATGCCTCTGCAGTTGCACTGAAGGAGTGGATCACCAAATTAATGCAGCAGCCATTAGAAAACAGAATCTCTTTACTTAAACCAGGTAAGTGCAGAGCTTGTGTAAATTGTTCAGCATGTTTTGATGTTTGTGTACAGCACCACCACACAGAGTCATAGTGCATGCTAAGAGTTTTGATATACAAATGTTTTTACAGAGTTTGAGAAATCTGTTCTTGGCGCAGGTGAGATTATTTATTTATTTACATTTAAATCCTCTTACAAATTTAACCACAATTAACTAACATTTAATCACCTTAAAAAATGTAACATGATTCAAGTAACATTCTCTATATTAACATTCTCTATCTAGTTAAAGAAAGTTCTATTCCGAGTGTACCACACATTATGGACCCGATCAGACAGAATGCATTTTTTCCAGTGAGAGGTGCCTTTTTTAAATTGTTTTCTATTGTCAGTGAGCGTTTTGTGTGCTGTTTATGTGCCCCAGGGGTTTTGTATTTTGGCCACCTGCTGTGCCTTGCATTTTGCAGGAGTGCTCTGAACACCCAGCGTCATTTGCGGGTTTTTTTCATTGTCCAGTCAAATTAATTTTACATGTAATGAAGTTTACAGTAGCTTAGAATGTCTGGAGACTGCAATGATGGAGGAGACTGTCGCAGGTTACTCAGAACTGACTTCACGAACCACAACCACCATGTTAAAAGTTTCTGCTAATATGGCAGTTAACTTAACAGCAAATCAAAGATTCTGGTTCGCTTGCGCTATAATCCTTGTTTAGACTGACAGGACAGCTGATTCAGTGGTTGGCTAGCAACAAAAGAAAAACAGCAGTGCACTGCACAGTCCATTGCCCCATCCATTTTCAAACCAGAAAAACACGTTTTCTCTGATCGTGGCCTAAGTTGTCAACATGAAATAAATGTAAAACAAATCACTTGTTAGATATCATTTTTACAGTAAATATGCATGAAATATGAAGGAACTTCTTGTACAAGCTTGTCTTAAACCTGTATGTTGCGGAATAATACAAGAAATGCAAAAAGAAATGTCAAAATTCAGGGTAATTCAAAATCACTAAAAGTGTAGCACCAGCAGACTATTGTCTCAGTAGACTATTTCATGCAAACATGAAATATCAGATTTAGTTCTTTACATGTTTTTGCAATCCACTGCTCAGTTTTTTCTCTATAAACATGCACTTGATGGATGCATTTGAACATTGCACTAATATGTGCATGAAATGTCATTCTAAAAATGCAGTGCTCAAGTTATAAGAAGTTCAGCTCCCATCTCCTTGCTTTTTTTTCCTATCCCACTGCCCCTGTCGTATCTTTTTCAACAATCTGTGTGAATAGCACCTAGAAATATATTCTGCTTCCGGTCCTTCATGGAGTGCATCACACGTGAGTAGTTAATCACGTGCACCTTCATGTGGTCAGATCATTGTTTTCTCTTAACTGTTATCATTAGCATATTGTCAACGTGTCTAACTCTTAACATTTGGTAATATTTCTATTTACAGTCGTGATTCCTGAAATGAAGTTGTGGCAAAACATTTTTATCAATTAAATTCAAATTAATTGATAAAATAAGTAAAATCACCTAGCTTATTATTCTTAATAAAACTGCTGCCAGTAGATTTAGAACTGCTTTTCTAATCCTTTTGGTCTAGGAAACCAATTCCCTGGAATCCCAATTGAGATTCCTCCCCTCTTGCCAAATCCAAGAGACATGTGTAAGTAGGAACTCACATGCAATTAAATGGGCCTTTGTTGCCTCTTGATTCAGTATAACCTAAACCCATCCATTTATAACTATCTTTTCTCATTCATTTTTAAATCATTTTTCTCCCAATGTTTCGGGGTAATTACATGATATCGGTGCCTTTTCCAGTTGTAAAAATTCAAAAATAAAATATTTAAATCACATTTTTTTAATATCCATGAAATGAAGACACCTTAAAAAAAGTGTATTTTGCCATCTGAAGCTAGCAATTTATTATTTTACCTCATGTTGGTATTTTTGTCAACCCTGTTACAGACACAAGCGTTACTATATACTATTATTTAATTAGAACTATGTGATAGTTTTCACATATATGAGCAGCATTTTAGTCCCTTTTTTCAATGGGATTATTTCAAATTTTGGATTTAAAATGTTTTTATTTTTTATACTTGTCATTCAGATGACCAAGAACATCCTAATTTTGGAAGGATACCATGTCAATTAAGAAAAATTGTTTTTTTAAAGAGACATTGTGATGTTAAAAAAGGTCAAAAATAAAATATAGATTTTTATATAATAATAATAATTATATAATAAAATATAAGGGTGACACCTAATCCCTGTTACCCACATCAAAACATGCAAAGTAACAGGGCTGACAGTAACATGTTTGACTATTTCAAACTAATTTGCTAATTTCTAGCTAATAGTCAAGTTCATAAAAGCACATGCTGTACACATTGAAAGGTTGTTACTTGTAGATATTAAAATAGAACATTAAAGAGAAGAGCTAGAAATGTGCTTTTTATGTTTTAAGAGCTAGAAACATGCTTTTTATGTTTTAAGTGTTGGAATCCTGAGAGATGTAACCTCCCAGATGTGATGCCACTTAAATGTGCCATTATTTTACAGGGTTTTTTGATGAGGGTAACAAGACTGACACCAATAAAATGATTTTTAATTTATAGAAAAATTTACACCTATCCCAAAAACATTGCTTAACAATGAAATTTAAAACGATATGCAAATGTGATTTTTATATCATTTTGCCTTTTATTTTGCAAATTAAAAATCCTGCTGAAAAAGAAAAATCATAGTATGGGACAGGCCAAAAACCTTACCTTACCGCTACCAGCATAAATGCTATTTAAGTTATTTAAAATAATGTTTCATTGACTTTAATTTGATGTAATAATAATAAAAGAATACATAATATTGCAGTTTTTAAATCACATATTTATTTTTTCTTTTATTAATTCTATGTTTGTTTATTTCTAAGGGATGCAAAAGGCACCAATTGCGTGGTTTGACCCTTCAGCACATTTGACATCTCCCAGTCCAACCTCTGGTCCCAAAGCCAAGGCTCCAGGAACTAAACAGAAAAATTTCAGCAAGTCAACTGCTTATATATATAAATTTTTTTAAATTATATTTTGGAGCCATAAAAAACACACATTTAAATGTACCCCTTCCTCTCATTGTTCTTCTATTTCTTGATAGGCAAGCCTGCTAAAGATCAGAAAGATCGCAAAGACCAGAAGCCAAACAGTAAGCTCTGACTATCCCTCCATGTGTTCATTATTTTACATCTGACTATTAATGTTTGCCTGATTACTGTTATGTGTGTTGAACATATTTACACCTAGTGATTTGATTAAAAACTGAGGGGCCTGTGTTAGTTTATGTTTCACAGAGATTTTCTAAAATTGTTCTGAAAAGGAATGTGAATCAAATGAATGTTTCTTAGAAATGATTCTAACATTATATGTATATCCTCTTTGTCAGAACCTAGGAATCCTTCTAAAGGAGCAAATCCTGTTTTCTCCAAAAGCATGGAAAACTTGCTTGACATCACAGTTAAAACTGTAGACATACCTGACATAAGTATGTGGAAAAAGTTCTTCTTCAATCTTGCCCTCCAAAATTGAATCTTTACTGTAAGGGGTCTGTGCTCCAAAACTACAGCATTTACTGTAATTCCAGAATAGATTGCAGATGCTACTCTAGAAGCAGAAAAGAAATATATCAGACCAGGCGTTTTTATATTATTGAATGTCAGGCAGGGGTGCAGTTCCCACTCAAAGATGTAGTATTAATAAAGCACATGTGTACTCTTCAAAAAAGGCACTGATTGTTGCCACACTAAAATATATATATATATATATATATATATATATATATATATATATATATATATATGTATATGTGTGTATATATATATATATGTATATATATATATATATATATATATATATATATATGTGTGTGTATATGTGTGTGTATATATATATACACACACACATATATATATATATATACATATATACATATATAGATAGATAGATATATACACATATATAGATATGTATATATATATATATGTATATGTATATATATATATATGTATATATATATATATATATATATATATATATATATATATATACACACACATGCATACATACACACAGTCAGGTCCATATATATGGACACTAACACAACAGACTTTACTGTTTTAATTCAAGGGGTTCAACAAAAAAAAAAAACATAAAATGCTTAGGAATTACAGCTATTTTTATACACAGTACACAATTTTCAGGGCCTCAAATATATTTGGACAAATAAATATAATCATAAATAAAATGTTCATTTTTAATATTTTGTTGAGAATCATCTGCAGGCAATGACTGCCTTAAGTCTGGAACTCATGGACATCACCTGAGACTAGGTTTCCTCCTTTGTGATGCTTTGCCAGGCCTTTGCTGAAGCTGACTTCAATTGTTTTGTCTAAATGCTCAACCGGGTTGAAATCAAGAGATTGACTTGGCCTTTTCAGAGTTTTTTTTTCCTTCAAAAACTCCTGGATTGCTTTTGGAATATGTTTTGGGTCATTGTCCGTTTGTACTATTGTTGGAAACTCAGAAACGAAGACCAGGAGACTCTTGGGTAATCTTTAGCAGAACTCTTTATTGAGAATGCTCTGGGTAGCGCTGTAGTCATCAAAAATCTAACCAAAGCAGTGATACTTTGGAGAGTTTATACATTCAAGTGGGAGGGATCCATACAGTAGAGGTGGAGACCATTTAAACAAAGCATGTAAATTGCATACAGGGATCGGCCTGATACTGGCCAATTTCCATTTTCCGAGATCTTTGATCTTGTCAGCATAACAGTGTCATTGAAATACAGAGGTGCCTGACAGTATTGCCCATACCTTCACATTACCATGGTCAGGAAGAGCATAAAAACAAAAGGTCATTATCTCAAACACTTTATTTTCCTGATTTGATCTTCTTGGATATGTCAGCTTTATTTAACATTTTATAAATTTGTAATCCCACACTATGAAGCACTGCCCAATCAACTTTGCTCCATTTGACTGAATCTGGGCAGAGAGTATATCCCTGTACACTTCTGAATTCTTCCGGCTGCTTCTGCCACCTGCCACATCTTCAGTAAACACCAGTGACCCAGTGCCACTGGAAGCCACACACGCTCATGCCATCACACTGCTCCGCCATGTTTCACAGATGATATTGTATGCTTTGGATCATGAGCTGTTACAAAGCTTCTCCATACTTTTTTATTCCTGTCATTTTGGTACAGGTTGTCCAAAGAATGCTTTTCCAGAAGAAGTCTGGCTTTTTTAGATTTTTTTTGGCAAAGTCTAATCTGGCCTTGTTTGCACCTTGTGGTGAACCCTCTGTATTTGCCCTGGTTAAGTCATATCTTGATTGTAGACTTTGACAGTGACACACCTCCCTCCTGGAGAGTGTTCTTCTTTGGGAAATGTTTGTGAAAGGGTTTTCTTTACCATGAAGAGGATCCTCTGATCATCCACTGCTGTTGTCTTCTGTGAATGTCCAAGCCTTTTTATGTTGCTGAGCTCACTAGTGCATCCTCATTTTCTCAAAATGTACCAAACTGTTGATTTGGCCACTCCTAATGTTCCTGCTATCTCTCTGATGGATTTGATTAATTTTTGAAGCCTAATTGTCTGTTTCACTTGTATGGAGAGATCCTTTGACCCCACACCGTTCACAGCAACAGCGTCCAAATGCAAATGGCCCACTTAGAATCAACTCTTGACCTTTTACCTGCTTAATTGATGTTGAAATAATGAAAGAATCGCCCACACCTGTCCATTAAAAACAGCGTTTGAGTCAACAGTCCAATTACTTATGGTCTCTTGAAAAGGGGGAAGATACATATTAAAGTAATAAAAATTAAAAATAAGAACTGTAAATCCTTAACTTTTCCTACAATTTAAGATTTAGATAAGAATACCCTCAAATTAAAGCTCAGAGTGTGTACTTTTAGCCCATATACATTAAATAACATGAATATGTTTTGGTCAGCAGCTAAAATAATAAAAATTGTGCATGTGTCCAAATATATGTGGACCTGACTGTGTGTGTGTGTGTGTGACCCTGGACCACAAAACCAGTCTCAAATTTTTCTAAATTTAGATTTATTCAGATCATCTGAAAGCTGAATAAATAAGCTTTTCTTTGGTACATGGTTAGGATAGGACAGTATTTAGCCGAGATACAGTTATTTGAAAATCTAGAAATCTGAGGTTGCAAACAAACAAACAAACAAACAAAAAATATATATATATATATAGAGAGAGAGAGAGAGAAAATCACATTTAAAGTTGTCCGAATGAAGTCCTTAGCAATGCATATTACTAATCAAAAATTACGTTTTGATATATTTAAAGTAGGACATTTACAAAATATCTTCATGGGAAATGATCTTTACTTAATATCCTAATGATTATTGGCATAAAAGAAAAATCAATCATTTTACCTATACAATGTATTATCAGCCATTGCTACAAATATACCCCAGCGACTTAAGACACGTATATGTACATTTGAGCATAATCTAAGAATAAACTATGCTTCTAACCACAGGTTGAGAGCTATAGTTCCACCACATAAGTTTGCAACCCTGTTTGCAAATGTTTGAAACAATGGTTTCATGAAATGGCAAATTGTTGAATTTTGTGGGTAGCGACAGAAGAAATATTTGAAAATGCATGCCTGATTGTTTGCATTTTTTATACTAATACTATGTACTAGTAATGAAATGAGCAAACATTTTATTCCTTTTGAAGGCAATACATTAGTGGTTTCTGAAAGCTTTTTATTTCCTCTTTCTCTCATTACAGATCCACCTGCTGTTTCACCAGATGTGCTAAACTCTGTTAAACGAAGTGACCTTCTTAAATGTGAGTTTGACATAGTTTAGATTTTATCCACTTGTTCATGTTCATCACCTTTTACATCTATATGCTTGTGTTTCTTCTGTCTAGATGGCACTATCCTCAATTTTGACGTCAGAACAGCTCACAAGCGGATCTTGCTGACTGAAAACAACACCAAAGCCACAGTCTCGGATGACCCAGCTCATTATCCAGATATTCCCCTTCGCTTTTCTGTTTGTTCCCAGGTGCTCTGCACAAAGGGTTTCTCTCAGGGCCGTCATTATTGGGAGATCAAAATGAGCAGTAACAACTTCTGCGGACTGGGACTTGCATATGGAAGAATCGACCGCAAGGGTCCGTCTAGCCGTCTGGGGCGTAATGCAGACTCCTGGTGTGTGGAGTGGTTTAACGTGAAGCTTTCTGCATGGCACAACAGCATCGAGACGGTGCTGCAGAATCCCAACCCGAGCCGCGTGGGCGTCTTGCTGGACTGTGATCAGGGAAGTGCAACATTCTATAATGTGCAGGACAGGGCCTACCCTTTCCACACATTTGTCTTTCCTTTTATTGAGGCTGTATATCCTGCTTTCTGGATCTTCTCAAATACCTCTTCTGTCACTTTGTGCAAGCTCAACAATTGAGAGTATCTAAGTCAAACTGATATTTCTTTTGGAACACAAATTAAGATATTTTCAATATTCTGTCACATTATTCTGTCCACATTCGGTGAGTCCACACAACCAGAATGAACCAGAATTATTACGTTATATTATAAATATCTTCATTTTTGTTCCACAGTCGTTTGAAATGACAGGAGCATGAGTAAGATGACAGAATATAAATTTATGGGGTTTAATTAAGCCAGGTTTGATTCTAATGTAGGTGTGTTGCAACTGTACAGAATGCATAAAGCAGTCTTAAAGCAGTTTATATCTATAAATGTTTGGTAATGTCTTTTAATGTTGACCAAAAAGAAAAAGATTGATGGATGGATGGATGATATCTAAAGGCACGCTAATGCAGTCCAACTGTCACTACAAACCCAGACAGCATCCGGCTGACATGGATTTCACACAGGTCAACACTATGGTGCTGTCTGGGAAATAAACCTCATCAAAGCGAAGGGGTTTGTATTGCATTTGCTATAATGACTAGAGTTGAACTATTTTATGGTTACTAACCAAATAAAAGTAAATTAAATATTGGTTTAGTCTGAAACTACTTAAGAAGGTGCAAGAGACACTAGCTCAGCTATGCTGAAAATACTTAAGTTGAAAACAGTGCAAGACAACAGTCACTTGAATCGTTTATTATTCAAAAATATTTTACTTAATTGCTACGATTGACGTCAGAGATTCAGAAAAGGTACATTTCTGTGTACATATGAGGTTTACAAATGTTGACACGATTAAATCTTACTCCGTTCTGTGAATTTTGTATTTCTTGTGAGTTGTTAGAAGTGTTTAACTTCATCACATGATCGCACTTGACATTTGTTGGTTTTATCACATGGCCAAAGTCCACCTGCAGTGAGAGTTTTATTGGTTCCTGATCGAAGTATCCTCACTATGTGTAATTCTGTCAACGCAACAAGTGTTTAATGCGTGTTAAAAATGTTAATAGTGGAAAGAAAGGTTTAGTTAAAGTTTAGTAGTAATAAATTAATTGTTTGCTTAATGCAATATTAAAATTTTGGTTGATACATCATATAGAGTAACTGATTATTTAAAATTGAAATGGAAATATTGTACATTGTTGGGGAGATGAATATACACAAAGTAAAATATAAGAATGATACCAATAAAGGCATTACATGACCAAGTCTCATATAAGAATAAATATAAAATAATCTAGATAAATTGTTCTTTCTCTATCATCTTCTGCTGTATTGATCACATTTGTGAAATTGTTATGGGGTGACTTAATCCTGCTTCTGTAATGGTGATTGTTCATTTGTGCAGCTCACATTGTTTTCAGTGCTGAATAATAATAATAATAAATATATATATAATTACAATAAAAAAATAAAGCAAAATGTTTGATCAAGGAATTCTTTGTTCTAACTTAATTAAATGTTTTGGCTCGATCGTCTCCGACTTGTAATATATGTTGGTATGTGATCTGGGTATACAAACAAGCCTAGTTACACATTAAACACAATGCCAGGGTGTTAACCTTGTGTCATGTTTCTAGTGTACAGAAGTCAGTGCAAAATATTTCAAACTTCATTATTCAATACAGAGAATCCCATTTCATCTAACACTCACAAACGTTTCAAATGATAAACTATCAGTATTCCCAATGAGAATATTATTCATTTTAAACCCCTTTGACATTTAAGTCAAGTCACCTTTATTTATAAAGCGCTTTAAACAAAATACAATGCATCAAAGCAACTGAACAACATAAATTAGGAAAATAGTGTCAATAATGCAAAATGACAGTTAAAGGCAGTTCATCATTGAATTCAGTGATGTCATCTCTGTTCAGTTTAAATAGTGTCTGTGCAATCATTTGCAATCAAGTCAACAATATTGCTGTAAATGAAGTGACCCCAACTAAGCTAGCCAGAGGCGACAGCGGCAAGGAACCAAAACTCCATCGGTGACAGAATGGAGAAAAAACAGCAGTTTAATTCCAGGCTGCAGCAAAGTCAGATTGTGCAGAAGAATCATCTGTTTCCTGTGGTCTTGTCCCGGTGGTCGTCTGAGACAAGGTCTTTACAGGGGATCTGTATCTGGGGCTCTAGTTGTCCTGGTCTCCACTGTCTTTCAGGGCTGTAGAGGTCCTCTCTAGATCTCTGATCGGCTACGGTGACCTCAGAATAAGAGAGAAACAGACTAATATTAGCGTAGATGCCGTTCTTCTAATGATGTAGCAAGTACATCGGGTGTTATGGGAAGTGTTCCTGGTTCCGGTTTACCTAATTAATGCAGCCTAAAAATCCTTTAACAGATTTGGATATTAGAAGCATATTAGTGTGTTATGTGTAAACCAGGTTAAAGAGATGGGCCTTTAATCTAGATTTAAACTGGAAGAGTGTGTCTGCCTCCCGAACAATGTTAGGTAGGTTATTAGAGTTTAGGCACCAAATAGGAAAAGGATCTGCTGCCCGCAGTTGATTTCGATATTCTAGGTATTATCAAATTGCCTGAGTTTTGAGAACGTAGCGGACGTAGAGGATTATAATGTAACAAGAGCTCATTCAAATAAAACCATTCAGGGCTTTATAAGTAATAAGCAATATTTTAAAATCTATATGATGCTTGATAGGGAGCCAGTGCAGTGTTGACAGGACCGGGCTAATATGGTCATACTTCCTGGTTCTAGTAAGAACTCTTGCTGCTGCATTTTGGACTAGCTGTAGTTTGTTTTCTAAGCAGAACAACCACCCAATAAAGCATTACAATAATCTAACCTTGAGGTCATAAATGCATGGATTAACATTTCTGCACATTTAGAGCATGTGTAAAAAGAAAAAGAGTGCAATTACAGTTGTAAAGAAAAAGTTTTTTCATCGCAACCACTGCTTCAGTATTTATACACAAACATATTCAAAAAAGTAATTTTGAATGACAACATGACAGTTTTGATATCCTTTCTCAAGGTATAGAAGCATTCTCAACATTTTAAATTACTAAACTTTTTTTAATACGAATACAGCAGTCTACATTTTGATAAACATTTAAAGGGAAAATATTTAGTCTTTGAGATAAAATTATATATATATATATATATATATATATATATATATATATATATGTAACACTCTTGTAAACCTTTTAGCTTCAAAAAAAAAGTATCAAAATTGCCTTCAAAATTATGTGTGAATAATGGCTGCCATCTAGATTACAGTTCTCTTTAACAATCTGTAAGATTGTTTCAGTAAAATAACTCTGAAGATCAAATTAACTAAACCAAATTATAAATGTTCAAATACATTACAACAGCAAAACCTCATTATTAATCAAATTTTTTTTTTAAATTGAATTAAATAAAAAATGGATAATGTGTCTAACTCCTGCAGATAGGTGACATTAGTTCAGGGAGAGTTCCCATTAGTAAAGCCTCAGATGTAGGTATAATTATATGAAACTTGTGACATTACATACTACCACTCCAAAAGCTTTTTTCTTTTCTATCTTGTCTTAGTTTTTCAAGAACTTTACTGTTCTGATGCTACAACTACACTGAAAGCAGAAAGGCTTGGAAGAGTGGGATTAAAGGAAATACTCAGAAACGCTTTAAGGTTGGTTATATTCTAGGCAAAGTCTATTTTACTCAAGCAGGATGCATAAAAACGTAACAAATCTATGGAAATGTGGAGAAAATGAACAATGAATAAAACAACAAAAATGCCTGATAATCAGCATATGCAAACAACAAAATAAAGAACAGTATCTTATTCCAGTGCTCTGAAACATTTTACTGCCATTTCATAAACAAAACCAATAACACACTGGTTATAGGAATAGTTGCAAAAGATAAGAGATAAGATATCAATGGCACGCCCATTCACAATCCACTCTAGATTCAAGCAGTGCAAAGGTTTCACAAAAGAAATTTACAAAAGAAATTTACAAAACATAACAGCATAAACAAAATTATTGCAGTTTCATTTATATATACAACTCAAATACAAGATTTCTGTAGTGAGTTGTATTTTCACAGACCTGTGGCACTCAAGATCAGTGCAAAACATTTGTGTCGAAGCAGCTTTTTTTTTTACATTCTCCACTGGACTGAATTTTCTTTTTTATGATTGCTTACAGCTAAATATAACTTCCATTGTGAACAAAATATCTAAAATATGAGCCACTTCTTTGAGCTTCTGGTTAACATCACTGGTAGAAAAAAAAATTATGCACACAAATCTACAAACCGGTTTCAACAGAGATAGACACCTTGTGGAAAGTTTGAGAACTGCAGGAGCTGTGCTTGAGAGAGACAGGGGCTTTAAACTCCCAGAAATAACCACTGCAGATGTTATTACTAGAGCAGCACATGCACATTATGTACATTTACATTTATGACATCAGGGTGACTTCCTTTCATGCTGTGCTACTTTCTGTGGTGTAAATGGCACAGACAGAATGATTACAGCCTTACTAAGACAATGTCACAGTTTCCTGTGTGTTGCTAGCTGTGTCAATGTGATCGGCTGAGGGCTCTTCAGCCTCCGAAGCGCTGGAGTCATCATCATCTGTATGTTCTGCACTATGGTACAGCATGAGGGCCTGGGTCTTATGGGTAATGGTGATGGTGCATGGACCTTGCGCCCACGGCTCTCCATCCACCTGCATTGGCATCCGAGAACTCTTCAACACCAGCTACCACAAAAAAAAGCAAAGGATAAGAATCCCCTTTATTCATATAGTGCATTATGCAATGCATATCATTACAAAGCATCTTTACAGTATTAAATAGGAAAATAACAGTATATAATCAGTAAATAATCAGTGATGCAAATTTCTTAAACGTGAAAAAAGAAAAAAAATCTAACTGCTTTAGCTATAAAACTAACTGTTTTAGCTCTTCTGTGTTTTTACATTTATGTGTATTTATGCTTTGATTTGAAAGAAAACAGCACATCCTTGTGGCGTGACTGAGACAGAAGAGCGTAGGCAGTTTGAGTGATGTGCAGACACAGAGGAGACTATTGACAAAGGAATTGTTGCATAAAGTCATTATTTTTGTTTTCTTCGCTTACAAACAGTATTCTCGTCACTTCATAATGTTACGGTTGAATCACTGATGGCAGATGGACTATTCTGATGATGTCTTCCATACTTTTCTGGACTTTGACAGTGTAATTTACTTTGCAGTCTATGGGACAGTCACAAGTTTGTGGGACAGTTTGGTTTTCATCCAAAATATCTTAAATTGTGTTCAGAAGACGAATTAAGCTTTTATGGGTTTGGAACGACATGGGGGTAAGTGATCAATGACAACATTTTCATTTTGGGGTGGAGTATCTCTTTAACAAGTTTATTAAATTGACATATATATGATTATATTGACTGTGTACTTTAAAAAACTGATTAAACAAAATTGCTATAGGCACTCTAAAGTGGAGATGTTGTAGTGTTTTGAGTGCCATGGAGATGAACCATGACTCACACTTAAGCACCATTTAAACTGTATGAATAAAGAGCATTTGTCTGTCTCACCCGTACTGTATGTGCCTGTCCCAGCCTCACAGGATTGGCCAGTTTCACCTGGATCTGTGCACAGTGGAATGAGCCATAAACTCCCACCACCTCTAATAAACCATCATCAACACTAAAGAAAGAAAAAGGAAAATACTAAATTAAACAGGCAATATTTGCAGAGGTCATTCTACTCTGATCCAGATCTATAGGTATACATTTTTATTTAATTTCAACCAAATCTTGACAAAGTCAAGTCTGTATATTATAGTATAGTAGAGTATGTAAAGCATATAAAAAATTTTGTAATTTGAATTCTCACCGTGTTGGAGGATAGGGTTCATCTCCCATTCCCTCCCACAGTCTACAGCCACCGCCCCAGTAGCCGATATTGCACACTATTATCCCCTCCAGACTGGGCAAAGTAACTTGTTCTCCATCCAACTCCAGCTAAAGAAGCACAATTAAGCATCATCGAGCATTAAAACTATAATAATATAGCAACTTCCCTACGTGTGGCGAAAAAAGGAAACCATAAACTCACAGTTACATCTATTAGAAACAGGATTTTTCTGTAGTTAATGCTTAAAAATACACTTTTGGTCAGGACTGTGGTACAGTGGTTACAGCACATTGATGCAGGTGACAATCTCAAAAACTGCATTTTGTGTTAGCTTTGAAATACTTTCTCCTATTATAGGTTTATGCGCAAAACATGTAAAACACTGCTGGGTCTGCAGATGTCAGCTTCTGTCACATGGCATTTGGATTGGGTCTAGCTGTTTGTATGAACAATGGTAGAGAAGGCAATATTTGGGAAACCCTTTTAGAAAAAGTAATCATGTTTGCAATGTTTTGCAATTCCAATTGGTGCTGCTAGCGGTTTAGAAATTACAACGCAGCTCTTAAGAAAGAATAACTTGTTCTCACAAAAGCACCAGTAACCAGTAAGCAAAGGTAACAATAAAGAGCTGTTGCTTGAAGCTGTTGTTAGAGATATGCAGTGTCCCTATTCTCCTCCTTATTCTATGCCCTAAAAGTATGTACTCTATTTGTGAAGAAAAAAGTACATACTTTTGATTATGTAACAGAATAGTAAGCACGCTTTGGAATATACTGCTTTGTCATTTAACAGAGCACTCTGTTGCCATTCTATCACCATTTAAACTGCCTGACCTGTCAATCATCTTCTCACAGGTAACATCACCCACATTTTGTTTAATTTAATTTCCTTTGGTTTTAGAGAGAAATTATCTTTCAGTTCTCCTCATGTGTTTGCATAATACTACATTTAAAAATGAATGAATATATGTATCTTTATAAAAGATCTCAACGTTGTTGCAGATGCAATATAATGCAGATAGCATTAAATAAATATTTTTTCCAACAGATCACCTTACTCTACTTGTCCATCGGTCACACATATCCGCCATGTCAGTGGTTTTTAAAACTTTTAATTCACGTTTGTAACTCTAGTCTAATCCTCATCCAACACGCAATGGGTCGTGGCCAGTATTAATCGTTAGAGTGTGCACAGATCTGGATTTTAAATTTCCACCAGAAATAGTAAACCATCTAGGTATACCTTAGGAATACTCATTTAAAAACACACTAATTCTAATAGAATACTTTACACAATTTTTGCCCCAATTGTCCCCTGATTTACAGTCCAAACAAGTTGAAGCTAGTTGTTGAAAGTCACAGCCAGTCCGCAGATTTGAGTTCAAAGGTTTCATTGAAAATCACATGTGTGATGATAACAGACTCTGATTTTTCAGCTTCATACTATGATTCCATCCATTGATCCTTAGGCGTTTAGTGTACGATGGCCAGTTTTTCCTCTATGACTGCGTTTTAAAATGTGTTACGATTTTAAAAGTCATGTAGTGTATTCCAGGCTTTAGCATTTCATCATTATATCATAACTGAGACACTACAGCAATGAGGAAGGAAGTTCATATCAAAGCTAAGGTTTCCAGAGAACACGCTAATCATGTGACGCCAACAACAACAAAGGAAACAAGTAGCAAACACTTTGCCCTTGAATCACTTGTCTCAGTAAGCAAATTTAAATGTTTACCTCAATCCTCTTATCCAGATCTTTACATTCTTGCACTAAACAATCCTTCGTACCATAGAGGAAGTACACTGCCTGTAAGAAAAGACATGCAATTACAAAACACTTCTGTTTTTAATGAAAAGGGCAAACCTACCAGTGTGTTGATACAAGAAAAGTTGTGTAATAGTCCTATTAGTAGTAGATGGATACGATTTTATAGTGAACTTACTGCATTCATGTTTTATTGCAAAACACTTTAGTTGCTACTGAGGTGAGACATAGTTAAGATTAGGGGCAGGTTTAGTGTGGTATGGTTAGGTTTAAGGGTGGGTTAAGGGGCAGGGATAGGGGTCAACAGTGTATATATGTATCTAAAGAAGTGAATTAAAGATGTAAAAAAAAAAAATCAATAAAATATGTACATTTATGTACACAATAAGTGCATTGTATCAAAAAAATTTATTTAAAAGCTAATACACAGCAGTTAAAGACATTTCATATAAAAAGGGCCCTTTTTATAATTGTGGATGTAGAAATCAACTCCAGAGTCATGATATTTTCTCAGTTATATACAGTCTTTACACTGAAGAAATTATTTTGAAACAGGTAAACTGTAAGCAAACTTAAGGTAAATAAAGGAAGTTAGATAGTTTTACAGATATAAATGTTTTTACACTAAAATATGCAGCTTATCACACTGAACATTCTTGCCACATAGAAACAATGGCTGCGTCTCATTTCGGAGGCTGCGTCCTCTGGAGGTCGCATGTTGAAGGCTGTATACATCATTAAGGATATCTTATTTAATAAAAGTAACCATTATAAAATTGACTGTTATTCCTTGTGAGGTTTAAAATACTATCATTTCTTTTTCACTTTGCAATTTAATGGTTAATTTTCTTAAATGAGACTCCCCCAATGATGAATTCAGCCTTAAAATGCGACATCTGGAGGACGCAGACTTCTAAATGAGACACATAATCTTGGATGCTTTTTCGATTTAATCCCCTGAAATGAAAAATGAAAAGATGGACAGGAAAAGCCTCAGACCTTATTGATGATTCGGCTGGAGAAAAAGGAGGGCGTTTTCTCTCTGTGTGCATGGAAGTTCAGTGCCATGAGAGCATCAGGACCCACTGAGAAATAATTATTCATGGACCACACCTAGCAAGAAAACAACTCCATGATTCAATTAACAAATACTGTGTTTCCATGTGGATTTTATGATAATATATTGGTTGTGTTAAAATTTGCTTGGCATACAAATACATTTTTTTTGCATTCTGGGGTACATTCTCCTGCTGGCTGATCATGCATTGTATGTACTGACCTTTGGCTTACGAAAATAGTTTCCTTTGGAGACAACTTGAACTTTCCACCTAACACATTAACAGCAGAAATACAAAATAAATTGAATAACAAAATCCATTCCTCCTAATTCAAGACTCTACAGCAAAGTCAGGGTCTTACCTGTCCATTTTGACTACCTCGGCCTCTAGAGCATTCCTGAGCACCTGTTCTACTGGAATCTCTCCAGCATATCCTGCTCCCAATCCTAAAGAGTTTGATAAATCATTGCCTGTGCCCAACGGCAGGATAGTCACAAGAGGGATAAACTGATCCTGACCCTTTACAGAAAGAGAAAGAGACAAACACAGACAATATTAAACTTTTTTGACAAATTAAATTTTATGAAATAACACAAAAAATGTGAATACAAGCATCAGATAATGACATTACAGATCCTACTAGCAAGGCCACAAACAGTACATGTACAGTCATTATATGCTACAGCGCTAAAACACATGGGGGAAAAAAGCTAGGTTTACATCCACAACAACTGACTTTAATACAAAGTATTACATTTTTAAGTCCACTCAACTATTTAGCTACAGTTCTCACCTTCAGCTTCATGGTATCAATGGCATCCAGAACCCAGCCTACTGTGCCATCTCCCCCACACACCAGAACACGCACCCTGCCGGGGGGCAGAAGAGTACACAGCTGCAGGGCTTTAGACGGAGGCAGCTCAGAGAGATCAAACACCTGGAAGAAACAAAAAACAAAATAACTAAACTTCTGGTTTTAATCATTAGATAGTAGGAAGAATGTGATCTATCTTTCAAACAAAATAAAAAGAGTGTATGGAAACAGGGAGAAATTGGCTGATTAAGTGACACCTGCACAGGGTTCAGGAGGGTACGAAATTCTCCCAGCAAAACTTCCCCCATGTTGTTGCCACTTCTTGTGTTTGCCAAGACCAGAACCGGAGTCCAGCCACTCCCACAGTCTGCAGCAAGCTAAAATAAATAAATAAAATATTAACTATTAAACAATTGGTCAGGTTATTTTCATTATTTTCATTTAGTTGACTGTGCAAGGATTGATCTATTTTGGACATTTTGCATCATTTCAAAACTCTTCTGTTTGTAATTTATTCACAGCTGTTTTTATTTTTATTTTTATGAATCTTTTAATTTATATATTTGTTTAATCTATAAATACTGTTCATTTCAAATAAAAGCTTTTGTCACTTAAAAAAACACAAATACTGCATTAAAGAATAATGCAGTTACTTGAGATGCAAGTTGCATTTATTTCATACAGAAGATGCTGAAAAAGTCAAAGATATCAGTCTAAAACCCTTTTACACATCTGACCTGTCATGTATTTCACTGCTTTTTGATTAACGGTTAATCATTTTGTATACCTATAAATCTTCTAGTTTGATTATTACATGTTTGTGTCAACATGTAGTTTCTAAATGTAATAAATTACATTTAGAAACTGAAAAATTACCATTGATAAAGGAAAACTACACTAACTTAAAGGGTTAGTTTACCTAAAAATAAAAATTCTTTAAAATTCTCTGTTTGTCTTCCACATCAGACAGACAGCAGATGTTAGAAAAAAAAAAGTGTTTATTATGTTTGAAATCTGGATATTTATCTTTAAAAAACGCCTTTATTCACCCCCCAGAGCAGTGTGAGGGAGGTTTTATTACAGATGCATGCAATTTATTCTTTATATCTTTATATCTTCTGAACTGTTGACAACAAACACCCACTCACCCCCTTTGAAAGGTTTGGAAGAGCAAGGACAATTTTTAATATAACTCCAATTGGATTATTCTGAAAGAAGAAAATCACATACATCTAGGATGTTTCAAGGGTGAGTAGAAGATGGACGAATTTTCATTCTCAGTTTAACGAACCCTTTAATTCTCCTTTAAAGTTCTCAACAACTACTGTATATCATATACGGAAAAACAAGCACAATGAACATGCCAGGAACTTTCACTAAACACTGGTGAAGAATATTGTAAAAGTATGTAAAATGGGACACTTAACGTTTCATACTTAAGTGAAGTAAAGAACTGACATGACACACAGCCAAGTATGGTGACCCATACTCGGAATTCGTGCTCTGCATTTAACCCATCCAAAGTGAACACAGACAGCAGTGAACACACACCCGTAGCAGTGGGCAGCCATTTATGCTGCGGCACCCAGGGAGCAGTTGGAGGTTCGGTGACTTGCTCAAGGGCACTTCAGTCATGGTATTGAGGGCGGAGAGAGCGCTGTACATTCACTCCCCCACCTACAATTCCTGCCAGCCCGAGACTCAAGCTTGCAACCTTTGTATTGCAAGTCTGAATCTCTAACCATTAGAGATGGTTACAAGTCTGAATATACAAGTCTGAATCTCTAACTATTAGAGATTATTATTTAAAATAAGTAATATAAATGAATTAGTAGAAATAAATAGGCATTTTATTCCCTGTTTTAATACCTCTGGTTTAAAACAGGCATGTCTCCTTTAAGACAAAACAAAAAGTAAAAAAAAAATTGTCATTTTGGCAGCTTGGTTTCAACAAAAGCTGTTTCTGGACCAATAACCTCTGTGCCTTGCTTAAAACAAGATACAAATATATGTCTCTGTTGTGCCATTTTATTTTATTTGAATTTTTTTTTACAGATGTTTGTGTTTGGATGGATCCTCACCTTGCTGTACTCATCGGGGTGTCTTCTGCGGAGTTTGTTGACTTGATAGAGGTAATACGGGGGTATGATAACAGAGCGGAACTCTCCAAGATCACACAAATCATCATTCAGACTAGAAAGGCAGTCATCATGCACTGTGGTCTGACACCATACACACCTATATATATTTCAAAATAAGCACAAAAAAATTTGAGTGAGGGCACTTAGAACTGATACCTTAGTAGCTGTACTGATGGCAAACCATCTATAGTAAATCTTATAAAAATTCTTATTTTGCACAGAATATACTCATAAATAAATAAATCATAAAAATGGCACAAATAATTTAAAAAAATAAAATGCTGATTTAAAATTTTTAAATCAGCAAATCTTTTTGTTTGAGCCTCAGCAAAAGCGGCTCTGGCACCAGTTTAGCACTACCTTTGACACTAGGGCTGCATGATTACGACAAAAATCATAATTGTCGATTATTCCCTTGAAATTGTAATTGGATAACAAATTACCATTATCACAATTTACATTTAATGATGTTTATACCATTCCATTGCTGGATTACAGGGATTAATGACTCTTTAATCAAACCATGCTTTAGAAAGATTAAACACAAGAGAAAATGACAGGCTTCTGGTTTGCTCTGTTTGTTCAAATATCAGTGACATAGGCCTATTTTAAAGTGCCACATCCTCAACAAAAATGAATTTCAACAGACACTTTCAAGTTCTGTTCTAGGCTGTGTGCTCTCTGCTCCTACTGAACAGTGTCTAAAGTTGTTGCCATTCTGCCATGCTTTTTGCTTTAAGATGTAAAAACACTTGTCTGTTTTTAACAATTTCTTGCAAATATTGACTTTGACTTCTGTAAATATTGTTAAAACTATGGAGGATCTAGGAAGTTGGGAACCAGTTCTTTTCAAAAATATTTTGTTGCTGTTTTTTATAGATAGAGATCCTATTAGTACTACTTTCTCAAATTAAAAAGTTCAAACCCAAACTAGAAACTTGATTTACCTCCCTTGTTCATTCCTCAACACATAAATGAATTCTTATTAATTTTCACAAACTGTTCATTAAATTTTGAAACCTTTAAATGCAGTTGTTCTTTTTTCCCCACATTAATTAAAGAATGAAATATATCTTTTTTTTCTTTTATCCGTTTCCCTTTCATATTCTCCTTAAATACGGTTATTCAGTTTTGTCCAAAATTATGGTAAAAGTGTAATATATCATAATATAGACTGTTTTTCCTGATTTAGGCTTTTGCGCATCATGATTATTGTTTTTTTTCTGTTATATTAATTGAAAGAACGAAAGAAAGAAAGTTCGTGGTCAGATTATAAATACCTATAGTCGCAGAGTTTAGGTTGATTCCCGCATTGCTGTTTGCACTCGGCACAGTAGCTAGCGAGGGGCACATTTCCCCTGACCCACTGATGGTAAAACTTCCCATCTGTCTGACTCTGGGTCATGATCTCCTTACATGAGAGGGTGCGATCTGCCCTCTGTATGCACTCCTCATCCGCACATATGCCGCAGCAGTCACAGAACGCCCCCTGCAGGATGGGCTGAGAGCACACGCAGCAGTAGGTCGGCTTGTTGAACAGGTCCGTGTAGTGCCAGCCGTGTTTGCTCTTTCGGAACAGATCTTTCAGTGGAACTTTGCGTTTGGGACGCTGAAAGCTGCACCACAGTGTGATGAGCACTGGCACCAGAACAGCAACCGTGGTCCAGAGTAGTAAGGTCCACTCTTCCCTCAGCTCTTTAGTACTCTCCTCCATAGCCACAATTCTAATTTTACAGGAATTTCGTCATGCACAAGCAGAGCAGATGAAAATAATCAGTGATTGCCAGCGATCGTCATTAGTCAAGGTGGAGAAGTTTTAACGTACCACAACGATCTTTTATTTCTAAGCCCATCATCATCGCATCGCCAGACAATGCACCAAACCTGAGTCACTCTGGTGTTACAGCACAGCCATCGTAAACACCGCCTTGCTGTCAAACACTTGGTACACCAAGACAAATTGTAGGCTACTTACAGCAGATAAATGCATTCACGTAGAATAGCATATTTTCTAGCTACATTTTGTTTTCCAGGGGAAGATCCCGTCTTCATCTTTGTTATCCATGCATTTTAAAAGTGCCTTGAAACCACGTGAATAACACAAAAAGCGATTTAAAGCCTTACAAGATTCATCCAGTTCAATATACGGAAACGGAAATGATGACGTGGGTTTATGACGGAACATGTTTAGTGACCAATAGGAAAACAATACGTGAGACAGAATGAGAACAGTAGCCTAACATTTGCACGATTTTTATGCTTCATATGATGACAGTTAAGCATCATGTAGCCTATCGTGAGAAAAAAAAAGATAAATGAGGCATAATAATGAAACAGAGAAAAGGTTTACAAAGAATAAATGTTACATTAAGAATGCAATGGTTAATAATACTGAAAACGAGCCCTGGTGTGTGTGCTTTTCACTACCCCAATGATGTATGGTTGCAGAAATATATACATTTTATTGATATTTAATGGGGTAACGTATTTTGTGTAGGAATAAATCGTAAAGAGGTTTTTTTTGCTTGTCTCCAAACAAGGGGTAAAAGCACAATGTCGCCTATTTACACAAATACTTTGGTTAAAATACTATGCTGTGAATAATATCTAAGTGAATTATTGCTCAAATCAATCACTTTAGCAAAGTTTTGCTATTTTCTGTTTATTTTGATAAATAAAATATTTTATTTTTGTTCAATACTGTTGTTTAAATGTTCATTTTAAAAATACAGGAAAAAAGGATTCTGAAAGCATTGAAAGAGATCCCATAGTACTAATTTAATATAGCTTTACAGTAGTTACAGTAAATATGTTTTTTTCAATATTTTTATGATGGTTCCATTATAAATATGGTGATTATCTCTAAGGTGGAAACCCAACTTACTATGTCTTGTTAACAACTGTAAAAGTCTGCCACCTATTTATCATCATGTTAACTATTGTGCCTTTAGCCGCAACAGCAGAGGTGCTGGTTGGGTTAAAAGCAGAGGACCAATTCTGAGTTACCACACTTGGCAAATGTCATGACTTTCTCTTCACTTTTTTTTTTGTGGGTAAATGTGCGCTGTCATTTCATGTTTATAATAACAATCGAAAGCACCTTTGTGCTTTGTCAGGTACAGAGCAGATTATTGTAGTCTGGATAGTTACTTGACAGTTAAAGGGACAATAAGTAACTTTTTAGGTATTTTATTATCTAAAATCAATATCAATGGAGAGCAAAATTAGTTTGAATGCAAAATACAATTTCACCACTAGATGGGAGTAATTCCTACTTATAGTCCCTTTAATGAAATAGATAGACACCAAAATGCTGTTTCATAATGCCTGGAACATAGATGCTATATTTATTTGTTTGTTTTTTCAATACAACCACAAAACCATAGCGATTGGGTTTTAACCATTATGTGTTTTTTTTTTTTTTTTTCAGTTGCGTTTATTATAACTGCTCCCCTCTTATCACAATCTGTGGTTTCTTACAATTATCATTCAGCTATATTAAAAACAATAAACACTTTCATTTGTCTGATTAAGCACCTTCTTACAGTTTGCACTTTTAATATAATGACCCATGTTTCTTTTTGCTGTCGCTGATAGTTAAGCTGCTAAATTCAAGAAATTAACCAAATACACTGCCCGTCCAAAAAAAAAAGAAAAAAAGTCACACACTCTAATAATATATTGCACCACCTTTCAGAATCAGAATCAGAATGAGCTTTATTGCCAGGTATGTTCAGACATACGAGGAATTTGTTTTCGTGACAGAGCTCCGCAGTGCAACATAACAGCGACAGAACAAAAAACACAATAAGGAATAAAAAATACAAAAAAATACAAATAGGTGGGTAAGGATTGACAATATACAAATTGACAATGTATGGCAGGTATATTAAAATGAGCATTTATGTATGTACATGTATATTATGTGGAAAAATTTTAACTGTACGCTAAGTATGTGTGTTGGATAAATAAGTGTATGTGTATATAAATATAAATATATAGTGTAGTGTGTCCCACAGTTATTATCAGCTGTTCATAAGATGGATTGCCTGAGGGAAGAAACTGTTCCTGTGTCTGGTCGTTCTGGCGCTCAGTGCTCTGTAGCGTCGACCAGATGGCAACAGTTCAAAGAGGGAGTGTGCTGGATGTGAGGGGTCCAGAGTGATTTTAACAGCCCTTTTGCTCACTCTGGATAAGTACAGTTCTTGAATAGATGGGAGGGTTGTACCGATAATTCGCTCAGCAGTCCGGACTACCCTCTGTAGTCTTCTGAGGTCAGATTTAGAAGCTGAGCTGAACCAGACAGTTACTGAAGTGCAGAGGATGGATTCGATGATGGTGGAGTAGAACTGTTTCAGCAGATCCTGTGGCAGGTTAAACTTCCTCTGCTGGCGAAGGAAGTACAACCTCTGCTGGGCCTTTTTCACAATGGAGTCAATGTGAATGTCCCACTTCAGGTCCTGAGAGATAGTGGTGCCCAGGAACCTGAATGACTCCACTGCAGTCACAGTGCTGTTCATGATGGTGAGTGGGGGGAGTGCAGGGGGGAGAGAGCAGAAGCAGTTCGTCCGTTTTGTTGGGTAGAGAGCGGAGATTTGCCAGATGGATGCTAGGCAACGGCGTTCGAAATCTGCGTTTTCTGAGTCTCACGAGCGCTCCCGCTCGCTTTCCCCGTCTGCGCGTCCTCTTGAAGCGTGTGATCAGCGCAGCCGCTCCGCCGACAAGAATGTCCAGCAAAACATCAGAATAGTCGAAAACCGGTGAAATATCGGGAGATGTGTGTTGCCGAATATCCAGCAATTCGTCCCTGGTGAAACTGATTGCAGGAATATAACTAACAGGACAAACTAACAAAAACACAAAAACAACTGCAGAGCACGTCACGGAGGCAGCCATCCTGTATCGGCGCCACTACTCACTATAGAGTGCAGACGTATTGCACTCTATAGTGCACTTTGATTAGGGCCGGACCGCTGTGCAAAGTTTTCTCCAGCACATCCCAAAGATTCTCAATGGGGTTAAGGTCTAACTCTGGACTCTGTGGTGGCCAATACATGTGTAAAAATGATGTATCATACTCCCTGAACCACTTTTTCATAATTTGAGCCCGATGAATCCTGGCATTGACATCTTGGAATATGATGCCATCAGGGAAGAAATATCCATTGATGGAATAACCTGGTCATTCAGTATATTCAGGTAGTCAGCTGACCTCATTCTTTGAGCACATAACATAATCATCAATGCAGTAATTGTCCAATCGGAGGATCTTACATATTTGCTTAGTTAAATCCAGGTAGTGACTTTTTTTTTTTTTTTTTTTGGATGGGCAGTGTATATGCATCCGGTAAATAAAGTATGTGATTCACTTGTAGACATGAATACTCTGGAATACTAATGTTTTGCCAAGAGAGACAGTGAGGTATTTAACAGTGATATTTAGGACCAATACTACAAACAACAAAATAACTGAACACTGGAAACCTGAGATACTCGCTGAGTTTGATATGTGGCCATTGTGAAAGTTTCTCAGTACTATACAGTCATATAATACTTTGCACTTGAGCTCTCAGATCTACGGCTACTTTTATATAAGATCTAGATTTACAAGAACAAAAACCAGTTGAAACAGGGAACATAGTGATATGACAGTCAACACAGCTGCAAATTTTCACAGAAGAAAAACATTTTGCCTAACCAAGAGCATTTTCATCTGCGGATCCATTTTACAGTAAACAAAAACTACTGAGAGGAAAATTCAGAATCAAAACTAATCCCTAGAGGATAACAAATGCAAAGATATAATAGCAGTGTTCCTCATTTCTACATCAAGAAAGGAATTTCAGAGTAAATAAAATGCCTACTATGAAAATACTATATTTGTTATGCGCCAAATGCAAACTGTGACCTGAAGGTGAAAAAAACAAAAACAAATAAAGCCTTCATACCATTAAACAAGTTAGCATGTAACATGTAATAAAATGTGAATACTAAAGAAAGTGTTGATATTGAAGCCCTTGAGCACACTCTGTGCCTGTCCACAAGTACAAAAAAAAGCTAATTTTGCAGCATAAAAAAATTGTTGTATAACAAAGCAACTGTAAACAGAGTTTGTTAAACAATGCAAAGCTCAGAGAACTTTCTTATAATCAGCTTCCCTTACAACTAAAAATATGTAACAAACAAAGCTGGGTCATTGTTTCATAGCTAATAAAAAAAAATGTTAACTATGGAGGGACAAGTGCTTTAAACTGTCAGGTTGAGATAAACTTTGTAGAATTACTATCAAAACAGACACACACACACACACACACACACACACACACACACACACACACACACACACACACACACACACACACACACACACACACACACACACACACACAAACACAAATAGGTTGTGTAACTCAGATCAGTGTTTTAACCATTATGTAACAGGGCTGTAGGCCTAGACGTTGAAGTTTAATCTAAAGTAAAGGCGACATCTTGTGGAAAATGTCTGTAACTACAGTCTCATCCAGATGTGCAGCCAGGAGTCGTCTTATCTGTAGCCTATCCAGTGGCCTGTAAGCAGGGGTGCTGTGGGGGTAACTCCTAAATGACGTAGACGTGTATTTCTCCTCCTCATAAGTTGGGTTAACACTCAAATGCAGTTATTTCGAACTGAGGACGGACGGAAATGAAAATGAAGCTGTTGGTATGCCTTTTTTGCGTGGTCTTATTGACCTTCTGCACTGGTATGTTTTCTTGCAGAAATCTTATACCATGGGTTTTATTTGCATATTACAATGTTTTATTTTTCTTATCACTGTGGGTTGTGACGTTTGTGTGCATATTACTTGTTATAGCGAGTCTTATTTCCTTGTAAAATCAGAGCGTTTTGGAATATTTGGACAATGACTTTTGAAATAAATACCTAGGCTATTTTCTTTTCGGCCTTCTTGCATTTCTAAAGACAGGAATGAGTGTATATTTCGGTGGGATTATGTTCATTATGTTTATGCCTAATACTTTGTCATTGTTTTTATCCCCCTTACTTGCTTAACGAATTCTAATGTCTATAACAAATTCCAAAATTGCGTAATAATTTTTATAATTGCTTTTTGATGTTTTCATTTTATTTGTAGGCTATATTAGTTATTATATTCCTATTCCATCATATTCTATTCAATATATTTCTATTCCTATTGATTTAGGCTAGCTGTTGGAAATATAAATTGAATAAAAAAACTATAAATTAAATAATCGTATATTATAGACTAATGTGAGCGAAACGTGTAAAAACTGCTGTCAAAAACGCAGTGCGGCTGTTCATCTGCCACGTCGGTGTTTACCGTAACGGGCTCATTTTCATACCCCTCGCGGGTCAGAGCTCCAGGTCACGCGCGCGCAGGGGCGCGCTCCCCGGGGAGACGCGCTCATGAATGGACACTTTGTGTTCTTCCATAGAGAAACAGCGCTGGGAAAGGGAGGGAGGGGTTGAAATGGGGAGGCAGGATAGAAAGTGAGTGAAATGTATGTGTGTGCGTGCATGTCTGTGTGAAAGAGAGAAAAAAGAAGGAGCGAGATGAAGAAAGAGGGAAAGAGAAAGGCCAAAATTCATACAAATTAGACCCCCAAAGGACTCGAGGAAATTTGAAAGAATAAAGATTCACAGGAAGAATGGCCGCATGGGGAAGAATGAAATTAGCATGTAGTAAAAAGAAAGAAAGAAGGAGAAATTGGTAGGCTATAATATTAAATGACAAATTAAAGTCTTTGATAATCTTATTTGTATCCTGCATAAAATTATACATAATCAAATGTTGTAACATGTTTTACATTACATAGTCAACCCTTTAGTTATCTAGACAAATCAATCATTTAAATGTATTCACAAGAATAAATCATGTTGTCATCACTATGAAATTACAGTATGAAATTGTGATCTTGATACACGTGTATGTCATGTTCACCATGAAATTACAGTATGAAATTGTGATCTTGATACACGTATATGTCATGTTCCTAGATGCAAGCCCCGTCATTAAGGAGAGTTTTGCAAAGCAGCTACTCCGCACCAAGAGACAAAAGCCTGGACATCGTGATGAACCCATGAGGGTTGGGAGCCAACAACAAACTCCTTTTATTTAATAAAAAAGCTTAAGAAAACATGATGCATGGGAGCCTGGCTTGTAGTTGTTTTGTGATTGTAAAAATATGTTCACAATGTTGCTTTATGCTGGTTTTAAATACTGAAATACTTAACAAACCAATAAGTGAACTCAGCTCAGTACTCTAGAATTCAGAGTTCACATGTATTTCAGGAGCACATGCTGCATATGCAAAGGCTGGAGCAGAGGGCTCGAGAGACCAGCATGGAGAATTGGATGAACCCTCACTGCTTCCCTCGCTGTGACCGCAACTACGGCTACCCTGTGTAACAGGCCTGCTGTGATCCACAGGTTCTGATAGTGATACCCTCGGCTTTTGTATCTCACTGAAGACTGCAATGTTTGAGCTTACTATCATGACTTCACATTATGTCAAATGTATAGCCTACATTCACACTTTTCCTTATAATAAAAGAGAATTAGGTGAAGAAAGTAATTAGATTTGCAGTGTTTCTAGAAATATGGTTGAAGGCATTTATAATTGTTAAAACTCTTTACATCATATGGAATGTTTTTTTCTTTCTGTAGCCTACTGATTATGTCTTAGTTCTGCCCTGGCTTTTAAAAGGCATATTAAATGTAAATTTAAATTTTATCAGGGAAAACGGTTTATATTTAGGCTACTAAAACCCAATGTATCTGAGGGCAAATAAATTCAAAGTAGGCATAATTTTTATTATATTTTTGTTTTCAGGACGAAGACAGGAATTTCGGCGGCGACAAAGCTGATAGACAGCATGAAATGAATTGCAATAGGAACGAAAAGACAAAGGAATGCCGAGGAGGCCAATGACACAGAATCCACGACGACACACCTATATCGATAGACGCATTTTAGATGTCGTAGATGTAAAATCCTAGAATCGTTTTTTTTTTTTTTATAAAAATGAATTACGAAATTGCATTTTGAAAAAGAGACTCATGAATAAAATAGAAATGTGCTCTAAATTTTGATTGTGACTGTGATTTTCATATTTCGGGTTTTAGTAAGCCTACTATGAAAAAAAAAAACTGATGACGGCAAGAGTTTGACCTTTACACGGCAATATCTGCAGAGGCCTAACACCGACTGATCGAAAGCACAATGAATGTGTTACATAAAACTGAAAGTTTATATTTTGTTACGCGTCACAAAAGAAATCGTAAAGTACAAATACATAAACACACAAAAAAGGCTGTAAAATTGAATCAACAAGTTCCACCTTTGTATAACACTTTATAAGTTAAATGTTTGGGAACTTTAAAATGTAGCCGTTTTCCCTCTAACTGGGCAAATAAGCATCAAATTACGGTTTACGTGTTTTTTATTACAGGACTAATACACACACAAATATACATATATTGTAAAATTATGATTTTGTAGGATTCGAGTATAGATTGGATGTGCGCTTTATATTTAATGTCATATTAAATAACTTTTATTTGCACAGTTCATCGATAATCACAATTACAATCGCCCTACAAAATAATTAGAAGTCTTAAAAGTATATACAATTTAACACCAGGCTACTACATATTTATAAACACGAATTTTAACTGAAGAGAAACAAAAGAAACGTGCTAATTATCTTTTACTTTTGATTTTGAGATGAAATTTGATTTTAATTTTACACTTTTACGTGTAAATTGTTAATGCCGCTGTACCTTGAAACAGGTGTATTCTATTTTGTACAACTGGCAATATTAAATGACAAAATAAAATCAACGTAAATTACAATAACTGAATTGGTAATGATGTGATGCAATAAAAATATGCCGGTTAGTGTGCAAAATGTCAAATCTTAAGTCTGTACATAAATGTTTTAATATTCGTCTGGGAGACAAATGATACTTTTTTATATTTATAAGTAAACAATTTGTAATTAATACTTACAACAAATTATCTGAGAACTCGTTTATGTATTTGAACGCAGTTCTGGGTTTGTTTATCGTGTCTAGTGCATGCAAATTTCTTAAAGCAGCAATTTCACAATAAATACAGATTTCAGTGACAGAAAAGAAAGTAATATTTTTTTTTGTATACAATACACAGAACATTTTCGATAATAAAGGACTTCTAAAGAGATGAAAGGAGCATACTGGCTGCAGTAAATAATCATATTTTGTCTTTAAAGAAGCCTTTATCTGTGCTACTCTCTTTGATTGTTACAGTCAGGAAGTTCGTTGTCACATCGGTAACTATGACTTTCTCCACATTGCAGAAGGAGGGTCTCCAAGCATCTCCCTCCTCTGGCTCTCCAAATATGCGTGAAACTGGAATTTTGGCAATTAGTGAAGGCTGTTTGCTGGTGGAATCACCATGTTCAAATGTTCTTCGTTTTGAATGGTGCTTCAGGTGTTTATGGTGAAAGTGGTGTGTCTGTGGGTTAGTCCTGTGGCCTTGTAAGTCTGCACTAACTCTACTGGAATGCAAACTCCACTCTGGAGAAATGTGCTGGGTACTTCTGCTCGGAGCAACTCTGTTTTGTTTGTGTGAAAAGGTAGCATCCATGTGCTTGTGAGATATCTTAATTCTACCACTTATTTCTGAGCATCTCTCTTCCTCTTCTCCCAAACCTAACTTTGCCATTTTGGAAGGAATGCTTGCCATGGTTTCGTCTGCTGCCCTTTTTGAATGCTCTGGATGTAAGGAGCTTGTATAGCCATCTGTGAAGCGTAATTTGGGCTTCCGTCCTCTCTTTTTTGGGGAGAGGGTAAAAGCATCAGTGCTGGGTCTGGGTGAGTGTGGAAAATGATGCTCCCTTGCTTCTGGAGGTGGAATCCTTATGCTCTCCCCTCGGTTGACTGTGCTGGGAGGGAAAATTGTGGGAACCACAGCACGTAGTCCTTCTCTCGCTCTAGGGGCTATAACAGGCTCTGGACTGGGATATGCAATGCCACGGGATGACTCATTCCTAAATTCGTAAGACTTCTCCTTTTCTTTAGCTTGGGCCTGTGAAAAATTAGCACAAAATTCAAGGTAATGCCCTTATGTAAAATGTATTCATTTACACAGACAAAAAAGAAAGAAAAAAGACTGCAAACCTATTATACATAATATAGATAATTTCAGGATTATTATTATTTATTTCTTAATAAATAAATGAAATTAACCTTAAGAAGAAAAGTCTTGAGCTTAGGTCCTCTTTTCTTGGGTCCAAATATCTCTCTCTCACGCTCCCTGCATGAAAATACAAGCGTGAAAACGTCTGTTTTTTCGGCCGCTTAAAAGTTTTACCTTATTTATTTATTGTATAACTTACCTCTCTTCAAATGCAACGAATAGGCGGGAGTCTAGGATATTTTCCTCGGGTTCCCAAGTACTGTACCTGTGAGAACAAAAAAGTTTCACGTGACGCCTGTCAATCTCCAGCTGCATTTAAAACCACTGCTCTACCGGCCAGTTAGCAGGGCCAGCTAATGTTGCAGCATGCCATCTGCCAAAAACCAGTCTGCAGTAATAACCAGCTTGTTAACCTGCCCGTGGATGTACGCACCTCGCGATATCTAGCAGGGTTGACAGCCATCACTGTCACCAAAACACCAGTACAAGACACAACAGGCAGGATGGGCATGTATTAACGTACTCACTTTGGTGACCAGCCCTTCCATTTCACGAGATATTCCATTCGACCCTGCGCGTGCCATCAGACACACACAAAAAAAGAATTCGTTAGCGCGAGCCGACGACATTAGCACATATATGCAAAAAATGTCAAGATATCTCTTCCACAACACATACCCGTCGTATTCGTCTCTTGATGATCGACTCGGCCGCGAATACCCTCTCTCCGACAGCCGACAGCTCCATGTTTACCTTCGTCTACCGTTAGCTTGCAGCGTAGCTAGCCGTGTGCGCGAGTTCGGCCCGCCTGCTCTAGCTTCAGAATTCCATACAGCCCATAATACTCTCGTGCACAGACAGACGTCATCACGTTCTTTAGCATGTTGCCTTGGCACCGCTTGTAGTTGGAAAGATTTGGAGGCCGTTCATTGGCTCCACTGTTGCTAAGTGGCCGGGGCTTGCTCTTCGTGACATATCTGCATTCTTGACAGAAATATGATAAGAGCTGCTCAATACTTGTAGGAATACATCATAAGGTTAAAGTTTCATCGTTAACGTTACATGAAGACTTACAGGTAAACGTAATCAGTTAAACGCGGAACAAGGACGTGTAGGCTATATGAACCCTAAAAACAGGCATACTTCATACTTCAAAAATGTATATATGCTACTCTAAATCTGTTATTAAAAGAACATGTATGTCATCTTATTCTGGTCGATATTTTACTATTCACAAGAGTATTTTACTAATTCCACCAAAATCGAACGTGAAGTCTTTAACCACACAAACTAATTATAGATGGAAATTAATATTGGTTTAAATATGATTTCCACGGCAGAAAATCACCATTAATTTTTTTGTCTCGTTTTAGTTACATTTTCTAAAAACCGTTAAATAAACTGAACGGGATGAATTTGTAAGTAGCTATATGATGATTTAAAGTCTAGCCTACGGTAACGTTACCACATTATTTTCTCTAAGAAGTGTTAGATTTTTGTTAGCCTAGTTTTTTGATAGGATGAACACATAGGCTACATATGTTTTATTTAGCCCAAACGTCTTATTATATTTTTTTATTAATATTTAGGTTTGGCCTTCAACTGTATGGCTCTTTCGAGAAAAAAGCTAATAAATAAAATAATAATAATAAAAAAATAATTAATTGATAGACACTTTGAGTCCTAACACTGATCAGACAAATCAAACTGATTAAACAGCATAATTGTAGTAGATTTATATGTTAAACTATATTTATAAATACCTCATTGTAATTATTGATATTGAAAAATGTGAAATGATGATGATGATAATAATAGCTAATGTAACTTATTATTACAATACGCAAAAGATGACATCAACAAATACAACGAAACAAAAACATACAGCACAATAATGAGAATGGAACATTTAATAATTATTAACTTTTTATTATCAAGAGTTACTAAATGCACAACAGTAGGTAACCTCTTAAATGGTTCCCCTGATTACACAGGCCAGACTTTGTCTGCATTAAAATCGCTATTTAAGCTCAAACTATTTTATTTATTGACTTTATTATTATTTCATATTCTAATTTTAGTGTAAAGTATGTAGAAAGACCTAATTGTATACATTTTATTAATATACATTTTGTATTAACAACAATTTTATAATTGAGTGTTCCATATAGCCTAATTCGATTTAAAAATCTCACATAATTTTGTTGGTCTACCGAAAAACATATTGTAAATATAAAATTAGGACTACAGATAGAAATATAATTCATTTTGCCTAAGCACTGAAATTGCAAGCAAACATTACCAGCTATACATATGAAGGAAAAACAGTCATTCATTTATTGTATTTAGCATATAAAAGGGAAAAAGTTTTCCGAAAACGTTTACCAATCTCATGCTCAGTTCTGCACAATCACTTGGGCTTCAAACAGGGCTGGCGGGTAAAAAAAAAAACCCTCTATAGCTAAATCATAACTTTAATTAACACGTTCCTTAATTGTAACAGGTTTTTAAATGTAAAATTATTTAGATACTGTATAATATAATAATAATATAATACATAATATATAATATATATTATATATATACAATAAATTATAAACAATATATTCAAATAATATCTTAAAACTTTGACAATGAACATGCACGATGGGATAATGATTATTAACTTGGGCTTGTAAATTAGTTTACTGGGGGGTTATTCGGTGAGTAAAGATAATGCTACACAGTAATAAACAGTTGAATATTGGTTTGAAGAAATATTGTGACGATTGTATTGTTTTTTTCTCAAGAATAAAATTAAGGCTTGCGTATTCATTTTTAATCTTTATATACATAGCAAACCAGGTAAACAGCAGGTTTGTGGTTGGTTTTGCGGAAGATGATTGGTGGTTGGAATACTGCAGCGGTTATATCCGTATATGGGCTCTAGATCGAGCTGGAAGAATATTATTGGTTAACTCGTTTCTGGGCAACCAGCATGAGAAATTCTGCACAATTTGCAAAGGGAAATGGCAAATACACTACTATTTTTTGCCCGTGTTTCAGTCTGTCTGTCTGCAATTTTCGATCATGTTAAAAATATGTATTTCGATGTAAATTGTTTTACCAAAAATATGTATATGCTTTCCGTGTTTTTGTTGGATTATTGATTATTTAGGTCACATTGTGTGCAGGACTGACACATTTAAGAAGACCATAAATCGAGTTATATATATATTTAACATTTTATATAGCCTAATTATACAATGGAGATTAACCTAGGTGAATTTCGGAAAAGATGTGCATTACGTTATTGATTTAATAATAATAATAATAATAAAGCCACATACAATTTATATTTGCCAATATAAACACGTTACCAAAACTTCGAAGGTTATCTTCAACTTCAAGTAGCCTAGCTAAAAAAGCTCCCCAACTGCTAGCCTAATTATTTAAGTGAGACATAAGCATAAGTTATTTTCCTCAAGGCAACTTGTATTAACATAATATTATTATTATTATTTAATGTGATCACGTAATTATCGTAGGTGGGCTATTTTAAACAAGACCATATTTTAATGACCTCAAGTTTTAGAAAGTCTCTTCGCTACCACTCTATCAAAACGTTTTATTTTACTAATGCCATCTGTGATATTTAGTAACCTAATGCTTGACTCGAATATTTTTTTTATTATTTTATTGTTTCAATTGAAGCTGTTCAATCCGTCTTTTAAATAAACTTGGCGAAATTAACCAGCTACAGTTAAAATATACTGCAGCAAAGCTGAATTCATAAGCTGATCGCAAATAAAGTGGATGGACTAAAGGAAGCCATTTTATAACCGCAGCGAGAGCAGCTTTATCTCAGACGGTGCTGCAAAGGAAATGGTTGATTCCGTGCAGTGAGGCTTAAGTGCTTTACGTAGTCAGTCCACCTATGACTCAAATTTCAAATCTAACCAACCTCTACCTAGTTTTGGGATAGACTAATAATAATCATGATCTAGCCGTGAGTAAGAGAGACGTTTGCTGTCCGCCATGTTAGCGCTGACAAAAATGAGTCGAGTTTTATACATCAGGCTGTTTAAATCTTCATACATGACCAATGATGGTAGCTTATAAAGCGAAAGCTACTATTAAGCCTAGTATAATTAGTCTTCTATCCTGTATATTGTATCTATAAACCTTTGACGATGCAAATAGCCAGACTGCGGGATGAATCTCTTGTCTGGACCGTATATTGTGCGCATAAACAAAGTTAATAGTCTGAAGGCACATTCAGTTTGGATGACATTAAAAGTATACACTTGATCTATAAACGCGAAATCGGAGTACTTATGAGCTGCATAAAGCATTGTGCCTGCATATGCACATATGATAATGCCTTCAAGTTGCTAATTGCTGAAATGTCCGTGCTGTTTATCTACCCTTTTTTTTTTTTTTTTTTTTTTTTTTTGGCGCAGTCTGTCCTACCACTTCTAAATGTTTCCTGCTTGAACAGACAAGAGGCAGAAGTAACCAATTAGACTTGCGTCTCTGCAATATCACAGTAGCATATATTGCCTAAGTTCAGAGATCGTGAGATGTGAATGCCCAAAACGCTGTGACACAATGTTCGATCTGCGGAAAAATCATTATAAATAGCCGCGAGCTTTATCTGAACACAAAAGGAAAATCCATCAAAACGCCAGGTGAAAGTTTCCTTCTTGCTTACTTTTGTAGCCCTATACCGAGAGCTCACTGAATTTATTTTTCTGGGTTTTCTGCTATATCATCATGAAAACAGATTTTTAGTTCAGCTGTTCTTGGTTATTTTTTCTTGTAGCAAGAAATGTGACATCCCTTAAATAAAAAAAATAATTAAACAGGCAAGAAAATGAATAGCCTAGTGTCTTTCTTGACAACCCTGTATTAAATGCTTTATGTGATCTCGATAATGAGCGTCCAGATATATACATAGGCTAGATATCCTTAGCGTTTAATGAAGATCTGTAAAGCCCTACGATCCTTCTTTTAGAGGACTTTTAAATTAGGCCTAGTCTATAACAGCGCTTGGAAAGTAAGACAACACTACTGTTAAGCTACTACCACAGACGTGCCAGTTTTCATCGGATGATATTAGTCAGAGTTGTGCTAAACTTAGCCGCAGTTTTATGCAAATAGGTTACATTAAATAACTATTTATTCCCAGTCTTGGGAATAAAATTTTTTTGTGTGTGCGTGTGTGAAAAAATATAGCATTGTAGATGGTGTAAAAGCAGGCAAAACCTCTTTAGCTAAAAAAAAAATTGAGAAAAAAAAGCTGCATGACAAAAGTCCAAGTCCATGTGTTATATAAAGGCTGTGCAAAGTTCAGTCTGATAGGTCTACTGATGTCTTGCGTTTACATGATAGTAACGTTTTGCTATCTCTCATATGGGCTATCTGTTAACTCGTCTCACGTGTGAGTTTAATAGGAACACACAAACACAAACACACACACACACCTGGTTGCAGTACAAGCAAAGATCTTACTCCAGAACGTAAAATAAAACTTTTAATATGCTTTGACAAACCTAAGTAAGACGTTTCAAGTGATATACAAAAAAATAAAAAAATAAAATAAGACTATAAAGACAGATCAGTAGAAAATGTTTCTCAGTATTACATGTGTAGTAAGTGCTTCTTATATTTAAGCCTTCTGAAATACAGCACTGCAAACAGCTTCAAGCTAATATGATACAAGCTAATAACAGGAAAACCTGTTCAGTTTTTTTCCTATCCCTAACATGGAATAGTTAGATGTTTAAATTTGAAAATTAATTCAGATCAGTTCAATCAAACACAGTCTGAAACTATCAAAACTTAACACTAGATTGTTTCAAAAATTTCAGGCAAGTTTGAAGACTTGACGGTTAGACGTGCTTTACATTTATACAAATTCACAGTAACTAGTCAGTAGTCTTTATAGACTTTATATCATCACATGTTCCTAAACTGTAACATACTCCTTGAATGTCACTGTAAGGCAGTTTGCTGTGACATCTGTGATTATTATATTCCCAAGAAAAGGTGTAAAGCTTTGAACAGATTTTTTCATTTCTTTCTCTACTTGCTCTGGTGCAGAGACCGCTGCTTTCCCAGTCGCTATAGTGTTTCCAATCTGAGAATGTGTAGGATTTTTTTTCTCTTCTCTCAACCTTACACAGCTGAGGTCTATGGGTTCATCTTGGTTGGAGTCCAAAATTTCAAAGTCATGTCCGCCAGATTGCTGATGGTCATTGAAGTGTGTGGTGCCGTTACAAAAGTGAGACAAGTCAGCTTTCGGAGCATTTGCACTCTGCCTTTTAGCCTCCCCACTGTCAATGTCTGGCTCAGAGTAGCAACGTTTTTGAGGCAAGGTGAGGGGACCATATTGAGTAGACTGGGTGCCTTTTTGATCACTTGTCTCAATAGGCACTGTAGTCAGACTGGTTTGTCTGACAGACTTGTCTGTCAGTTGCAAGGGCTGTTCATTAGATACAAAATCTCCAGTGCTGCCAGGCTTCTTTGAGTTGTTTGGCTCAAACACTATGGAGCATGTTTTTTTAGGATTGTCCCCTCCACAATATGATAGTCCATTGGAAAGCCTAAAACAGGCAGACTCAGCTTTACTGTCCTTTTTTATCACTTTCATAAGATTTTGCTTCTTTGTGTGCTTTATCTTCTCTGTGCTGTCATCTTGTGCTTGCCTTTTTTCCTCAGAATCTGCTGTTCCTTTCTTAATTTTAGCTGCCTGGGTGCCATTTTCCATGTATTTGCTCATGACAATGACAATGCGCCCATTTTTATTCTTGTTCTTCACAATCTTCAGTTTGCTGCTTATTCCATTGGGCGGTGCCTTGTCTTCCTTTGCATCACTGTTTGTGTTCATATTTAAGTCAGCTCCACCATTTAGTTTAGGAAGCTTTTTCAACTCCATTGTAATATTCCTCACCTTACTGAGGCACTCAGAATCCTTACTTTGGATCTCTTTCTGCTGTAGAGCTGGAGAAAAGCTCCATTCCTTGTCAGTCAACTCAGGAACTTTGGTCTTCTTGACCCTCTGATACAGGGAGTCATACATTTTAGGGTTTGGTTGATAGTGGTGGTGTTTCTTGCTGTTGAGCTGGAAGTAGTGCTTCATTTTCCCATTTATTCGTGCCTCTCCCTGCTTGTCTTTTGGGTTGGGCTGGTAGGGATGGTGCTTCTTGCTGTTAAGCTGGTATTGCTGGCTTTGGACCAGGTCTGAAGTTGTTTTTGATTGGTTGTCCTCACCCTGTGACATCTCCTGAAGGTTGGTAAGAACACTGGATCTTCGAGCAAATGATGGTACCTTAGAAATCAGACAGATCAACAATTAGCTTTGCAGCAGAAACATTTAGTGACATGGCTTTCACAGAAGCAAATTGGGCATGTCTTTGTAAGTGATGATGAATTACCTGCAGGAGAAGATGTTTTGGTTTTGGCCCCCGTTTACGATAACCCATTAGCTGTTCTTGTCTTTCCCTGAATGGAAAAGTTTTAGATTATAGAATATTATGATAAAATAAATCAAATTAAACATAAGACACAAACTAATATATTTAACTTTTAATTTTATTCAAAAGATTTGCCCCACACAAGTTGTCACTGAGGCGGTACCTTTTCAAAAGGTACACCTTTGCAAATTAGTACCTAAAGGGTACCCAAATTATAAATATAGCACATTTGCCCCACACAAGTTGTCACTGGGGCGGAACCTTTTCAAAAGGTACACCTTTGCAAATTAGTACCTAAAGGGTACCCAAATTATAAATATAGCACATTTTGAAAAGGTACTGCCCCAGAGACAACTTTTGTAACTTTATTTCTGAGAGTGCATTACGGTCAAGTTTCTGCCTGTTTTGTGTATCCTTTCAAATATGGTCTGGCTTTAAATAGCTCACACCACTGGCATTCATATAATTTACTCATAAAATAAAGAGCATTATGTGTTGCTTCAGACGACACACAACTTGTTTACTTTTAAAGGGGTTTACTTTTGTCTACAGTTAAAGGGGATGAATACCCGACAAAAATGTGTGTGGAATGTGTAGCCACGGAAAAACTGCCTATTTGTAATGGGAAATGCAGTCAATTAGTGTGGGCATTAGATAGAAAATAATATATACGTATTTGTGCTATTGCAATGCTTTCTGCAACCTTCAACATCAAAAGAGCCATTTTGGCCCCTTTCCCACCAATAAAATTCATGTGGAGCCACAAAACCTATTTGGTCTCTAAAATTAAGTTAACATAGCATATTGCTAAAGTTTTATATTTATATGTTTATGACAATTTTATGATTGGTTTATATATTACCAACACTTTTTCAATTTTTATCACAGAATAAGGCAGATAATATATTTTATAGCTTCTGTAGTTACTGTAGTAAATGCTATGTTAGTTAGCACTGTATCATTCATATACTTTGTTTATTACCTAGAGAAGACTTCAAAAACACACATATGTTGTGCAATATTATCGTCTTCACGTTTCATTAGGTTTATGCTTGTTATTCAGCTTAGCTACACCGATTGCTGGATGCCTTTTTCCATATTAGGTATTTCCTGCACTTCAAAAGTTATTACTTCTCTGCATCCCTTTGGACTTTCTGCCAGAGAGCGCCCTCCAACTTCGAGTATGAATGAAACAGACACTGCAGGAGAGTGTTGAGCTATCTGTAATGTTCACATCGTTTTGGATATGAATAAAACGTATCCAAAACGATGTGACTATCTTGTCTCTTTTCATTTAAATCTAGATTTATTCACACTAGCCCTTGAAAACATCTATGTGAACACACTTGCCCGAGAAAAGCAGGGCCGTATTAAGACAGTGTGGTGCCCCTGGGCACTATACCTCAACCCCCTTATGGATAATCCAGCTCTGGAGAAAAGTACTAAGGAAGAAAAGTCAGGGGAATACGTCTCCCGCTTATTCTATTCCCATGCTACAGAGAACCAAAGTGAAGGGGTGAAAGAGCCGCGGGTTGCTGGCCCCTGGATTAGGGTGTCTAGAGAGTACGTCCAAAGCGGGAACGGTCAGTCAACCATCGAAATGAATAATAGTACAATATTGAAAATGCGGCGCGTTTGAGAAAAAAATGGTTCCATAGAGAATACAAGGTGTCTCAAAAGATCATTTTCTGGCCAGGTCTGTATGTAAACATTCTTTAATGGCTGGTTTCCTGGCCGTAGCATTGGTGTACCGCGCAATTAAATTCATTTATATGGCGCGCCTGCGCACACGTTCTCTCCAGCTCTTGTGTGCACCCCCTTTCTGTCAGTGAGAGAAAGTGAAAAGAATGAGCATGAGCACAGCGACTGCGAAAGCGTCTTCCCCCCTCCTCCCGTTTTGACTGTATAAGCTCAGAGCATAAAGCCAAGACTGCAATATCTCACCTGTTTTGAAAAACGACGAGAAGTCTCGGGTCCAGAATATTTTCCTCTGGCTCCCACGTGTTATATCTATAAAGAGAGGAAAGGAGGCGGAGAGCGAGGGGAGAGGGGTGAGCAGAGTAGCATGATTATCACCAGCTCCCTCAACCGAACTATAACGTGGCTGTCATCTAAAGGACTAACGCCACTAACAAGGTCCTAACTAATCTTTAAGAATGTTAGATAATAAAAAATAGGCTATTGATGCTACATGGTAGATGCATCATTCCCTTTTTGGTATACTATTATTATTATTATTATTATTATCATTATTATATGTTAATTTTCAAAAACAGAACCACATTTTTATAGCATAAAGCTTAAATTTGAAACATTATTTACCATCGCGAACACAAGTTATGACATTCCTGCATCAGTGCGTTAACTCTCTCTCTCTCTCTCTCTCACACACACACACACACACACACACACCACAACACATTAAAACAGCAAAGCAAGTGACATCTTGAGGAGAAACTTACCTGGGAGACCAGCCTCTCCACTTTACCAGGTACTCACACCTTCCCTGCAAACATCATAAAAACAAAGTCATTTACGATAAGGAATTGCTGTGAATAAAATAAATAATCCATTATCCCGGATTTCGGAAACAAATCCCTACTCTTGTGCGCTGTCTTTTAAAATACAAAACCCTACCTGAACGTTGTATAGGATAACAACATGAATAAATGTAAAGTGTATTTAAGAGAAAACCACAAACCTTTCTAATGCGTTTCTTTTCGATGCTTTCCACCGCGAAGACGTGCTCACCCGCGGCAGGCAGCTCCATTTTCAGCGCGCGCTGTAATACTGCTCAATGTGCGCGCGATAACATGAGTGCTCTTCTCGCGCAGGTTTCTCGCGCTCTCCTGTTCCGTATGGTCTTTCGCTTCTCAAACGAGATTCAGTTTTAACTCTCAAATGAGCTGTTCAACGTACTTCATGCAAATAGCCATGAGCGTGACGTCACAGAAGGCGGGGCGGTGTAGGGGCTGGTCAGTGCTGTGCCAACCAAGGGTTTACTGAGCAAATGAACAGTAGTTGTTGCAGCCTTTCAAGTACTGAGCGAGAATTCCTCCTTCATGGCGCAAAGTGAGGCACACTTGTGGCAGTTTTTTTTAATTTAAGCTTGATTAGTTCTTCAGGTGTCGTTTAGCAGTTTATGTAGCAGCCTTAATCATTATCAGCATCAGCAAGTTTTTTTTTTACTGTGTGGATTTGCCATCCATTTTAAGTTTATATCAGTGGAGATACAACTTTGAGGAAGATAATATTTTGAAACATTTAAAAAAGGAATACATGCCACAAGTGCATACTGAAGTGAAGACTTAAGCTAATCTGTTTGTTTGTTTGTCTGTTTATGTATGTAGAACAAACACCCAGATTTACACACAAACCCATACGATGAAGCTAAGACATTCATAAATTAAGATTATTAAAGAACAGCATATCTTTTGAGACTACATTTTGAAATGTGATTTTAATTTGTATTTTTCTCCACTAAAGCAATGCAGTCCACTGATGCATTTAATAATTAAATGGGCGGCACATGGGATTCATCCTCAATAATCATTTGGTGACCAATAGTGGGCGGATTAAAATGACAGATTTTTATTTCCTATAGGTTATTAGATTTGGTGAATTTTATTCTTAAAACGTGATATTCTGTGTAGGTTCATCGTGCGTAACTTACTCGCTCTCTAAGCATGTTATTTCATGTCCTAACATCTTTCTTTGAATAAACTGCATTAAGATATAACTTATTTCGTTGTCTGATTATAAGTAGCCAATTAGAGTAGCTGTGTTAACAACGTAGTTGTTTAAACTCGTGTACGCATTCAATGCACATGAGAATTGACCGCGAATGTACAATATGTAGGTCACTGTGGTTGGTCTTTAAAGCCTCAAGCTCTCAGCTCATCTGACATCTGCCTTCTGACGGCCAACGGCTGCTGCAAGAGCTGTGAAAAATAAACTGCAGTGGCAAACGAACGTGTGAAAACCCTGGGCAATGCCCAATCATTCACTGTCTATGCTACAAAGGCAATGCGCCGCGTATTGTACTATCTTACGAGTGGGAAAGAAATCGCAAGCACATACACAAGCGCACACAATAAGACATGTACAATCAATAATGGGAACCTATACTTAAATTATACACTGATGCATTTACACACATACACCCAATAATCTATGCGATCATACAAACATAATAGCGTTTCTTTTCGACTCCAAAACGATGAAAATCTTAAGAAAAATTCAGCACGAGAAGGGTTAACTGCAGGCGGCAATTCTCAGCCTATTGCAGAGAGGCACGACTGCCTTTCCTTATAAGGCAATGACTGCCGAACAGCAGAAAAATACTTGAATATATAATATATGATATGTATCATTATTACCAATTCACTGACATCATGCAGTTGTATAAACATTTACTTCTCAGAGAGATTAAAGTTTTATTGTAATGAATCTTTGCTGGGGCAACGAATTGTCGCATTGCAAACAGTTTCTTCCCACGAAACCATCTGTGTCATTTTTACAGAGAATTCTGTAGCGTAACATTGTCATGGTCTACCCGATCCAAAGTTAATGTTAGATATTCATGTTCATGTTAATGCTAATAAGACAACCCTGAGTTAGTTGTTTCATCAACGAGTAACATCTCAGTTCAACCTGCTGATCTTTTGTGCTCGTATCTCGTGTGAGACGTTCCTGTTAACTCCTCATTTGTTAAGTACTTTCACGTTAAATAAAAAGTCGGGTCTTTTTCATACTCTCCCTTAAACAGCATAGGACGGACTGCATTAAATACAAGTGTTTTTAAATATCGTCGCAAAACCAAGAATTAAACTGCAGAATGCATTTCTCTGTCATCTGACTGCGTACTGCATACAATAAAATACTCTGAATGTTCTGAAAAATAACATAATTATCCGTGTTACTAATAAGAAGGGAAAGGGTTGTTAAACTGAGAGAAATACATCTTTAATTATCTCTAAATGTCGGGTAAAACTTTTAATGCAACGAGATATTTCAGCATATTCTGTCCCGTAAAGGCACAGTTAGATGTCTATCACGAATATCTTTACACAATGAGAACATGAAACATTGTTTAATGCCCTTGGAAAAAAGAAGTAGTAGCCTACTTCCCTCTGATTGTTTTTTCAGGAATTCGTTGTCACATACCTACAACGTATGACTTACAAAGTTTCTGGCTTTGATTTCAACGTTGGACATGCGTAACCTGCAGTTACTAATAAAGACTGTAAAGGTAACACTAGGCTAAGGTAACACTAGTTTTGACCTGGAGCTATTCTCTTGTTTTCTGAAATGCATACCTCGTACATCGCAGTCTTCGATTCGTCATTCTTACATTAAAATATCACAAATTGATAGCTACCTTTTGAAGAAATTTTCAGTGGTTGGACAAATGAAAAATGTTAATAAAGTGCTAGTCTTTGTATTTCATATAGTTTAAAAAACAATGTAAAATTCCCGCCGTATCATCATAAAGGTTCTAATCCAGGGGTGCAATTTTGGTGACGGGTCAAGCTGAGCTTCAGGTGTTCTTATTTCATTTTGATGCTAGTGGAACCAAAAGTTGACGTTGTTCCAAATTCATGCAACATCCAGACATGACTTCTGATTTTTTTTTTTTTTTACTGCACTGAAGAGCAAATATTCCAGATAGCATGAAAATATGCTAACTTGGCAACACGTTTAGTTAAAAATTAGCTTGTTGTCCCACATTTTGCACTTCATTTTCCCTGATATATTAAATCTATCTAGGTGTCCAGCGTGTGTGTAATTTTACTCCATTCCAGTGTAAAATTTCAAATTAAAATTACAAAGTAAAATTTCACTGACCACCACAATTCTGTGTGATAGGAGTCATGTCATTTCTTATCTCAGAACATGACCACAGTTGTCAGGAAAACTTAGTACCTGCTCAATTTTCAACCAGTTATGTTAAGCAAATGGGACAAGAGATGCCTTCACTCCTTATTTGCCCACTAGCATAGAGCACAACCAACAAAAATATCTTAAAAATTAAATAAGTAATACACAGCCTCTATCACACACAGTTTAAACAATTTTTCATTGGCTTTAACTCCCAGCCATGTCAACACTAATTATATTACACCTGTTCTCAATGACAATTAAGTTCAACTTTGAGATGGATATTGAGTTTTTGCATAACTTGAACAGAATTACCAGATTTGGATGATTATTTGTCATAACAGTGCAGATGTGAGCACAGGGAATAACTCTTCAACTCTAGAACTCTATAGATTTACAGCAACATGGCTGAATATTCTTTAAAAAAAAAAATCATATTGCCCACCTATAAAGACAAACTGATTAACATAACCCATTGAGTACTTAGTGGCACGATGATTGTTGTGTGACATTGGCTGTAAGGAATGCACAACCTTTACAAAGCATACTTTAATGGAATGTTGGGGAAATGCATAGCATAACAGCTAAGCATGTTGGAATTTAAACACACAAACAAAGCCAAACCCAACTGTAAAAAAGAGAGTTAAGATTTGTTTTATATATACATACATCTGATACTCAACAGTCTTGTCTACCAGGGAAATGTTTGATGCATGACTAATCATTGAACATGCATACTACCCTCATAACTAATCCAACCAGTTTGTAATGAACAACTAAACTAAACATCTGAAGATGCATACCTCAAATAACACTTCCTCATAAAAAACAAACAACACCACCACCAACAACAACAACAAAGCCTAGTTACGATGAGTCATATATCATTATTGCTGTCACATTTAATACTGAACCAACGAACACCTAAAAAAAGTAACTGTTTTAAAAGTCCTTAGAAGTAAAATGTTATCTGTAATGAACAGATTTAACTAATTTCAGGTGATATCATAAAACAGAAAACTGAAGCAAATTACCCTCCTAAACTTCAGTTTATATATAAAGTTGTCTTGCAAGTTCTTGCATCCATCCTTACAAGATATTGGGTAATAGCCATAGTAATAAGGTTTCTGTGCCCTGTGAACTTTGTATTGTTTTGGGCCCCCCAGCTGATATCAGTGTCCTTGCCCTTGAGGGGATCTTTGTGCATATAACTGTTTTTGCCTATTGCTGGAATTATATTGGAATGTCATAAGATGCTTGTAATTCAGTTTACTGTATATATATTGTCATTGTAATATGATTTTTTCTGACTGCTCTAGACTATTTTTCCAATGTGTAATGGTGTAGGATTGTAACCCCTCTAAAATAAAATAGAAATAGAATAATAATTAAAGCTGCAAGCAGCGATGAAAGGGCCCTCGCACTCGGGCTCACCACCACCCGGTACCCATAGGAGGAACAGTGAACGTTGAGCCATATGCTTATAAAATAGTAAATATTTTTGCCACATTTCCTGCTGCCAACAGGTGGCGCTATGATTATAACAGAATATTGACATGTAAATTTCTTCAGGCCAGGACTCTTACCAAACATGCAAAGTTTCGTGCAGATCAGACAAGTCATGTTTAAGTTAGTATAAAATAATTCATTTCCTGTTGCCAGCAGACGGCGCTATACTTAGAATTGAATATTGGCATTTAGCTGTGTTCAGGCCAGTACTCTTATAAAACATGTGATGTTTGGGTAAGAGGGGGAATTGTATGCATAAGTTACAACAACTTCCTGTTTTATAGTATTAATAGCATCGTTTTGCACATACTAAGTGTTGCTAGAATGTTTGAAAATATTTCTAGCATGATTAGCACACAATGGCATATTTTACTGTGTTGCAAATAGTGCATAAAAGTGTTAAAAATGACACTTCCTGTTGCCAACAGGTGGCGCTATGACTATAACCGAATATGGGCATGTTGATTTATTTATGACAGGACCCTTGTCAAACGTGTGAAGTTTGGGGCAGATCGGACATTGCTTGCCTGAGTTACAGCATCTTCCTTTTTCACTGCATTAGTAGCATGCTTTGGCACTTAGCTAAGTGTTGCTAGCATGTTTTAGTATGCTTCTAGAAGGTTGCCAGCATATTTAACACTTGTTGATGCTTTTTAATGTGTTCCTAGGAGTCCATAACATGTAACTTCCTGTTACCAGCAAGTGGCGCTATGACTATAACTGAATTTGGTCATGGGTGTTTGTTCAGGACAGAACACCCATCACACGTTGAAGTTTGGGGACAGATTGAACATTGCTTGCCTGATTTAGAGCAACTTCCTGTTTCACTGCAATAATATGATGCTTTAGCACTTAGCTAATTGTTGCTAGCATGTATTAGTAGGTTACTTGCATGTTGCCAGCTTATTTAACACTTGTTGGCACTTTTTAATATGTTCCTAGGAGTCCATAACTGTGTTAACCATGCCACTTCCTGTTACCAGCAGGTGGCGCTATGACTATAACTGCATTTGGTCATGGGTGTTTGTTCAGGACAGAACACCCATAACACGTGTGAAGTTTGGGATAGATCGGACATTGCTTGCCTGAGTTACAGCAACTTCCTGTTTCACTGCATTAGTAGCATGCTTTAGCACTTAGCTAAATGTTGTTAGCATGTATTAGCATGCTTATAAAATTTTGCCAGCCTATTTAACCCTTGTTGATGCCTTTTATTATTTTGCAAGGAGTCCATAACAGTGTTAAACATGCCACTTCCTGTTGCCAGCAGGTGGCACTATGCATATAATTAAATATGGGCATGTTGATGTGTTCAGGACAGGACTCTTGTCAAACGTTTGAAGTTTGAGGCAGATCGGACATTGCTTGCATTAGTTACAGCAAATTCCTTTTTCACTGCATCACTAGCATGCTTTAGCATTTAGCTAAGTGTTGCTAGCATGTATTGGTATGTTTCTAGCATGGTGCCAGCCTTTTTAACACTTGTTGACACTTTTTAATATGTTCCTAGGAGTCCATAACAATGTTAACCATGTCACTTCCTGCTACCAGCAGGTGGCGCTATGACTATAACTGCATTTGGTCATGGGTGTTTGTTCAGGACAGAACACCCATCACATGTGTGAAGTTTGGGGCAGATCGGACATTGCTTGCCTGATTTACAGCAACTTCCTGTTTCATTGCATTAGTAGCATGCTTTAGCACATAGCTAAATGCTGCTAGCATGTATTAGCATGCTTATAAAATTTGGCAGCCTATTTAACCCTTGTTGATGCCTTTTATTATTTTGCAAGGAGTCCATAACTGTGTTAAACATGCCACTTCCTGTTGCCAGCAGGTGGCACTATGAATAATCAAATATGGGCATGTTGATGTGTTCAAGACAGGACTCTTGTCAAACGTTTGAAGTTTGAGGCAGATCAGACATTGCTTGCATTAGTTACAGCAAATTCCTTTTTCACTGCATCACTAGCATGCTTTAGCATTTAGCTAAGTGTTGCTAGCATGTATTGGTATGTTTCTAGCATGTTGCCAGCCTTTTTTAACACTTGTTGACACTTTTTAATATTTTCCTAGGAGTCCATAATAATGTAAACCATGACACTTCCTGCTACCAGCAGGTGGCGCTATGACTATTACTGAATTTGGTCATGGGTGTTTGTTCAGGACAGAACACCCATCACACGTGTGAAGTTTGAGGACAGATTGGACATTGCTTGCCTGATTTACAGCAACTTCCTGTTTCACTGCAATAATATGATGCTTTAGCACTTAGCTAATTGTTGCTAGCATGTATTAGTAGGTTACTAGCATGCTGCCAGCTTATTTAACACTTGTTGGCACTTTTTAATATGTTCCTAGGAGTCCATAACTGTGTTAACCATGTAACTTCCTGTTACCAGCAGGTGGCGCTATGACTATTACTGAATTTGGTCATGGGTGTTTGTTCAGGACAGAACACCCATCACACGTGTGAAGTTTGGGGACAGATTGGACATTGCTTGGCTGATTTACAGCAACTTCCTGTTTCACTGCAATAATATGATGCTTTAGCACTTAGCTAATTGTTGCTAGCATGTATTAGTAGGTTACTAGCATGTTGCCAGCTTATTTAACACTTGTTGGCACTTTTTAATATGTTCCTAGGAGTCCATAACTGTGTTAACCATGTCACTTCCTGTTACCAGCAGGTGGCGCTATGACTATAAACTGAATTTGGTCATGGGTGTTTGTTCAGGACAGAACACCCATCACATGTGTGAAGTTTGGGGCAGATCGGACATTGCTTGCCTGATTTACAGCAACTTCCTGTTTCATTGCATTAGTAGCATGCTTTAGCACATAGCTAAATGCTGCTAGCATGTATTAGCATGCTTATAAAATTTTGCCAGCCTATTTAACCCTTGTTGATGCCTTTTATTATTTTGCAAGGAGTCCATAACAGTGTTAAACATGCCACTTCCTGTTGCCAGCAGGTGGCACTATGAATAATCAAATATGGGCATGTTGATGTGTTCAAGACAGGACTCTTGTCAAACGTTTGAAGTTTGAGGCAGATCAGACATTGCTTGCATTAGTTACAGCAAATTCCTTTTTCACTGCATCACTAGCATGCTTTAGCATTTAGCTAAGTGTTGCTAGCATGTATTGGTATGTTTCTAGCATGTTGCCAGCCTTTTTTAACACTTGTTGACACTTTTTAATATTTTCCTAGGAGTCCATAATAATGTAAACCATGTCACTTCCTGCTACCAGCAGGTGGCGCTATGACTATTACTGAATTTGGTCATGGGTGTTTGTTCAGGACAGAACACCCATCACACGTGTGAAGTTTGAGGACAGATTGGACATTGCTTGCCTGATTTACAGCAACTTCCTGTTTCACTGCAATAATATGATGCTTTAGCACTTAGCTAATTGTTGCTAGCATGTATTAGTAGGTTACTAGCATGTTGCCAGCTTATTTAACACTTGTTGGCACTTTTTAATATGTTCCTAGGAGTCCATAACTGTGTTAACCATGTAACTTCCTGTTACCAGCAGGTGGCGCTATGACTATTACTGAATTTGGTCATGGGTGTTTGTTCAGGACAGAACACCCATCACACGTGTGAAGTTTGGGGACAGATTGGACATTGCTTGCCTGATTTACAGCAACTTCCTGTTTCACTGCAATAATACGATGCTTTAGCACTTAGCTGATTGTGGCTAGCATGTATTAGTAGGTTACTAGCATGTTGCCAGCTTATTTAACACTTGTTGGCACTTTTTAATATGTTCCTAGGAGTCCATAACTGTGTTAACCATGTCACTTCCTGTTACCAGCAGGTGGCGCTATGACTATAACTGCATTTGGTCATGGGTGTTTGTTCAGGACAGAACACCCATAACACATGTGAAGTTTGGGGCAGATCGGACATTGCTTGCCTGAGTTACAGCAACTTCCTGTTTCATTGCATTAGTAGCATGCTTTAGCACTTAGCTAAATGTTGTTAGCATGTATTAGCATGCTTATAAAATTTTGCCAGCCTATTTAACCCTTGTTGATGCCTTTTATTATTTTGCAAGGAGTCCATAACTGTGTTAACCATGTCACTTCCTGTTACCAGCAGGTGGCGCTATGACTATAACTGGACAACTTTGGTCATGGGTGTTTGTTCAGGACAGAACACCCATCAGATGTGTGAAGTTTGGGGCAGATCGGACATTGCTTGCCTGAGTTACAGCAACTTCCTGTTTCACGGCGAAACATCAAACTTTGTCAGGCCGCCAGGGACACACCCCTTGACGAAAACTCAAAAGCTTTGCAATTTAACATCACAAAGGTCTTATGATGACCCTCACCAAATTTGAAGATAATCCGATTAAAACTGTAGGAGGAGTTCGTCAAAGTACGAGGCATGAAAAAGGCAAAAACTGCACAAAAATCGTACAGGAAATTCAAAATAACTTACTTCCTGTTAGGTTTTGGATTTTGTACCAACAGACTTTTTTGTAGGTAATGGTGTGTTACACGTGTGTACCGATTTTCATGCATGTACGTGAAACGTAGCTCGAGGGACACTCTGTTGAAATTTACCAGGTGGCGCTATCGAGCCATTTTGCCACACCCACTTCTGAAACCTATATCAGATGTAAATTTTCGCCGGTCCTGATGCGTGTGCAAAGTTTCGTTAGTTTTGGAGCACGTTTAGGCCCTCAAAAATGCGCTTCATTACGGAGAAGAAGAAGAAGAAGAAGAAGAAGAAGAAGAAGAAGAAGAAGAAGAAGAAGAAGAAGAAGAATTAAAGCTGCAAGCAGCGATGAACGGGCCCTCGCACCCGGGCTCACCGGCAGCGAGTGGCTTTAGTAAATAGGTGAACGGTGAGAAATATGCATTTAAACTCATAAATATAAGTGGAATATATCAAAGTTTATTCCATATATATGCCAATCTTTCTGTTGCCAGCAGGTGGCGCTATCATTATAATGGAATATTGGCCTTCAGATGTGTTCAGGCCAGGACTCTTATCGAACATGTGAAGTTTGGGGAAGATCAAACATTTTATGCCTGAGTTACAACAACTTCTCTTGCTGTGGCGAGACATCAAATTTTGTCATGGCGCCATGGACACGCCCTTTAACAAAAACTGAAGATTTCCACAATTTAACATTGCACAGGCCTTTAGATTAGACTGACCACAAAAAATACATTAATGTCAAAAGATGTCTAGCAGTAGTTTGTCGCAGCGTAAAACATGTCACTTCCTGTTGCCAGCAGGTGGCGCTATGACTATAACTGAATATGGGCATGTGGATCTGTTAAGGGCAGAAGTCTTATCTAACATGTAAAGTTTGTGGCAGATTGGACATTGTATGTCTGAGTTACAGCAACTTCCTTTATCATGGCGAAACATCGAAATTTGTCAGACCGCCATGGACACGCCCTTTAACGAAACCTCTAGAACTTCGCAATTTAACATCGCAAAGGCCTTTAGATTTAACTGACCAAGTTTGGTGTTGATCTGAATAAATCTCTAGGAGGAGTTCGTTAAAGTACAACCCCTGAAAATGGCAAAAACAACGCCAATTTTGCAGAGAAAATTCTAAATAACCGACTTCCTGTTGGGATTCGGATTTCGTACCAAGAGACTTTTTTGTAGGTATTGGTGTGTTACATGTGTGTACAGATTTTTGTACATGTACGTGAAACATAGCTTGAGGCGCACTCCGGTGAAAGTGTATATGCACTCAGTTGAAAGTGTATAGGTGGCGCTATCGAGCCATTTTGCCACACCCAATGGAATATTGGCTTTCAGATCTGTTCAGGCCAGGACCCTTATCACACATGTGAAGTTTGGGCAAGATCGGACATTTTATGCCTGAGTTATAACATCTTTTATTCCCATGGCGACACATCGAACTTCGTCATGGCGCCATGGACACGCCTTTTAATGAAAACTCAAGATCTTCACAACTAAACATCACATAGGTCTTTAGATTAGACTGACCACAAAAATAACATTGATGTCATAAAATTTCAAGGAGTAGTTTGTCGCAGCGTAAAACATGTCACTTCCTGTTGCCAGCAGGTGGCGCTATGACTATAACTAAATATGGGCATGTAGATCTGTTAAGGGCAGAAGTCTTATCTAACATGTGAAGTTTGGGGCAGATTGGACATTGTATGTCTGAGTTACAGCAACTTCCTTTTTCATGGCGAAACATCGAAATTTGTCAGGCCGCCATGGACACGCCCTTCAACGAAAACTCAAAATCTTCGCAATTTAACATCGTAAAGGCCATTAGATTAGGCATACCAACTTTGGTGTTGATCTGAATGAATCTCTAGGAGGAGTTCGTTAAAATACAACGCATGGAAATGACAAAAATGACACAAAATTTGCTCATAAAATTAAAAATAACCGACTTCCTGTTGGGTTTCGGATTTTGCTCCAAGAGACTTTTTTGTAGGTATTGGAGAGATACATGTGTATACTGATTTTCATACATGTACATGAAACGTAGCTCGAGGCGCACACCGTTGAAAGTGTATAGGTGGCGCTATCGAGCCATTTTGCCACACCCGATGGAATATTGGCCTACAGATCTGTTCAGGCCAGGACTTTTATCAAACATGTGAAGTTTGGGGAAGATTGGACATTTTATGCCTGAGTTATAATATCTTTTATTCCCATGGCGAGACTTTGAATTTTGTCACGGCGCCATGGACACGCCCCTTAACGAAAACTCAAGATCTTCACAACTTAACATCGCACAGGCCTTTAGATTAGACTGACCACAAAAAAGACATTGATGTCAAAAAATTTCTAGGAGTAGTGTGTCGAAGTGTAAAATATGTCACTTCCTGTTGCTTATAGGTGGCGCTATGACTATAACTGAAAATGGGCATGTAAATATGTTCAGGTTCGGAGTCTCATCAAACATGTGAAGTTTGGGGCAGATTGGACATTGTATGTCTGAGTTATAGCAACTTCATTTTTCATGGCGAATCATCGAAATTCGCCAGGCCGCCACGGACACGCCCTTTAACGAAAACTCAAAATCTTCGCAATTTAACATCGCAAAGGCCTTTAGATTAGGCATACCAACTTTGGTGTTGATTTGAATTAATCTCTAGGAGGAGTTCGTTAAAATACAACGCATGGAAATGACAAAAATGACACAAAATCTGCTCATAAAATTAAAAATAACTGACTTCCTGTTGGGTTTCGGATTTTGCTCCAAGAGACTTTTTTGTAGGTATTGGAGAGATACATGTGTATACCAATTTTCATACATGTTTGTGAAACGTAGCTCGAGGCGCACACCGTTGAACGTGTATAGGTGGCGCTGTCGAGCCATTTTGCCACACCCACTTCTGAAACCCATATCAGACGTAAATTTTCGCCAGTTCTGAGGTGTGTGCAAAGTTTCATGACTTTTCGAGCATGTTTAGGCTCTCAAAAATGCGATTCATCTTAGAGAAGAATAATAATAATAATAATAATAATAATAATAATAATAATAATAATAATTAAAGCTGCAAGCAGCGATGAACGGGCCCTCGCACCCGGGCTCACCGGCAGCGAGTGGCTCTAGTAAATAGGTGAACGGTGAGAAATATGCGTTTAAACTCATTAATATAAGTAGAATATATCAATGTTTATTCCATATATGTGCAAATCTTCCTGTTGCCAGCAGGTGGCGCTATCACTATAATGGAATATTGGCCTTCAGATGTGTTCAGGGCTGCACTCTTATCGAACATGTGAAGTTTGGGGAAGATCAAACATTTTATGCCCGAGTTACAACAACTTCTCTTGCTGTGGCGAGACATCAAATTTTGTCATTTTTGCCATGGACACGCTCTTTAACAAAAACTCAAGATTGCCACAATTTAACAGTACACAGGCCTTTAGATTAGACTGACCACAAAAATACATTAATGTCAAAAAATCTCTAGGAGTAGTTTGTCTCAGCGTAAAATATGTCACTTCCTGTTGCCAGCAGGTGGCGCTATGACTATAATTGAATATGGGCATGTAGATCTGTTAAGGGCAGAAGTCTTATCTAACATTCAAAGTTTGGGGCAGATTGGACATTGTATGTCTGAGTTACAGCAACTTCCTTTTTCATGGCGAAACATCGAAATTTGTCAGGCCACCATGGACACTCCCTTTAACGAAACATCAAGATCTTCCCAATTTACCTTCGCAAAGGCCTTTAGATTTAACTGACAAAGTTTGATGTTGATCTGAATAAATCTCTAGGAGGAGTTCGTTAAAGAACAACCCCTGAAAATGCCAAAAACAACACCAATTTTGCAGAGAAAATTCTAAATAACTGACTTCCTGTTTGGATTCGGATTTTGTACCAAGAGACTTTTTCGTAGATATTGGTGTGTTACATGTGTGTACCGATTTTTGTACATGTACATGAAACATAGCTTGAGGCACACTCCGTTAAAAGTGTATATGCACTCTGTTGAAAATGTATAGGTGGCACTATCGAGCCATTTTGCCACACCCAATGGAATATTGGCCTTCAGATCTGTTCAGGCCAGGACCCTTATCACACATGTGAAGTTTGGGCAAGATCGGACATTTTATGCCTGAGTTATAACATCTTTTATTCCCATGGCGACACTTCAAACTTCGTCACGGCGCCATGGACACGCCTTTTAACGAAAACTCAAGATCTTCACAACTAAACATCACACAGGTCTTTAGATTAGACTGACCACAAAAATAACATTGATGTCATAAAATTTCTAGGAGTAGTTTGTCACAGTGTAAAATATTTCACTTCCTGTTGCCAATAGGTGGCGCTATGACTATAACTGAATATTGGCATGTAGATCTGTTCAGGTCAAGAGTCTTATCCAACATGTGAAGTTTGGGGCAGATTGGACATTGTATGTCTGAGTTACAGCAACTTCCTTTTTCATGGCGAAACATCGAAATTTGTCAGGCCGCCATGGACACGCCCTTTAACGAAACCTCAAGTCCTTCGCAATTTAACATCGCAAATGGCTTTAGATTACACTGACCAAGTTTGGTGTTCATCCGAATAAATCTCTAGGAGGAGTTCGTTAAAGTACAACCCCTGAAAATGGCAAAAACAACGCCAATTTTGCAGGGAAATTTCAAAATAACCGACTTCCTGTTGGAATTAGGATTTCGTACCAAGAGACTTTTTTGTAGGTACTGGTGTGTTACATGTGTGTACCGATTTTTGTACATGTACTTGAAACGGAGCTCGAGGCGCGCTATGTTGAAAGTGTATAGGTGGCGCTATCGAGCCATTTTGCCACACCCGATGGAATATTGGCCTACAGATGTGTTCAGGCCAGGACTCTTATCACACATGTGAAGTTTGGGGAAGATCGGACATTTTATGCCTGAGTTATAACATATTTTATTCCCTTGGCGAGACATCGAACTTCGTCATGGCGCCATGGACACGCCTTTTAACGAAAACTCAAGATCTTCACAATTTAACATCGCACAGGCCTTTAGATTAGACTGACCACAAAAAAGACATTGATGTCATAAAATTTCTAGGAGTAGTTAGTCACAGTGTAAAATATGTCACTTCCTGTTGCCAATAGGTGGCGCTATGACTATAACTGAATATGGGCATGTCAATCTGTTCAGGTTCGGAGTCTCATCAAACATGTGAAGTTTGGGGCAGATTGGACATTGTATGTCTGAGTTATAGCAACTTCATTTTTCATGGCGAATTATCGAAATTCGCCAGGCCGCCACGGACACGCCCTTAAACGAAAACTCAAAATCTTCGCAATTTAACATCGCAAAGGCCTTTAGATTAGGCATACCAACTTTGGTGTTGATCTGAATTAATCTCTAGGAGGAGTTCGTTAAAATACAACGCATGGAAATGACAAAAATGACACAAAATTTGCTCATAAAATTAAAAATAACCGACTTCCTGTTGGGTTTCGGATTTTGCTCCAAGAGACTTTTTTGTAGGTATTGGAGAGATACATGTGTATACCAATTTTCATACATGTACGTGAAACGTAGCTCGAGGCGCACACCATTGAACGTGTATAGGTGGCGCTGTCGAGCCATTTTGCCACACCCACTTCTGAAACCCATATCAGACGTAAATTTTCGCCAGTTCTGAGGTCTGTGCAAAGTTTCATGACTTTTCGAGCATGTTTAGGCTCTCAAAAATGCGATTCATCTTAGAGAAGAATAATAATAATAATAATAATAATAATAATTAAAGCTGCAAGCAGCGATGAACGGGCCCTCGCACCCGGGCTCACCGGCAGCGAGTGGCTCTAGTAAATAGGTGAACGGTGAGAAATATGCGTTTAAACTCATAAATATAAGTAGAATATATCAATGTTTATTCCATATATGTGCAAATCTTCCTGTTGCCAGCAGGTGGCGCTATCACTATAATGGAATATTGGCCTTCAGATGTGTTCAGGGCTGCACTCTTATCGAACATGTGAAGTTTGGGGAAGATCAAACATTTTATGCCCGAGTTACAACAACTTCTCTTGCTGTGGCGAGACATCAAATTTTGTCATTTTTGCCATGGACACGCTCTTTAACAAAAACTCAAGAATGCCACAATTTAACAGTACACAGGCCTTTAGAATAGACTGACCACAAAAATACATTAATGTCAAAAAATCTCTAGGAGTAGTTTGTCTCAGCGTAAAATATGTCACTTCCTGTTGCCAGCAGGTGGCGCTATGACTATAATTGAATATGGGCATGTAGATCTGTTAAGGGCAGAAGTCTTATCTAACATTCAAAGTTTGGGGCAGATTGGACATTGTATGTCTGAGTTACAGCAACTTCCTTTTTCATGTGAAACATCGAAATTTGTCAGGCCGCCATGGACACGCCCTTTAACGAAACCTCAAAATCTTCGCAATTTAACATCGCAAATGGCTTTAGATTACACTGACCAAGTTTGGTGTTTATCCGAATAAATCTCTAGGAGGAGTTCGTTAAAGTACAACCCCTGAAAATGGCAAAAACAACGCCAATTTTGCAGGGAAATTTCAAAATAACCGACTTCCTGTTGGGATTAGGATTTCGTACCAAGAGACTTTTTTGTAGGTACTGGTGTGTTACATGTGTGTACCGATTTTTGTACATGTACTTGAAACGGAGCTCGAGGCGCGCTATGTTGAAAGTGTATAGGTGGCGCTATCGAGCCATTTTGCCACACCCGATGGAATATTGGCCTACAGATGTGTTCAGGCCAGGACTATTATCACACATGTGAAGTTTGGGGAAGATCGGACATTTTATGCCTGAGTTATAACATATTTTATTTCCTTGGCGAGACATCGAACTTCGTCATGGCGCCATGGACACGCCTTTTAACGAAAACTCAAGATCTTCACAATTTAACATCGCACAGGCCTTTAGATTAGACTGACCACAAAAAAGACATTGATGTCATAAAATTTCTAGGAGTAGTTAGTCACAGTGTAAAATATGTCACTTCCTGTTGCCAATAGGTGGCGCTATGACTATAACTGAATATGGGCATGTCAATCTGTTCAGGTTCGGAGTCTCATCAAACATGTGAAGTTTGGGGCAGATTGGACATTGTATGTCTGAGTTATAGCAACTTCATTTTTCATGGCGAATTATCGAAATTCGCCAGGCCGCCACGGACACGCCCTTAAACGAAAACTCAAAATCTTCGCAATTTAACATCGCAAAGGCCTTTAGATTAGGCATACCAACTTTGGTGTTGATCTGAATTAATCTCTAGGAGGAGTTTGTTAAAATACAACGCATGGAAATGACAAAAATGACACAAAATTTGCTCATAAAATTAAAAATAACCGACTTCCTGTTGGGTTTCGGATTTTGCTCCAAGAGACTTTTTTGTAGGTATTGGAGAGATACATGTGTATACCAATTTTCATACATGTACGTGAAACGTAGCTCGAGGCGCACACCATTGAACGTGTATAGGTGGCGCTGTCGAGCCATTTTGCCACCCCCACTTCTGAAACCCATATCAGACGTAAATTTTCGCCAGTTCTGAGGTCTGTGCAAAGTTTCATGACTTTTCGAGCATGTTTAGGCTCTCAAAAATGCGATTCATCTTAGAGAAGAATAATAATAATAATAATAATAATAATTAAAGCTGCAAGCAGCGATGAACGGGCCCTCGCACCCGGGCTCACCGGCAGCGAGTGGCTCTAGTAAATAGGTGAACGGTGAGAAATATGCGTTTAAACTCATAAATATAAGTAGAATATATCAATGTTTATTCCATATATGTGCAAATCTTCCTGTTGCCAGCAGGTGGCGCTATCACTATAATGGAATATTGGCCTTCAGATGTGTTCAGGGCTGCACTCTTATCGAACATGTGAAGTTTGGGGAAGATCAAACATTTTATGCCCGAGTTACAACAACTTCTCTTGCTGTGGCGAGACATCAAATTTTGTCATTTTTGCCATGGACACGCTCTTTAACAAAAACTCAAGAATGCCACAATTTAACAGTACACAGGCCTTTAGAATAGACTGACCACAAAAATACATTAATGTCAAAAAATCTCTAGGAGTAGTTTGTCTCAGCGTAAAATATGTCACTTCCTGTTGCCAGCAGGTGGCGCTATGACTATAATTGAATATGGGCATGTAGATCTGTTAAGGGCAGAAGTCTTATCTAACATTCAAAGTTTGGGGCAGATTGGACATTGTATGTCTGAGTTACAGCAACTTCCTTTTTCATGTGAAACATCGAAATTTGTCAGGCCGCCATGGACACGCCCTTTAACGAAACCTCAAAATCTTCGCAATTTAACATCGCAAATGGCTTTAGATTACACTGACCAAGTTTGGTGTTTATCCGAATAAATCTCTAGGAGGAGTTCGTTAAAGTACAACCCCTGAAAATGGCAAAAACAACGCCAATTTTGCAGGGAAATTTCAAAATAACCGACTTCCTGTTGGGATTAGGATTTCGTACCAAGAGACTTTTTTGTAGGTACTGGTGTGTTACATGTGTGTACCGATTTTTGTACATGTACTTGAAACGGAGCTCGAGGCGCGCTATGTTGAAAGTGTATAGGTGGCGCTATCGAGCCATTTTGCCACACCCGATGGAATATTGGCCTACAGATGTGTTCAGGCCAGGACTATTATCACACATGTGAAGTTTGGGGAAGATCGGACATTTTATGCCTGAGTTATAACATATTTTATTTCCTTGGCGAGACATCGAACTTCGTCATGGCGCCATGGACACGCCTTTTAACGAAAACTCAAGATCTTCACAATTTAACATCGCACAGGCCTTTAGATTAGACTGACCACAAAAAAGACATTGATGTCATAAAATTTCTAGGAGTAGTTAGTCGCAGTGTAAAATATGTCACTTCCTGTTGCCTATAGGTGGCGCTATGACTATAAGTGAATATGGGCATGTCAATCTGTTCAGGTCAGGAGTCTTATTAAACATGTGAAGTTTTGGACACATTGGACATTGTATGTCTGAGTTATAGCAACTTCATTTTTCATGGCGAATCATCGAAATTCGCCAGGCCGCCACGGACACGCCCTTTAACGAAAACTCAAAATCTTCGCAATTTAACATCGCAAAGGCCTTTAGATTAGGCATACCAACTTTGGTGTTGATCTGAATTAATCTCTAGGAGGAGTTCGTTAAAATACAACGCATGGAAATGACAAAAATGACACAAAATTTAATTATTAATTATTATTAATAATAATAATTAATAATTAAATTTAATCAGTGATTAATCAGTGAATCAGTGAATCAGTGAAGTGATTTTTGATTTGCTCATAAAATTAAAAATAACCGACTTCCTGTTGGGTTTCGGATTTTGCTCCAAGAGACTTTTTTGTAGGTATTGGAGAGATACATGTGTATACCAATTTTCATATATGTACGTGAAACGTAGCTCGAGGCGCACACCGTTGAACGTGTATAGGTGGCGCTGTCAAGCCATTTTGCCACACCCACTTCTGAAACCCATATCAGACGTAAATTTTCGCCAGTTCTGAGGTGTGTGCAAAGTTTCATGACTTTTCGAGCATGTTTAGGCTCTCAAAAATGCGATTCATCTTAGAGAATAATAATAATAATAATAATAATAATAATAATAATAATAATAATAATAATAATAATAATAATAATAATAAACGGAGCAATTCCAAGAGGGTCCTCACACCATCGGTGCTCGGGCCCTAATAATAATAATAATAAACGGAGCAATTCCAAGAGGGTCCTCACACCATCGGTGCTCGGGCCCTAATAATAATAAACGGAGCAATTCCAAGAGGGTCCTCACACCATCGGTGCTCGGGCCCCAATAAACGGAGCAATTCCAATAGGGTCCTCGCACTGCAGTGCTCGGGCCCTAAAAAAGTGTTTGTGCCACAACTTTAAAATGCAACATTACAGTTTTTTTCGATTGCTAAACGACAGTAAGCACAACTGGAGCTACATGTGCAAAACTCTAACTACTAATTTCAGTGTTTGAAATCTGCACTACCAACAGTCACCTGAGCTAAACAGTTCACATCACCTGCAAAACTCATTCCAATCAACACAACTCTTAACACATGGCTCAAAACAGGCTCAGTGCAGCCAAACACTACACACAACCCTCACTGAGAGAACACACACTGTCACTCAGAACACACTGAGAGGAAAAACACTAGCATCAAACACCAATGCAGAAAATAGTCACTTTTCATCTATGTAGTTTGAACAATTTCATTGACTTCATACAAAGTAATATTTTCTTCAAAGAAAAGAGTGACATTCTTTCACATGATTCATGTATTGACATTTTTAGAACATAACAATTCTTTAAGGTAAATGAAAATTAGCAGTTTGCTTCAATAGTCTGTAGTAATTTACAGAATTACAGTAATGAGAAAAAAAAAGGTAGAAACTAAAAGTACATATGTAATTCGAACAAATAATTGAGGGGCTAATCCTGAATGTGCAATCAGCAGTGTTAGAAATCTCTTCTGTTTTGAATGTGTGCTTCACAGTTTTGACAGCAGTATGTTAGCATTTGAACAAAGTGCTGTAAATCCACAGTGTTATGCAGGTTGTGGTTAAAGTCATGGGATAAGTGTGTAGAGTTTGGAAAACTGTGTTCAAGCAATGAAAAATGAACTAGAGTTTGGTCCACATGAACTGCTGCTGTGCAGACTGTAGTTAGAGTTTTGCACATGTGACTCCAGTTGTGCCCACTGTCGTTTAGCAATCGAAAAAAACTGTAATACATATTATATTGTGTGTACACACCTGCAAACACACACTAACAGTGTCAACAGTTGTCTCAGTTGTAACTTAAAGGCCTTATTGCCATTGCTCATGAGACTAGAAAAACAGACTGTCATCACCATGACTCAGACAAGCCCTCTGAGTTAGACACTTTGATTGGCTCAAAGCCCCTCAGAGTGCATACATACTGTAAATAGCAGGTAATGTTCATGATTATTGAACAATGATGACCAGTCAGAATGATTCACTGTGGAACACTATTATTCTGTGCACGCACTCATTCACGCATTCACGCACGCACGCACGCACGCACGCACGCACGCACACACACACACACACACACACACACAATCTGTTCCTGTCTAGCTCTTCCACTCTTTCTCTCATTCTCATTCTCTCTTGTGGAACTGACGCACTAACTCTCTTGTGGTAAAGGTTAATCTGTGGGCTTAATATATTCTCAGAAAAAAAGGTACAAAAGCTGACCCTTTCAGAAGGTACACTTTACACTTGACAAAACGATTCAGGTTTATTCACCCCAAAATAAGACACATAGTAGTATCTTAAAGGGTTAGTTCACCCAATAATCAAAATTATGTAATTAACAACTCACCCTCGTTCCAAACCAGTGAGACCTCCGTTTATCTTCGGAACACAGTTTAAGATATTTTAGATTTAGTCTGAGAGCTCTCAGTCCCTCCATTGAAACTGTGTGTACGGTCTACTTTCCATGTCCAGAAAGGTAAGAAAAACATCATCAAAGTACTCCATGTGACATCAGAGGGTCAGTTAGAAAATACATTTTGGTCCAAAAATGGCAAAAACTACGACTTTATTCAGCATTGTCTTCTCTTCCGTGTCTGTTGTGAGACAGTTCAAAACAAAGCAGTTTGTGATATCCGGTTCGCGAACGAATCATTCGATGTAACCGAATCTTTTTGAACCAGTTAACCAAATCGAACTGAATTGTTTTAAACGGTTCACGTCTCCAATACGCAGTAATCCACAAATGACTTAAGCTGTTAACCTTTTTAATGTGGCTGACACTCCCTCTGAGATCAGACAAACCAATATCCCGGAGTAATTCATTTACTCAAACAGTACACTGACTGAACTGCAGTGAAGAGAGAACTGAAGATGAACACCGAGCCAAGCCAGATAATGAACGAAACATTAACTCATTCATGAGTCAAGAACCAGTTGCATCGGTTTTCGGATCACCTAGTTCTTTTGAACATTTTGATTCAATAAACCGGTTGAAGAAAACAGTTCACTGGTTCTTTTGCGCTCAACGTAATGGCATCATTGGCGATGACTGCCCTTGATTCAAGCCTTCGGTTTACCTGGGCTCATAAAATTAGCACAGAATCAGTTCAGAACCAGTTACCAAAAGAATCAGTTTGGTTCAGAAGCTCTGTGTGTCAGTCTGCTTCACACTGAATCACACATGCGCAGTATCATCAGCTCCTCGGTTCTCGAAAAGGACGCGTCTGACAGAAACGGTTCTTGACTCGAGAACGAGTCAGTCTTTTGTTCGTTATCTGGCTCGGGACGGTTATCATCTTCAGTTCTCTCTTCACAGCATTTCAGTCAGTGTACTGTTTGAGTAAATGAATTACTCTGGGATATTGGTTTGTTTAAACTCAGAGGGAGTGTCAGCCACATTAAAAAAGTTAACATCTTAAGTCATTTGTGGATTAATGCTTATTGGAGACACGAACCGTTTACAGTTTTTTTCGATTGCTAAACGACAGTGAGCACAACTGGAGCTACATGTGCAAAACTCGAACTAAAGTCTGCACTAGCAATAGTCACCTGAGCTAAACAGTTCACATCACTTGCAAAACTCATTCCAAGCAACACAACTCTTAACACATGGCTCAAAACAGGCTCAGTGCAGCCAAACACTACACACAACCCTCACTGAGATAACACACACTGTCACTCAGAACACACTGAGAGGAAAAACACTAACATCAAACATCAACACAGAAAATACTAACTTTTCATCTTTACAGTTTGAACAATTTCAGTGACTTCATACAAAGTAATATTTTATTCAAAAAAGGAGTGAAATTCTTTCACATGATTTATATACATTTTTAGAACATAACAATTAAGGTAAATGAAAATTAGCAGTTTGCTTCAATAGTCTTTAGTAATTTACGGAATTAGAGTAATGAGAAAAAAAGGTTGAAACTAAAAGTACATACTGTAATTCAAACAAATAATTGAGGGGCTAATCCTGAAATTGCAATCTGCAGTGTTTGAAATCTATTCTGTTTTGAATGTGTGGTTCACAGTTTTGACATCAGTGTGTTAGCATTTGAACAAAGTGCTGTAAATCCACAGTGTTGTGCAGGTTGTGGTTAAAGTCGTGGGATAAGTGTGTAGAATATTGAAATCTGTGTTAAGTGCACATCACACAGATATCACACTATAGAGACTGTGTCTGTTCCCCGAACTAGAAAATACAAAAAACGTCCAATCCAAGTTAAGATTAACAATTTAATTGAGGTTCAACAAATAAAAAACAGAAGCAATATGGATAAACAAATGATAAAGCTTGGCTTATTGAATATCAGATCCCTTTCTACGAAAACACTTTTTGTAAATAATATGATCACTGATCATAATACAGATGTACTCTGTTTGACAGAAACCTGGCTAAAACCTGATGATTACATTATTTTAAATGAGTCCACCCCCCAAGATTATTGTTATAAACATGAGCCGCGTCTAAAAGGAAAAGGTGGAGGTGTTGCTTCAATTTATAACAACGTTTTCAGGATTTCTCAGAGGGCAGGCTTCAAGTATAACTCGTTTGAAGTAATGGTGCTTCATATAACATTATCCAGAGAAACAAATGTTAATGATAAATCCCGTTATGTTTGTACTGGCTACTGTATACAGGCCACCAGGGCACCATACAGACTTTATTAAAGAGTTTGGTGATTTTACATCCGAGTTAGTTCTGGCTGCAGATAAAGTTTTAATAGTTGGTGATTTTAATATCCATAGTGATAATGAAAAAGATGCATTGGGATCAGCATTTCTAGACATTCTGAACTATTGATGTTAGACAACACGTTTCAGGACCTACTCATTGTCGAAATCATACTCTAGATTTAATACTGTCACATGGAAATGATGTTGATAGTGTTGAAATTTTTCAGCTTTTCAGAACCATCACTTCTACCACAAAAGACTGCTTTTTAAGTTATCTTCCTGATGTATCCAAATTCCTTAGCATATCCAAAACCTCAGAACAACTTGATGATGTAACAGAAACTATGGACTCTCTCTTTTTTAGCACTTTAAATAAAGTTGCTCCTTTACGCTTAAGGAAGGTTAAGGAAAACAGTTTGACAGCATGGTATAATGAGCATACTCGCACCCTAAAGAGAGCAGCCCGAAAAATGGAGCGCAGCTGGAGGAAAACCAAACTAGAGGTATTTCGTATTGCTTGGCGGGAAAGTAACCTATCCTACAGAAAAGCATTAAAAACTGCTAGATCCGATTACTTTACTTCTCTTTTAGAAGAAAACAAACATAACCCCAGGTATTTATTCAATACAGTGGCTAAATTAACGAAAAATAAAGCCTCAACAAGTGTTGACTTTTCCCAACACCACAGCAGTAATGACTTTATGAACTACTTTACTTCTAAAATTGATACTATTAGAGATAAAATTGCAACCATTCAGCCGTCAGCTACAGTATCACATCAGACAGTGTACTATAGACCCCCTGAGGAACAGTTCCACTCATTCTCTACTATAGGAGAGGAAGAATTGTATAAACTTGTTAAATCATCTAAACCAACAACATGTATGTTAGACCCTATACCATCTAAGCTCCTAAAAGAGGTGCTTCCAGAAGTCATAGATCCTCTTCTGACTATTATTAATTCCTCATTGTCATTAGGATATGTCCCCAAAACCTTCAAACTGGCTGTTATTAAGCCTCTCATCAAAAAACCACAACTTGACCCCAAAGAACTAGTTAACTAGTTATCTCGAATCTCCCTTTTCTGTCCAAGATACTAGAAAAGGTGGTATCCTCACAATTATATTCCTTCTTAGAGAAAAATGGTATATGTGAGGATTTCCAGTCAGGATTTAGACCATATCATAGTACTGAGACTGCTCTCCTTAGAGTTACAAATGATCTGCTCTTATCATCTGATCGTGGGTGTATCTCTCTATTAGTTTTATTGGATCTTAGTGCTGCGTTTGACACAATTGACCACAACATTCTTTTGCATAGACTTGAACACTTTGTTGGCATCAGTGGAAGTGCATTAGCATGGTTTAAATCGTACTTATATGACCGCCATCAGTTCGTAGCAGTGAATGAAGATGTATCATATCGATCACAAGTGCAGTATGGAGTACCTCAAGGCTCAGTACTAGGGCCGCTACTCTTCACGCTTTATATGTTACCCTTGGGAGATATCATCAGGAAACATGGTGTTAGCTTTCACTGTTATGCTGATGATACCCGGTGAAACACACCAATTTGAAAAACTAATGGAATGCATTGTAGATATAAAAAACTGGATGACGAGTAATTTCTTACTGCTAAATTCTGAAAAAAAAAACAGAGGTGTTAATTATAGGACCTAAAAACTCCGCTTGTAATAACCTAGAACTCTGTCTAAGACTTGATGGTTGCTCTGTCAATTCTTCGTCATCAGTTAGGAACCTAGGTGTGCTATTTGATCGCAATCTTTCCTTAGAAAGCCACGTTTCTAGAATTTGTAAAACTGCATTTTTCCATCTCAAAAATATATCTAAATTACGGCCTATGCTCTCAATGTCAAATGCAGAAATGTTAATCCATGCATTTATGACCTCAAGGTTAGATTATTGTAATGTTTTATTGGGTGGTTGTTCTGCACGCTTAGTAAACAAACTACAGCTAGTCCAAAATGCAGCAGCAAGAGTTCTTACTAGAACCAGGAAGTATGACCATATTAGCCCGGTCCTGTCAACACTGCACTGGCTCCCTATCAAACATCGTATAGATTTTAAAATATTGCTTATTACTTATAAAGCCCTGAATGGTTTAGCACCTCAGTATTTGAATGAGCTCCTTTTACATTATAATCCTCTACGTCCGCTAGAATATTTTGATATTTGATAATACCTAGAATATCAAAATCAACTGTGGCAGATCCTTTTCCTATTTGGTGCCTAAACTCTGGAATAACCTACCTAACATTGTTCGGGAGGCAGACACACTCTTGCAGTTTAAATCTAGATTAAAGACCCATCTCTTTAACCTGGCTTACACATAACATACTAATATGCTTTTAATATCCAAATCCGTTAAAGGATTTTTAGGCTGCATTAATTAGGTAAACCGGAACTGGAAACAATTCCCATAACCTAATGTACCTGCTACATCATTAGAAGAATGGCATCTACGCTAATATTTGTCTGTTTCTCTCTTATTCCGAGGTCACCGTAGCCACCAGATCCAGTCTGTATCCAGATCAGAGGGTCACTGCAGTCACCCGGATCCAGTACGTATCCAGACCAGATGGTGGATCAGCAGCTAGAAAGGACCTCTATTGCCCTGAAAGACAGTGGAGACCAGGACAACTAGAGCCCCAGATACAGATCCCCTGTAAAGACCTTGTCTCAGAGGACCACCAGGACAAGACCACAGGAAACAGATGATTCTTCTACACAATCTGACTTTGCTGCAGCCTGGAAATGAACTACTGGTTTCGTCTGGTCAGAGGAGAACTGGCCCCCCAACTGAGCCTGGTTTCTCCCAAGGTTTTTTTCTCCATTCTGTCACCGATGGAGTTTAGGTTCCTTGCCGCTGTCGCCTCTGGCTAGCTTAGTTGGGGTCACTTCATCTACAGCGATATCGTTGACTTGATTGCAAATAAATGCACAGACACTATTTAACTGAACAGAGATGACATCACTGAATTCAATGATGAACTGCCTTTAACTATCATTTTGCATTATTGACACACTGTTTTCCTAATGAATGTTGTTCAGTTGCTTTGATGCAATGTATTTTGTTTAAAGCGCTATATAAATAAAGTGACTTGACCTGACTTGACATCACAACTGTAACTATATTTAAATTAGAAAGCAGAACACTTAGACATCAGTCCATGTGGTTCTTGACTGTTACATGTGTTTATTTGATTAATATAGCTTTGTGTTAAAACTGAAAGAATTTTTGGAAAATAATGTCATGTAATGAGTGAGATGGAGACTAAGAGAAATGTTTGGAATGGCCTCGAGTGTGGCAGTCAGACATCAGCAGGAGGTGATTAGCTTCAGACACTCACCCTCACATTTCCACATTAACACGGAGTAGCGTGATCAGTACTCGGCTCCATAACAAGCATTTTATAATGACATACTCATTTCACAGGACTGCATCCCTCAGGCAGACCCTCTGTGTCCCTCTCCTGCTATTGAGAGAGATCAAATCCAGTTGATAGCTGCACAGCGCTATGATACAGAAAATCTAATTCCGAATGATGTGCACATTTGAAAGCAATTATGTGCACCTCACACCACATGCATTTTTACAGAATTTCTTAAGCTATTTTATTGACAGAAAAATAGATTGACAGATGCGGATGGTTGCGTGTGTTTTCTGGATTAGCGCTCTGAAATGGCTGTGCTGAAGTCATTGTTACCACGACTGCTGGAGTGTCTGGGTCTTTAAAACACACTGCCTGCAGCACTACGCAATGAGCCACCCGCACAGCACACACACACACACACACACACACGGTGTGCGGACACATACACATGCATGATGCACATCTAAAGTCATGATACACACACTCTCAACCACACACATTTAGTGTCACCACATCCCTGGAGCTGGGGGGATGGGAGAAGCGATGGAGACAGAGCAAGCGAACGAGGGAGGGGTGGAGAGACGGACCGCCAGGCTCGTGGAGGGGAGTCGATGGAATTCTGCAGGTTGCCGTGGAGAACATGTCAATACTGTATTGAGCACTTTGCAGCCACAGGGTAAGAAAGTGAGCAAAATGTGTTCTGAAGCAAAGTGTGTGCGGCCGTGCACATATCCACAACCTGCAGGTAACCCTCAAACAAAAGAAATGCAAGAACAGTGTTTGGTGTTTATTTTGGAATACTGCACTCCTGGTCTGTTTAAGAAAGGGCCATACAATGTTTAAGTTTTATTTTCAAATTTGTAGGTGTCCAGGTACAAAAACCGAATAATCAAATGTAAAATGGCACTGCATAGTCTTCACTGTAAAAATTAAATATACAGCTTCAACATTTCTCACATAATCACAGTTTATTTGGTATAGTTTAGAAAATGGTAATAAAATATGACAAGAACTTGTCACGGTTCATGAATGCACCATTTCCTGCTCGTCTCATGTTACGTCATGTAGATTGTTTCATGTGGGTGTTACCGCTGATCATCTGATCAGCGGCAGCTGCAGCTCATTCTACCAGCCTACTTAATGCCCTGTCTTTCGTCTCTTGTTTGTCAGATCGTTGTTTGAGGTCCTCCGTTATTCTTGTCTGTGTTCCATCTGCTCAGTTACGTTTGTGTCTTGTTCCTGTTCGGTCGCTATTGGAATTACCAGTCATCATACGGATCCCTCACCATCACCCACCTGCGCACTCAATCACCTCCTCACCAGTCTGTGCTGCCATCGAGGTCCCTGTGTCACCCACCATCAACCCAGCCTGGCAATACTTCTCTAATAAACATCATTTACTTGCAACTGCTTCCTGTCCTTAATTCGAACGTGACAGAACGATCTGACCACCCATGGAAGCAGCGAGTAACCCATCACCGGCGTTGGAAGAGTTCCTCAGCGCCAGTGCTCGAAGGATGGACTCCCAGGAACGGAATCTTAACGACACTGGTTGCACTGTTCAGGTTTTGGTGGCTCAGGTGTCCGAGCTCACCCAGCAATTACAGCTTCTGCGAGCCCCCACTGCGCCGCTCACACTGCCCGTTCCTCCCACACCATCGGAGACCCCCTCCCAGCCGGAACCATGCCTTCCTATTCCGGAAACCTACTCGGGTGAGCCAAATTTCTGTAGAGCTTTCTTAACACAATGCGATATGCACTTCTCTCTTCAACCCAGGACCTTCTCCGACGAACAAGCCAAGGTGGCGTTCGTGTTGACACTGCTCACTGGGAGGGCGGCATTATGGGGAACGGCTGTGTGGGAGAATCAAGATCCATGCTGCGCCTCGTTCCAGACACTCTCCGCTGAGATGAAGCGGGTCTTTGATCGAGCCGTCGCCGGGAGAGAGGCGGCTAGGAAGCTAGCCGAATAACGTCAAGGAGAGAGATCAGTTTCAGACTTTTCTATCGAGTTCCGCACCCTGGCGGTGGAGTGTCAATGGAACGAGGAGGCGCAGTGGGACATGTTCCTGCATGGGCTGGCTGACTGCGTCCAGAGGGAGATCTACGCCCTGGACCTTCCGACCTCACTCAATGGGCTCATTGAGCTGGCACTGAGGGTAGATGCACGACTAACATGAGTAGAACGACGTAACCTACCCAGTCCCACACCGAGAGCCCATACGGATGTTCGAGTCAGCGGCAGGGACGCGGCCAGCCCCTCCTACGATCACGGGCCCATGCAGGTAGGGCGAGCTCGGCTTTCCCGGGAGGAGAAGGAGAGGCGGAGGTCCCTGGGTCTGTGCCTTTACTGCGGGGAGACCAGTCATCACACCTACATCTGTCCGGTAAAAGGCCAAGCCCGGTAGTAAGTATGAGGCTACTATCGGGTGGGATCTCCGCCGAGAAGACCTCATCATCATCCACGCTCCTCCTGGTAAGACTAAGATGGTCAGCACAACTTCACGACTGTCAAGCACTTCTGGACTCCGGGGCTGAAGGTAATTTCATGGACTATGCACTCGCACACAGACTTCAAATTCCCCTCAGAGCCCTTACTCACCAGATCACGGTTCACACCCTCAATGGACAGAGACTGCGGGTCATCTCACACATCACAGAAAACATTACCCTCATCACATCAGGCAACCACTCAGAAATCATCTCATTCTACATCCTTGACTCTCCCCTTGCACCCATAGTACTTGGTCATCCCTGGCTCCACCGTCACAACCCCAAAATAGACTGGCAATTGCATTCCATCCTGGCCTGGAGTAACAAGTGTCATGAGTCTTGTCTAGTGTCTGCTTGTCCGTCTGTTTCTATGTCTGTGTTTCAGGAGGAAGCAGTGGAATTGTCTTACGTGCCCGAGGAGTACCTCCACCTGAAGAAAGTGTTCAGTAAGTCTCGTGCTGCCTCTCTCCCTCCGCATCGTCCCTATGACTGTGCCATAGATTTACTGTCAGGTAAGTCTCCGCCTAAAGGCAAATTATATTCACTTTCTGTCCCAGAAAGGGAGGCTATTGAGAAATATATTTTGATTCTCTAGCTTCGAAGTTCATCCGCCCTTCCTCTTCTCCAGCGGGGGCGGGGTTCTTTTTTGTAGGGAAGAAAGACGGATCGCTGCGACCTTGTATTGATTACCGGGGACTGAACAACATCACGGTAAATAATACTTACCCTTTGCCGTTGATGTCTTCAGCCTTCAAGAGGTTGCAGGGAGCGTCGATCTTCACGAAATTGGACTTACGTAATGCTTATCCTTTGGTCCGTATCAGGGAGGGGGATGAATGGAAGACCGCTTTTAACACCCCCAGGGGGCACTTTGAATACTTGGTCATGCCCTTTGGGCTGTCCAACTCCCCAGCGGTCTTCCACGCATTCGTCAACGACGTGCTGCGAGATATGATTGATCAATTCATATATGTCTACCTGGACGACATATTTATTTGTTCCTCTTCTCTCCAGGAACACGTGCAGCACGTTCGACGAGTGCTTCAGAGGTTGCTAGAGAATGGGCTTTGTGTCAAGGCGGAGAAATGCGCTTTTCATGCACAGTCTGTTCCGTTTTTTGGGTATATCGTGTCGACTGAGGGAATATGCATGGATCCCGAGAAGGTTAAGGCTGTGGTAGAGTGGCCAAGTCCAGATTCCAGTAAGGCCCTACAGAGGTTTCTGGGGTTCGCCAACTTCTACCGGCGTTTTATTCGCAACTTCAGTCAACTAGCCGCACATCTGACTGCCTTGACCTCCCCCAAAACTACGTTCAGGTGGTCAGACACAGCCGAGGCTGTGTTTGTCAAACTGAAGAGCTGCTTCCTTTCAGCCCCTATCCTAATCACCCCTGATCCATCACATCAGTTTGTGGTGGAGGTTGACGCGTCGAAGGTGGGGGTAGGTGCGGTGTTATCCCAACGTTCTCCCTCAGACGACAAGATGCACCCGCGCTTTTTTTTTCATATCAATTATCCCCTGCCGAACGCAATAATGATATTGGTAACCGAGAATTGTTGGCAGTCAATTGGAGGAATGGCGCCAACTGGTTAGAAGGCTCGGGGGTTCCTTTTATAGTATGGACTGACCACAAGAATTTAGAATACATTAGTACTGCCAAAAGGTTGAACTCCAGGCAGGCTCGGTGGGCACTTTTTTCGGACGTTTTGATTTTACTCTCTCGTACCGCCCGGGTTCCAAGAACATCAAACCCGATTCTTTGTCGCGCATTTTTGACCGTTCCGAACGCCCGTCTACTCCCGAGTGTATTTTACCTGAGACATTAGGGGTCTCCACACTCACATGGGAGGTTGAATCGAAGGTCAAGACGGCCTTAGAAGGGGTAACACCTCCGCCCGGGTGCCCACCGAATCGATTATTTGTGCTGGAGGGATTAACGGTCCAACGTCATTCAGTGGGGGCATTGCTCTAATGTGGCTTGTCATCCAGGAGTTAACCGTACTAAATTTTTGGTTAAGCAACGATTCTGGTGGCCACTTATGACTCGCGACATTCACAGTTTTGTTTTGGCTTGCTCGGTTTGCGCCACTGGTAAGACTTCCAATCAACCCCCTGATGGGTTACTTCAACCGCTGCCGGTCCCTTCGAGACCCTGGTCCCATATCGCACTAGATTTTATTACCGCCCTCCGGTCCTCCCAGGGCAACATGGTAGTTTTGACCGTGGTGGACCGGTTCTCGAAGGCGGCCCACTTTATTCCCTTGCCCAAAATTACCCTCAACCAAGGAGACAGCGTTGACCGTTGTAGATCACGTCTTTCGTTTACATGGCCTCCCGACAGACATGGTCTCCGACAGAGGACCCCAATTTGTGTCAAAATTTTGGCGTGAATTTTGTAGATTACTGGGAGCGACTGTAAGTCTGTCGTCAGGGTTTCATCCCCAGAGCAATGGTCAAACCGAGAGAGCCAACCAAGATTTGCAAAGGGTGTTGCGATGTTTGGTCTCCAAGAATCCTTCCTCCTGGAGCCAACAACTGTCAATGGTGGAGTACGCCCACAATACATTACCAATATCAGCTACGGGCCTATCTCCGTTTGAGTGTAGTGTAGGATACCAGCCACCAATTTTTCCCAGTCTGGAATCCGAAGTCACGGTCCCCTCCGTTCACGCCTTTGTCCAGAGGTGTCACCATACTTGGACTAGAGCCCGCGAGACTCTACTCCAAGTGGGGGTGCGCACCAAGGCTAAAGCCGACCGCCACCGGTCTAGGCCTCCCGTATACATCGTGGGTCAAAAAGTGTGGCTTTCTACCAAGAACATTCCTCTCCGTTCCGTCTCTAATAAACTGGCTCCCAAATTTATTGGCCCGTTCACTGTCACCGAGATCATTAGTCTGGTGGCAGTCCGCCTTCCTCCACTTCCTCCAGCGTACAGGAGAATTCATCCTGCCTTTCATTTATCAAAAATAAAGCCTGTATTTCATTCTCCGATTAATCCGCCTGGAGGCGTCTTTAGGAGGAGGGGTACTGTCAAGGTTCATGAATGCACCGTTTCCTGCTCGTCTCATGTTACATCATGTTGATTGTTTCATGTGGGTGTTACCGCTAATAACATAAGACGTACTTTGATGACATCGGGAAAGAGCGTAGGCTCATGGGAGTTGTTGTTCATTGGAACACGCGCTCTGTCGCTCCCCACATTCCTCACTCATTTTAACTGAGGCCGGCGACACACTGGATGCGTGGCGCAAGCGTCTCAGCTGCGTGGCGTGTCAGTTTTTAATTCGGCTCCCATGTTAATAGGTTAGAGCTTGCAGACGGCCTGTGTGAGCCGCGCGTCTCAAACATAGTCTATTTTGCCGTCAATACTGTTGACGGTGTCCTTTATCAGTAGGCTTTATATTTATGTTCAACATGAAGTATAGATATTGTTGTCATGAAGACAAGAGCCTGGTCTGTCAGCGGTCTCCCTTCACCTACAGTAGCAGCAGCCTAGTATTTTGACAATCACGTCTTTTCGAACGGAGAGATATATGAATTATCAGAACCCTATCAAATCAATATTCCATCTAGCTAGTAGTAATATATGTTAAAAAACATGGTTTTCGCTTTCGTTAATAATTATAATTACGTTTATACTATGATATCGAACAAGATGGTGAACTGCATTTGAAGCTACTTTATCCAGCTAGATATAGAACACATGTAGATTTACATTATACTCTACATGAGAGCTAGTCCGTCTGCGTTTTACACAAGACATCATTGTTTCACAAAATATACGGATAGATATAACGTTAGTTAGCTGAATGGATGCATACCTGTTTATTAGAATGCAAGCATCTCTCTGTAGTTTCAGCTTGTCACGAAGCTCTCTCTATCTTGGAAATGCAACTCCAATATTTACCCGTGTCTCGTTTCTTCTCTTGTCCCAAAACCTTCTCAGGTCATTTATTTCACCCGTACGTTTGCGCTTCACAGAACGTGCAGGCAAAGCATAATCATGATCCATAACTAAGTTATTGATTGAGGTATAAATACGAATATAAACAATATAAATATAAAATATAATAGTCTCGACCAAGGCTAGCTACTACTTTTTCTTCTTCGTCTCGTCTTTGCTTCTGTTCACCTTTGTATTTGGCGGCTCCGCCGGGTTCCGCAGGAAGTTAGATAAACTAGAGGGGTCAAAGTTTATATGACGCCATAGACGGGCGACAAAACGGAAATAAAGAAACGTGCCGTGTCTTCTAATTAAACTATAATTTTCTCCGGATTTGAAAGTTTGTGGAAACTTTTGGGATAATGTAAGTACACAACTAAAAAATATATATAACATAGATATAGTGATTTCTGCTATTTTTAAAGCAGAAAAATTACATATTGCGCTTTTAATTCGAACGTGACAGAACTCAGAGTTAAACTGTCAGAACAAATTCATCTTGATAATGTCAGATAACTTTGATAGAAAGATATGTAATGGATTACAATCAACCAAAAATTCAGACAACTTTTAGTATGAACATTTTTATAATACTTTATTATACTTTGTTAAACAATTATCAAGCAATGCTTCGTTCTGCTCAGTCTGTGGTGTAAAAAAGTTGCATTAGTAATTGAAGAAAAAACACTTGTCAAGAAAAACATGGTCAGGTCAAAGTGTCTGAATATTTTTTAGTCCCATTTTTTTATTTATAAATTTTACTGGTAGTACACTGTATGAAGATATAATATTTGTGTATAATATTTCAGTTTGCTTTATATTGCTATACTCACTTACATACATAAACTATAATATCCTGCACCCACTAGTAAGAATATCAATAGTACTGTATATCTGGTGTGTGAATAAATTTTGGTTTGACTGGGGATTCATTCTTGTTAAAACTACAAATTAATTCAGTCAAGAGAGTAGTTTTCTCTCTTTCATTTTCTTGGATTAACATTAATTAAGCACGAACATGGCGCGCAAGTACTCAGTTGAGTTTTTTCACGTCTTGTAGTTGAATGCTTTAGCCTCTTTTGAATATTTAAATTGGCAAGGCTTAAAAACCTGTACAAATGATAACATTTTGTGACGATGAGCATCAGTGACCTGTCAACTGAGCGTCTTTATAGGCTGGCCTCAGTCAGTTGGCTGAGATCGCTCGGGCCCCCACTTAGTCGTGGGCCCCAATAATCGTCACCACCTTTCACCCCACTAGACAGCCCTGGTTTAGAGTCAATTAAAAGTGTTTTTTTAAATATCTTTTCATTTAAATGCACTTGCAAATCCTGCTGTTTTTACAAACACAAATCTGCTGTTCCATGAACCTAGTTTTTAGCATTAATAGTTCTTTAATGTAACAAACATGTTACCACTCTTTACAACAAGTTGTGTGAACTTAAAATAAGCACATACTACTGTAAGCCTGTGCACCTGCCATAGGACTTCATATCTTTGAAACATCTCCAACTTAGCACACTTGAATCCCTTTCATGCACCAGTGCCCATCACCTCTGTCATGCAAATCCTTGGTTTTCTATCTTGCCCATGGAACAAGGCCATTGATTGGGAGTACCTAACTTGTGGGGAGGCTATAATTTGCCTGTTTGCATGTTAATATCCTGGAGCAGGAGAGAGAGAAAGAGGAACAGATTTACTTACAGTCAAAACTCATCAGCAGCTTGCCACAAATGATCCCTCAGCAAAGTCCTGACTGGAGACAAGTAATTTTCATATCAATTACATGCTGGATTATCATATTTCAGGAAAATGACTAAACGTGAAATGCATGGTGGTTGCTTTTGAGTACTTGCAAAGCAATATATGGTTACCGAGAAATGTCATGATTAATGAGAAACTTATTATTAATAAAACCAAAAGTTTAACCAAAAAAGTTTATTTGTCAATGTTTCGCATAAGTCTACTCTTTAATAACCAAATGTAGTTTATCTTCATATTGACCACATAGCTTTTTGTTTATTTGTTGAAATCTAAATATTTATCCACACTATAAAATGTGTTGTTTTAGTTAACCTAAAATTTTATTCATGTTGTAAAATTTAAATTAAATGGATTTATTTAAATCAAAAATAAGATTAAATATCAATCAATCAACCTGACTGTATAAGTTTACACCAACCAAAGTAACTTTCATGTCATGTAGCAAAACTTTCGAGTAATGAAATTTTTCTCTTTTTACAAGATAAGGGGGTGAGGAGGACATTTTTACACTGATTGTTGCTAATTAGTTTATATATAAAGTAACAGTCTCAACAATAAAAGCAGCCTCTGTAAAGATGCTGTATAATTAAATGTTAAATGCATCCATTATTAAAAGCTAGTCAATAATAGCAAGCTATATTCATATGAATTATTTAAAAAAATATTACATGCTTAAAGGACTATTATCAGTAGTGTAATTGATCTGGTCATGGAAACCTTTCCAATGTATGTGAAATATTAATAATAATAATACTAATTAGATACTGAGAATAATTTGGTAGTAAAACAAAGTGTTGCACGTTTTCTTGGTGCACAGAAAAGTATATTTATTTTGTACATCATTTGCAACTGCTTTTTTTCACTTAATTAGAAGCACCAAAAATTAAATTGTCCTCTGTAATAGGGACTAATGAAAAGAGATTTAGAATTTATTTTAAAATGCAAAGTTGAATAATAATAATAATAAATAAATAAAAAAAACTACAAATCTCTGTAAACACTTAAGTGTGTCCCATAAGGCAGTGGCTCCCAATCCTGGTCCTGGAGAACCCCAACACTGCACATTTGATATGTCTCCCTGATCAAACACACCTGATTCAACTCATAAGCTCATCAGTGAAGACTCCAAGACCTCAAAAGTGTGTTTGTCAGATAAGAGAGACACCAAAACCGTGCAGTGTTGGGGCTCTCCAGGACCAGGATTGGGAACCACTACTATCCGGTCATGAAAAGTTCGGCACACACTTTTGGTCACCATGCTCACTCGAACACTTGGGCTAAACACAGGAAATACGTCAAATAAATAATCAAGTGGTCAAGTGCAAAGATGGCAAGTGTGGGTATTTGGACAGTGCAAAAGTTTAAGAAACAACAAATGCTGTGCAATTTATAACAGCAGTTTGATAAAAAGGTAAAACTAACACAGACTTACTGCTGCAAATGTCTGCCTCCGCAGCTTTCTGTCTTCTCCATTTTTGAAGGAATACCTCTCCACAAACACCACTGGGATGACTGCTTCCTTTACATCTTTTCAGCTAAAAAATATATACAGTACAGACCAAAATTTTGGACACACCTTCTCATTCAAAGAGTTTTCTTTATTTTCATGACTATGAAAATTGTAGATTCACACTGAAGGCATCAAAACTATGAATTAACACATGTGGAATTATATATGGAATTATATACATAACAAAAAAGTGTGAAACAACTGAAAATATGTCATATTCTAGGATCTTCAAAGTAGCCACCTTTTGCTTTGATTAAAAGGTATCAAAAGCATGGTACAGTAAATGTGTGATATCTGTCATGTAAAAGCACATCAAAAACGACCATTACAGTTGAACAACAATAGTTAGTTTGATGATTATTGTATTGTTGTATTGATTTTTAATATACCATAGTAAAACTACAGTTACTGCGGTAAAAACATGGTAAATGTCCCGTTCCTGGCTTTGAACCTGAAATGAATATATTGAAAGTCTATGGCACGTCACGTGACCGATAGAGTTTAATCACACTAGTTAGCAGGTGTGTTCATTTAGTTAAACGCAATGAAACTCAAACACAGCCTCGGATGACTGATATAATACAGCGAGTAAACAATACGGCGCTAATCTGTTTAATAAAGAAGAGAGAATACATTTCATAACAGGCATTAAAAGAGCGTATTTACGTCTACTCACCGAATCTGTGGCACATGTAAACTGATGGAAAGTATAGCGATGTGTGCTGAATGAGATTTCTTGAATGTGATTTCATAGCGATAAACTATGAATAAGCAAGAAGCGAGAATGGGTTGTAAGAAAACGATTAAACTGCTTACTTGCACGCGCCTTGGAGTGTTGTTAAACTCACCTTTTAATGCCGTTTTTCCTGCAGTTGAGCATTGCTTTGGTCAAACTCACAGCTGAATACTGTTTTACCTGGAGTTGAGCGTTGTTAAACTCACCGCTGAATGCTGTTTTACCTGCAGTTGAGTGTTGTTAAACTCACCACTGATGAACGAGCTAACGTTAAGCCTTTGCACAGAGAGCACTTTGATATCAGATTGCGAGGATTTTTAAACCTCAAAAACCAGTTGGAGGGCCAGATAAAATTCATCTGGCGGCCTTCATTTGACTCGCCCTGTCATATATAATTATTTGTAGCCTATTCTTTTTTATTTTTATTTATTTAGTCTCGACCCATACAAGGCAGTCAACGAGTTGCGGTGTGCTGACCCAAGACGTCAAATTTAAACGTTGTTGAGTTCTATAGAAGTCTATCGGACTAACCTGCACGTTGAAAAATGATGCCAAAGGTATACCCAGTGCGTCAAAAAAGTGACGCCAGATCCCTTGACCATGCGTCAGACATTTGACGAGTAGGGAGTGAGACTGTGTTGTTTCAGACTGTTTTAATAGTGTGGATCTGCTCCTCATGTGACTCTATACAAAAAAGAGGTGCTCATGTCACATAACTTAAATGCGCTGTGTTTCTCTGAGGAAAACAAACAAAAAGAAGCTTCAGTTACTTAGTACTCAAAATTGTAAATTATCACACTGTAAAAAAAAAAAAAACACAAAAAAAAATGTTTTTACAAAAATGTCAGCTGTGGTTGCCAGAATAAAATAATAATAGTAATTAAAAAAATGAGGAACACTCTAGTTTGGAAATCAATTCTCACTATTAACAACTTTTGCTTTAATTAACTACTAATTTGCTGCTTATCAATAGTTAGTAAGGTAGTTGTTAAGTTTAGGGTTATGGGATCAAAATACGGTCTTGTAGAATGAGGTATCAATATGTGCTTTATAAGTACTAATAAACAGCCAACAAGCTAGTTATATGCGTGCTATTAAGAATCTAGTTAATAGTGTGAATTGGTCCCTAAAGTAAAGTGTTACTGTACAAATGTAACTTAAAAACTTTACAGAACCTGTACATTTTACATTTTAAAACTGTACAAAGAAAAAAATATAGCCTATATTTAAAATGACTTAATCTAATAAACCCCTCTATACATGTATGTATGTATGTATGTATGTATGTATATATATATATATACACACACATACAGTCATGGCAGTGACATAAGTTTTGTGTTTTGCAAAGTTTGCTACTTCATTATTTGTAGATAATTTTTCCACGTTTTTATGGTATACTGAAAAACAATGATAAGCATATAAGTTTTAAAGGGTTTTATTGGCAAAAATATATAATGAATCAATATTTACAGTGTTGACCCTTGTTCTTCATAATCTCTGCAATTTGCTCTGTTGGATAATAGTTTATTGGCCAAATCCTGACTGATGGCAATCCATTCTTATCTTATTATTTCTCAGAGCTGATCAAAATTTGTGGGCTTCTGCTTGTCCACTCGCCTTTTGAAGACTGACCACAGGGTCTCTATGGGACTGAAATCCAGGGAGTTGGCTTTCCACAGATCAAAAATGTAATGTAATGATCTTCGAGCCATTTCTTTATCACTCTTGCTTTGTGACACGGTGCTCCATCATGCTGGAAAATACACGGATCCTCACTAAATTGCTCAAAGATCATTGGAAGAAGTCGCTTTTGCAGGAAGTTTTGATATAATTATTCATTCATAGCAGTGTTTGTGGACATAATTATGAGAGAATCCACTCCCCTGGTTGAAAAGCAACCACACACATTGTTGGTCTCAGGATGCTTCACTGTTGGCACAACACAGGACTCATGGTAGAGTTCACCTTTTCTTCTCCGAACAATCGATTTTCCAGATGACCCCAAACAGTCAGAAGCGAGCTTCATCAGAGAAAACAACTTTGCACCAGTCTTCTGCTGTCCAATCCTTGTACTTCCTGCAGAAATTCTGTCTGTCCTAACATTTTTCTTAGAAAGAAATGGCTTCTTTGCTGCCCTTCTTGACTCCATTCCGTTCTCCAAAAGTCTTAACATTTACATTTATGCATTTAGCAGATGCTTTTATGACATGTATAATCCAGTAAATGGTTCTTTCAAGTGCAATATTCTTTATAGCAATTTCTTTGCATGTGAGGCCATTTTGAAGTAAAGCAATGATTGCTGCACATCTTTTCTTGGAGGTGACAATAACAAGAACACAATGATCGGAAGAGCTTCTTCCCATCAGTCTGCTCTTACAATCTAATAAATATGATAGTGATTTTACCTGACTAGTACTCATTCACTCTTTCACAAGTGCTGCTGATATGATTATTAAATTAATGTTAGCTGGTCATTTTGTGTCAGAATCAAAAACAGTAATTTTATTTTAAAGTTCTTTTTTTTTTTTTTTTTTTTTTTTTGGGCAATGAAGCTTTTAGCAATTATTTAAAATGCATCTGATAACTCTGCACAATAATCTATGAACAATATAAATTAACACCACAACAGCTGAAGCATCTTATAACTCTACACAATAATCTATGAACAATATAAATGAACACCACAACAGCTGAAGCAGCAAATTCGGCCATGACTACACAAAATGTATGTCATGGCCGAAACTTTTTTTGTTATATATATATATATATATATATATATATATATATATATATATGTGTGCGTGTGTCATGTACATACTGACAACCACCCCTAATAACACAGGCGGTACCCTTTCCTCTTGCTGAGGTAAATACTAATAAAGAAGGTGCATACACAAACATAAAACACCATTATGGTAACCACTAGTGGTGCCAGGATTTTTATTGTAGGTGGACCTCCAGAAAACTGGAATAAATTAAGACCCCCCAAAAACAAAACAAAAAACAAAACAAAAAACAAAACAAAAAACAGTTTCCTTCATCTCCGTTTCAGCGCTTCCAGTTTCTTATAAATTCAGAATGAATCGACATGAAATGTATCCGCCAATGTATCCGCCAAATGTATCCGTCATTCTTTTCATTGGATCACTTGCTGTTGACGATGCAGAGTCCACACGTGGGGTAAGAAGCCGCTGATTGGCTGAGAAGCTTTCACTCAAAGCTTTCCTCAGGCTGCTTATTGGATGAACCGCTAGAATGAAAATCACTCACTACTCATAGGCCTGGGACAAAATGGGTGGGCCCAGACCTTATGGTAGCGCCGCGGCTGATGGTAACACACAATGCTAAATGCAAAAAATATTAATTTAACAACATAAGAAATAAAATAAAACCCTAAGGTAAATAACAGAGAAATTCTTAGAAAAAACAGCAAATGTTAAGTGATAGAGAATTGAATGAATGTAAATTATTATTATTATTATTTTATTATTTTAATTATTAGATGACAAACTTTGACTTTCAAACACTGTACCATCAAATGACGTCATTTTTGATAGATTGATGCTTTTCACCATATTTAGTAAGGGATCATACTTTTAAACAATTAACAGGTTTTAAGCAATTAAAACACTGAAGGCAAGTACAACCCGAATTCCAGAAAAGTTGGGACGTTTTTTCAATTTTAATAAAATGAAAACTAAAGGAATTTCAAATCACATGAGCCAATATTTTATTCACAATAGAACATAGATAACGTAGCAAATGTTTAAACTGAGAAATTGTACACTTTTATCCACTTAATTAGCTCATTTAAAATTTAATGCCTGCTACAGGTCTCAAAAAAGTTGGCACGGGGGCAACAAATGGCTAAAAAAGCAAGCAGTTTTGAAAAGATTCAGCTGGGAGAACATCTAGTGATTAATTAAGTTAATTGATATCAGGTCTGTAACATGATTAGCTATAAAAGCTTTGTCTTAGAGAAGCAGAGTCTCTCAGAAGTAAAGATGGGCAGATGCTCTCCAATCTGTGAAAGACTGCGAAAAAAATTGTGGAAAACTTTAAAAACAATGTTCCTCAACGTCAAATTGCAAAGGCTTTGCAAATCTCATCATCTACAGTGCATAACATCATCAAAAGATTCAGAGAAACTGGAGAAATCTCTGTGCGTAAGGGACAAGGCCGGAGACCTTTATTGGATGCCCGTGGTCTTCGGGCTCTCAGACGACACTGCATCACTCATCGGCATGATTGTGTCAATGACATTACTAAATGGGCCCAGGAATACTTTCAGAAACCACTGTCGGTAAACACAATCCGCCGTGCCATCAGCAGATGCCAACTAAAGCTCTATCATGCAAAAAGGAAGCCATATGTGAACATGGTCCAGAAGCGCCGTCGTGTCCTGTGGGCCAAGGCTCATTTAAAATGGACTATTTCAAAGTGGAATAGTGTTTTATGGTCAGACGAGTCCAAATGAGACATTCTTGTTGGAAATCACGGATGCCGTGTCCTCCGGGCTAAAGAGGAGGGAGACCTTCCAGCATGTTATCAGCGTTCAGTTCAAAAGCCAGCATCTCTGATGGTATGGGGGTGCATAAGTGCATACGGTATGGGCAGCTTGCATGTTTTGGAAGGCTCTGTGAATGCTGAAAGGTATATAAAGGTTTTAGAGCAACATATGCTTCCCTCCAAACAACGTCTATTTCAGGGAAGGCCTTGTTTATTTCAGCAGGACAATGCAAAACCACATACTGCAGCTATAACAACAGCATGGCTTCGTCGTAGAAGAGTCCGGGTGCTAACCTGGCCTGCCTGCAGTCCAGATCTTTCACCTATAGAGAACATTTGGCGCATCATTAAACGAAAAATATGTCAAAGACGACCACGAACTCTTCAGCAGCTGGAAATCTATATAAGGCAAGAATGGGACCAAATTCCAACAGCAAAACTCCAGCAACTCATAGCCTCAATGCCCAGACGTTTTCAAACTGTTTTGAAAAGAAAAGGAGATGCTACCCCATGGTAAACATGCCCCGTCCCAACTATTTTGAGACCTGTAGCAGAAATCAAAATTTAAATGAGCTCATTTTGTGCATAAAATTGTAAACTTTCTCAGTTTAAACATTTGCTATGTTATCTATGTTCTATTGTGAATAAAATATTGGCTCATGTGATTTGAAAGTCTTTTAGTTTTCATTTTATTAAAATTTAAAAAACGTCCCAACTTTTCCGGAATTCGGGTTGTAGACACGGAATCTAAATGCAGCAATTTAAGCATATTTAACAATATAACAAAGACGATCAAAGAAGATGAAGAACAAACTATCCACGTAATGACAAGAACAGACCAGGAACAACTAAACCTGAGGGCTATATATACAAAGGAACAAACAAAGAAAACCAAATGATACACATATGTAACCCATGAGGACTAATCAATAACCTAGGATACAAACAAAGGTGTGATCAGAAGCTATGACAAATAAAGATGAATGAAAACTCAGAGAAGGACCACAATTTAAATAATTATTTACTCATTATTCAGCAGTTCAATTGTATAGGATGACTATAGTGAAAGCTGGACATTTGTAATATCAAACATGACTGGTTCCTGTGTGTCTCGTGTTCAGATGTCATGAGAACAAACCAAATGACTGTGGGGAATAGAGTTGCATAAACATTTTTCTTAATTCTTCATTGTATTCCACGGAGAAGTAATGGGTTTGAAAATGGTCACCAATATTGAGTATTATATTGCCAGAATTTTCATTTTGGATTGAACTATTCCTTTAAGCTGGAACTGAGAGTGCCTGCAGAGGCCTAAGGGGGGCTAAAAGGCCTCCTCTGGCTTCAACTCAGATCTTGCAGAACTAACAGTGTGTAACCCAACACTGGTTTGGCACCAGTTAGCACAGACGCTCACATAAGTTCTCTCTTTCCCTCTCTCTCTCTTTCTTACACACAGACACACACACAGAGCACACTGGGAAATGTGAAATTAATCTGAGTGCTTATGAAAGGCCCCGGAATCTGTCAGACATGTGTATGTGTGTTTGAAGGACATTCTTGTCTAAGGGTGTGCCTATATTTTGATTTTCACAGTACATCTGCATTTCCATAGTAATGTAAAGCAAGAGGAAGTGTTAAGTGCTATCCAAGTGCACGCTTGTGTGTTCTGCATTTCCATATGCTTGTATTTGCACTCAACCTCTCATGACTGGTTCCTTCAAGTGAGTTGTTCCAGAGAACTAGGGGTGTGTCAGTGTGTGTGTTGGGTGGGGTGTGGGGGGGTGGGGGTTAACTCGAGTGTAAATTATGGATTTTGAAGAATTCCCCACTGCTGGTGGACTTTAGATTGCCAGAGATGAAGGGGGAGAAGGAGCAAAGAAGAGGTGCAGTGAGCAAACCCACAAAAGGAAGGTAGAATTTTACATATAAGTCAGAAAATAAAAGGAAAACACTGCATTCTAACAATTTCAAATTTTACCAGTAATCATGTTTCTGGTTTTATTTTTTTAATAATTCCTCATATTGCAGCCATTAGAACAGTTCACAGATTATGATCAATACTCACACACATCATATAGTTTTTTTTTTTTTGCTTGTTTGTTTTAATGGTTCCAAATTCTGTTTCTCTAGTATTGTTATTGTCGTTTTTCACTCTCTGCAGATGTGGTAGGGTTGTGTATTTATTTTGAGGTCATACATCAATATCTACTCATACTGAAAATATATGTGGGTGTAAAAACTTCACACCTTTAAAGAAGCAAGGAGGAGAACTGTGCAACGCTCATAGGAACGCTGAAGCAAACAGATCTTTATCTTCACAGTGTGAACCTGCTGGACTAAAAAAGACACCCTGCTTTCTTTAGAGCAGTTACACACAGCAGACCAAAGGGGTAAGAAGTCACTAGATAATGCAAATTCTGCTTCTAGAGCTGAGCTGTGAAACAAGAAAATTATTGTTGAACCACGTGTATGGATTGTTCTACAAGATCATTTCATATCTTCAGTTTAGTAACGCGAACACACACTTTGCATTTGGAATTTAAAGTGTAAGGTCATTTTGAGCTGCAGCATTTACTTAAGTGCAGATCACAGGAATAGCAACATTCCAGAGTTTGACCCAACAGAATGTTGACACTGTGACATTCCAAGCTAAAATGTATTTTGCATGTTTTTTGTTTTCTATCATAAGGTGGAGAATGTCATGTCAGATGGATATTCTTTTCAATTATAAAGGAAGCAGGTACACATTAAGACATACAGTAAACATACACAGTCTATATAGTAATTAATAATATATATTAATGTTAAATAATTGAGAAAATCTAAGCATGCAGTTTTTGATACAATTAATTTTATTTGTTTTACAAAAATCAGTCCTCAGGTGTGTGTGACTCAGGCTGGGTTGGTGAGTCAACCATTGGCCTGGCTTCACTCCCACAGGCCTATTATAGGCTATCAGAAAGCAGCAGTCTCCTACTCACAATTGCGTCACAATACTAACCAAAACAATTATATCCAAGTGCTGAGGAGCTCAGCAGAAAAGCAAGTTCATCCTCCACAGCCTTGGCTTCAGTAGCAAAACTGAAGATACATGCGAAAACACACACACAAATCTATTAATATATTTACTGACATATCGCTTGAGACTTATAAAAAATTATAATTAAGCACAATGCACATTTCTTAATATTAAGGATTGTATGATCTTTGAATAATATCAGTTTTTAAATGTAAGATATTTAAAGTTAACCTAATGTATACTTGCAATAGTTACATTTTGACACAATCATATATACTTCAGTGCATCTTTAGTTGGACTTCAGCACTACTTCCACACAATTAAAGTGCATAAAATTCAAAATTAGTTGTACAATTACAACTAAAAGTACTATTTAAAAAAAGTACAATTGCTGTCACGGTTCACAGGTCCGTTTGATCATTCTGTGTCACTGCTCTGATTGGCCATGAGCAATCAGTGACAGGTGCGTCTTGTTTCTGTGGGCCTTCTTATAGTCCTGTGTTTATCTTGTCCGGTGTCAGATTGTTGTTACTGGTTCTCTGTCATTCTCGCTCCTTGCAGTGCCATCTATTCCAGTTTGTTTGGAGTTTCTTGCCGTAGTGCTAGTGCTTGGAGTTACGGGTTCGAGTTGGCCGTGGCTCCTTTACTGTTCCTGTTTCGGTTCCTGTCTTCGAGGTATCTGCCCACTGCAGTCCCTGCGCTGCCAAGGAGTGACTGCCGACCGGAGACTTGTTCCTACCATCTGGCTTCTTTTGCTCTCTTGAACATTTAATAAAGACTATTGTTCATTCGCAACTGGATCCAGTGTTTCTTACCCTGACATAACGATCTGACCCTTATGGATCCAGCGAATGTAACCGAAGTACGAGTGATCTTCAACAGGAACGACATTCGATTTGATCGTTAGGATGAACAGATCACGGCAACCGGTCGAGCAGTTCAGGCATTGGTAGTGCAGATCTCCGATCTCACCACCCAGATAGAACCGCTGAGAGTCGAGCCTGTCCACGTGCCCACTGTGCCTACACCATCCGCAGTTTCACCCACCAGCAGACCCACCAAGCAACACGGAACCCTGTCTGTCACCGCCTGCTGCTTATTTGGGTGAGCCCAAACTCTGTGCATTTTTGACTCCAATGTTCACTGTTCTTCGCTCTGCAGCCATCATCATTTCCCACGGACGAATCCAAGGTTGCACTTGTCATCACGCTGCTGTCAGGTAGAGCGGCGCTGTGGGGAACAGCAGTATGGGAGCAGTGACATCGGTGTCTAGATTCATTCCAAACTTTCAGTAGTGAACTTAGGAAGGTGTTCGATCGGGCTGTGTCTGGCAGAGATGCGGCCTGGGTGCTGGCGGATCTACGCCGACACAACAGGTCGGCAACACAACAGTTCCTTAAGCATAAAGGAGCAACTGTATTTAAAATGCTAGAAAAGAGAGTCCATAGTTTCTGTTACATCAAGTTGTTCTGAGGTTTTGGATATGCTAAGGAATTTGGATACATCAGGAAGATAACTTAAAAAGCAGTCTTTTGTGGTAGAAGTGATGGTTCTTCCATACTTGTAACAAGAAGTAGAATTTACAATTTTGGCTATATGAAGTTTGCACACAACTAAATAATGATCTGAGATATCATCACTTGGCTGCATAATTTCAACACTATCAAAATCAATTCCATGTGACCGTATTAAATCTAGAGTATGAGTTCGACAATGAGTAGGTCCTGAAACGTGTTGTCTAACCCCAATAGAGTTCAGAATGTCTATAAATGCTGATCCCAATGCATCTTTTTCATTATCAACATGGATATTAAAATCACCAACTATTAAAACCTTATCTGCAGCCAGAACTAACTCGGATGTAAAATCACCAAACTCTTTAATAAAGTCTGTATGGTGCCCTGGTGGCCTGTATACAGTAGCCAGTACAAACATAACATGGGATTTATCATTAACATTTGTTTCTCTGGATAATGTTATATGAAGCACCATTACTTCAAACGAGTTATACTTGAAGCCTGCCCTCTGAGAAATCCTGAAAACGTGGTATTTGAAATATCATACCCAGTATACTAAATACATTTACATTAGTGCCGTCAAAGGATTAATCGCGATTAATCACATACAAAATAAAAGTTTTTGTTTGCATTATATATATATATATATATATATATATATATATATATATATATATATATATATATATATACATATATATATATATAATCTCATTCTGGCTTCATGCCTCCAAAAAATATTCGATGTATTTAAATTCAGAAATGAAAAAGGCTCATTTTAGAGTATATTTACATGCACTCAATAAATTGTATGTATGGACTGCATTATCCTACATTGTCCTCTGACAAACAGGGGTTTGGAAATCCTTTATGTATTTTCTATCTAGTGTGTGGCTTCTCCCGTGAGCAAGCCAGTTCTGTCCTGCCAGTGAAGCTGTGTAGTGCTCGATTAACCAAAGCCAGACTATACAATTTCCTCTGAAAATATTTTTGTTTTTGTTTCTCTCTCTCTCTCTCTCTCTCTCACACACACACACACACACACACACACACACAACCTCCCCTCCCCCTCTAGCTTTCGCTCTTTTTTTTCCTCCTTCCCTCTCTTCCCTCTCTAGGAGGTCATGGGTGCAGGTAATTAAAATGGAGAGGGAAAGGTTTTCCAGCTCGCTCTGCCAGCTGCTATGGGCCAGTATTACACAGACTGCTGCTGACCCAGTGCCCTGACAGAGACACAGAGGCTATGAGAGAACACAAAAAAACATTTCTGCCCAGCAGAGGACACACACAGATTCATTTGCTCACACACATACACACAATGGAACTGTGGTGCTTTCATATTACAGTGCTTACAGGACAGGACTGATATTAAACCTTCTAGTTAGGATTATTTCTAACCCCTCACAGTATTAAATGCCTGCAGTCTGAATAACATAAAGGCTAAATTCAAACTTGAATTCAAACCCCAAAATACTAATTTCATCACATCATTTACTCACCCTTATGTTGTTCAAATCCTGTGTGCATTTATTACTTCCGTGAAACACAAAAGAAGATATTTCAAAGAACTGTTTGGACCCCACTGTCTTCCATTATGGCCAAAAAACAAACCACAAACAATAAGACAAAACTGACATATTTTATTCATAGTATCTTGATTTGTGTTCCACAGATTAAAGCAAGTAATTTAGGTAAATGAATAAAGACATAATTGCAACCTAGGCTCAATGTAAAAACAAGCCTCTGTAATCATCCAAAATAATTACCTACATTCAATTCACCATAGAAGCAGCAAAATGACAATAGCTTTTATTCCTTTTCAAACTCTGATGACACAGATTATCGATTAATAAAGGCTTATTTCTGAACAGTCCCTTGCATAATACTATGTTATTAAAACAAATTAATAAATTTTTACATTTGCATTATTAACCAGCTCCATTTGTATGGCTTTTCTAAACTCACATGGTACAGGATTGCACTTGAGTTCTGATATTCTATCAGAACTCAAAGATGTGTGGAATCAAGCAGAAAATTGCATTTTTATTGTTTTTATTTCACATTTGCTTATGCTAACAGATTACAACTGAACATTCACTTTTTTTTTTTGCACAACTCACCGGAGATTTCATTCCAGAACTGCACCTGCTTTAAACACACTCACATTCATGTCGATAATTACATTTACATTTACATTTAATCATTTAGCAGACGCTTTTATCCAAAGCGACTTACAAATGAGAACAATAGAAGCAGTCAGGTCAACAAGAGAACAACAACAGTATACAAGTGCCATGACAAGTCTCAGTTAGTCTAGTATAGAACGCATATTATTATTATTATTATTTTTTTTTTTTAATTAAAAGACAAGAAAAGGAAAAGTGCTAGTGTTAGTTGGTTAAGTGCAGGCGAAAAAGATGAGTCCTTAGCCGTTTCTTGAAAATGAGTAAAGACTCAGCTGTACGAATTGAGATTGGGAGGTCATTCCACCAGCTGGGCACAGTCCAGGAAAAGGTCCGTGAGAGTGATTTTGAACTTCTTTGGGATGGTACCACAAGGCGTCGATCACTTGCAGAGCGCAAACTTCTGGAGGGCACATAAGATTTAACCAATGAGTTTAGGTAAGTTGGTGCCGTGCCAGTGGTCGTCTTGTAGGCTAGCATCAGTACCTTGAATTTGATGCGAGCAGCTACTGGTAGCCAGTGTAACCTGATGAGGAGTAACGTGAGCTTTTTTTGGCTCATTGAAGATAACCCTCGCTGCTGCATTCTGGATCAATTGCAGAGGCTTGACAGTACATGCAGGAAGGCCCGCCAGGAGAGCATTACAATAGTCCAGTCTGGAGAGAACAAGCGCTTGGACAAGAAGTTGGGTTGCTTGTTCTGACAGGAAGGGTCTAATCTTCCTAATGTTGTATAAGGCAAACCTGCAGGACCGGGTAGTTGTAGCAATGTGGTTTGTGAAGCTTAACTGATGATCCATCACAACTCCTAGGTTTCTAGCTGTCCTCGAAGGAGTAATGGTTGATGAGCCCAGCTATATAGAGAAGTTGTGATGAAGCAATGGTTTAGCTGGAATCACCAGGAGTTCTGTCTTCGTAAGGTTAAGCTGAAGGTGATGGTCATTCATCCAGCTAGAGATGTCACTCAGACAGGCTGAAATGCGAGCAGCTACCGTCGGGTCATCTGGTTGGAATGAGAGGTAGAGTTGGGTGTCATCAGCGTAGCAGTGATAAGAAAAGCCATGCTTCTGAATGACAGATCCTAATGATGTCATGTAGATTGAGAAGAGAAGTGGTCCAAGTACTGAGCCTTGAGGAACCCCAGTAGCAAGGTGGTGTGATTTTGAAACATCACCCCTCCAAGACACACTAAAGGATCTGTCAGAGAGGTAGGACTTAACCCACAGGAGTGCAGTTCCAGAGATGCCCATCTTTCTGAGGGTGGACAGGAGAATCTGGTGATTAACAGTGTCAAAAGCAGCAGAAAGGTCCAGTAAGATGAGTACCGAAGATTTTGAAGCTGCTCTTGCTAGTCGCAGGGCTTCAGTAACTGAGAGCAGAGCAGTCTCAGTTGAGTGGCCACTTTTGAAGCCAGATTGGTTGCTGTCCAGGAGGTTGTTCTGTACAAGGAACATAGAAAACTGGTTGAACACAGCTCGCTCAAGTGTCTTTGCAATGAATGGAAGAAGGGATACCGGTCTGTAGTTTTCAAGAAGCGCTGGATTCAGAGATGGTTTCTTGAGCAGTGGGCTTACCCGAGCCTGCTTGAATGCTGAGGGAAATGTTCCAGAGTGAAGAGAGGAGTTGATAACGTGAGTAAGCGAAGGCATGACTGAAGAAGAGATCGCTTGAAGGAGGTGAGTGGGGATCGGATCAAGTGGACAAGTAGTAGGATGATTGGACAGGAGAAGTTTGGAGACGTCCATCTCTGAGAGTGGGGAGAAGGAAGAGAAAGATTGTGCATCGGTTATTGTGAAGTTGTCCTCAGTCTGCGGTGTGGAGAATTGGTCGCTGATGCACATGTGCACACGCTAATATGCACATGCACATACAAACACACATATGCACATAAAAAAAACCCAAAAAACATTTTCCTCATAAGAATGATTCATGCACTCACAGCACTTTATGATCCTATATCCAATTTCATTTTCCCTTTCACAGACATGATCACTCATGTGAAATTGAGTGTCTACATGTATACAGGAGATAATGACACTGATTCAGTTGCCTCTGGTAGACTCATTGCAGTGACAAATAATTATTGTCACCTGACATACAGAGCACATCCATGCCTCATACACACACTCTAGCCTGTGTTTTGCTCGCTCGCTCTCTCTGGCTGTGGTATTTTATTTGACAGTTTGGTTAGAGCTGCCTGATTTCGATTTATGACCATATTACAGTCATTACCCAAACACGTGTCACAGCACAACTTTACAGTGCTGCATGGAACAAGTAGCTCCATGTAGCTGATTATAACACATTATTTCTGCACCAAACACACTTTTTTTCAACATAAATATAAAGAACATGTTGTGTGTTCACACAATATCAAATAAAGCTCTCTTACTACATGTGTGAAAATGTAAAAGGCAACAGGACAGCAGAAAAAGGAAACTGTGTGAGAGAGAATATGCTGAGAGAAGACAAAAACAGAGGCAAAGAGAAACAATAGGAGAGAAGAAATTACAAAGAACAAAAAAGCATTTCATTTCTCTCTCCACAGTTGCATCAGAGTTCATGTATTCATGTTCCAGTATAATGTCATTGCTCAGTTTTAATGGATCAGGAGAGGACAGCTTAGGTTCTGACCGAAACAAACCCTCCATTTTACCATTCTACAACAAACAGCATGCAAACGTAAGATTCACTGAAGAGCGAAGAGCAGAGTCAACAGAAAAACCGCAGTAAAGCACAAACAATAATCCCTTTCATTCTTATCAAGAGATTCTGAGATTACTGTAACAGTGCATTCAAGGTCCCATTGACTGCATGCTATAAGGAATTTGCCTAGGGGAGTGATCAAACACGCTTTATTTAAGAGCAAACAATGAACAAACATGTCAATTCAGAAGTATTCAATAAATTGGAGCTTTTATACTACAAAATACCAAAACATTTAAACACACAAAATAGACTTTTTTAAACAAATTAAATTTTATTTTGTAACAATAAAGACAAAAATAAAGAATAACAAGACGGATGGTTTTTAATCTCTACACATTGTTTTAAGAGGCAGAACAGAGAATTATTCTTCACAGTACAAATAAAGACTTTAAAGCAGATCATCCACAGAGCGATTATGGTTGCTGTAATTAGATCACTTAGCAGCTTGTGTTTGGAATGTTGATAAAGCATTTGCTGTGATCTAAAGATTAACATTCAAAATACAGTCATTCACAAACATGAAGCATTCAAGCAAAATCTGCCTTTATTGAATTTACTGCCACCTGGGTAGATGGTATAATATGTTTTTGGTCTAGTAAAATGAGCTGAACTTTAAAAAACTGGAAAACTAAAAAACTTGTATATATTCAATTCAAATTCAAAGAATTCTTGTGTAATGGTGGAAATCTGCCAGTCTGTTATTATTGTGTTACAGCATGTTTTAAAAATGAAACAGAAACTCTAGAATCATTCAGGATGATCACATTTATAAATAAGCTTCTACCTACAAGAACAGACTGACACAGAGGTGCCCTGGACCCTTTAGATCAGAAAAAAAAGGCAAAAGTTACACTGAATGTCTGATGGAGAAAACGAATGATCTCTTGCATTCAGGGCCCAGGAACATGTGTGGACGCATATCTGGAAACATTTAATTCCTGCTGCCAATGTGACAGGGTTAACGAGAGCTAATGGGTGTCTAGGGACATTTGGCTGAGAGAGAGAGAGAGAGAAGGAGAAAGAGAGGGCAGCATTAAACAACAGAGGTGCAGAGAGACACGTATAGCAGAAGGTGGGGGGAGACAGAATGAGGGTCAGGAGACGAGATGGATAGAGGGATGCAAGGGGAGGAGTAGAAAATGAAATCATAGGAGGAGAGAGGCAGAAGATGATGCTCATTATATCATCTACCCTGTCTGGTGTTTCTGCTAACTGGTAACTGAGTGAAACCTTTGTCTTGACCTGTTCTGAATAATGTTTCACACAAAATGAAAATTATGTCATCATTGATTGTCATTAGAAATAAAATGTTTCAAGATATGCATCTTCATGTGTACCTTCAGTGCCACATTTGGATTCTGATCTAATGGGTCCAGAGGATTGCCATGTCAATCTGTTCATGCAGATATATTTTTTCATGCATTATATAAATATGTTAATCAAAAATTACACAAAGCACCATACAATTATTATTTTATTTGTCTGCCAATGTAACTTCATTTATGAAGCTTCAAAACTGTGATGGCATGGTGAACAACAATTAGTAAATTTTTCAACATTTCATCTTTTGTGTTCCTGGAAAGAATGAAAATAAATTATGTCTTCAATCCATTATTTATTTGTTGTAAAATTACTATTTAAATAGCATTGGCATTTATAAAATCCACTTCTTCAGCTTTTTAATAGTTTAAATGGAACATATATTTGTGTGTAATTTTCTGTTCTGGTTTGTTGCAAAGCAAGATCAATTTTAATTTGCTCAATAAAAAGCAGTCATCAATGAGCAGAGATTACAATTAAAGAGTGTGTGTTAGATTGGATGTTCTGTGATTTTGGATGGGACTTTACTCTCACAGATCCTTGATAAAAGCAGTTTCATGTAATTTCTTTTTAAAGGTATTCTGGCAAGGAGAAAAATGTCAAAGTAACTGGAAAATTTTGATATAAGAAAGGCTAAATAATTCTATCAATGATTTCCTTTTTTATATAGAAATACAAATATGTTTCTCTAATTTTCAAATGCTTCTATTTTGCCAACTATGATTATGGACCAATCATAGTATAAGGCAGTGCAACTGTGGCCTCAGCCCTGTTAAGAACACAGTTAAACAAACAATGTCCAGATATCAACCTGAACCTATCAACCAGATAAAGTGGTTGAACCTGTCATGAATTGTCTGTACATCAGTTATGACCTTTCAGTTTGATAGCTAAATGTGATATGATAAAGTAACCTGTCTCTAGACCTACACAGCTCACTGCAAATATGTGATCAGGCCTGTGTAATAACTGTGAGGGGTTGAAAAGATAAATGGGTGTATTCATTTGTAACCTGAATTGCTTATAATAATTGTGTGAATGACACCACACTCACACACGCACTTATGCAACACATTCAAAACTGCTTATGCTTAATATATTTAACAGAAACCATATTGTATTTAATGCAGTCATTAAAAAACAAATATTTTGTTGGAGAAGAAAAATAGAAAGAGTATACAAAAGAGAAAGGCAGAGGGGGCAGGAAAGGATGAGAAAAATGAGAGATGGTAGACAGAGAAGCAGAAGATGGAGGGAAAGAGGAGAGAGAGCTGATGGTGATGAATGAGTAAATTCTGGGTGTATGATGGGTGGGTGTGTTGGGGGTGGGTAGGTGGAGAGAGAGAGAGAGAGAGAGAGGGAGTGGGCAATTCAGCGTTCCAGAGCAGCTGTGACTGTAAGAGTTCAGCCCCATTAGAGATTCAGCCTGATCTCTGCACACTAACATGGCTGCTGATTACTCCACATTTTCCTTGCCTCCATACAATTAAATGTGCCATTAACACACCTAGGGGGGGGGGGGGGGGGGTTGTTTAAATAAGATGTGTGAAGAGAATTTAATGTGTTATAAACAAAAGTTTGGGAGAATCTAACAGAATCACATAATTCAAAACTTATTTATGTTTTGGCAAATTAGAGGCAAATTAGTTTTAATTTGCTTTGTTTAAAACTCATTGTAACATTTTCTTACAGCTCATTCTAACATTTCACGTTCACATACATCATGCTATTTACCTACTACAATTAACATACTACACTTAGGTTAAGGGGTGTGAATCCTGCTGCTAACTGTTTTGGCAAAATATAAATTTCCAATCAAAGTCACATAAAATAGCTAGTTGTTAAAATAATTATGCTTTCTCATAAGACTGGGTTGGAGAACCATGTTCATCTAATGTCTATCAGAACAAAAGGGTTTATCAATGGGGGTATCATACTCTTTAAATTCTTGACAGACATACATTTATTTCTGTTCACATTAAATAAAAGTTCTGCATTTTGTGTTTGTATTTTTCATATTTCCTGTAGACATTTGTAAAGGTTAATACAAATTAGTTCAAGTTGGTGCAATAAAAAATTATTTTATCTTATCCCTCGTTTTGATAAAAAAAAAAAAAAAAAAAAAAAGGCAGGTACACTGAGGCTCTTACTATGTGAAAGGGGCCAATCTGAAAAAGACAAACAACAAGTATGTAACCAAAAAAAGTCAAATAACATTTATGTAATGTATATATATATATATTAGCTTTGTTGCCACGACATCACACCTAAAACATTCATATGAACAACTTTACAGCTCACATACTACACAAGATGTAACAGAAGAATTAATGTAAGTGCTTTTGGCTTTCCTCTTGGGAGGACCATAGGACACTAGTAGTTGGTCCACAGGTCAGCTCTGTGGAAATATGCATCCACTGGTCACATACAGTTAAGCTTCTACTGGTCAGGCTCCCGAGAGGGAAAAGGACAGAAGTCCTGGAGTAAGGCAGGCTGTGGTGTAGAGGAGGGAACTTTAGGTACATAACCCACACGAGGGTAGAGAAATGCTTTGGCGAGACTGGGCGCAAAGTCTAAATAAGAAGGGGCCACTGAGAAAGCCTGCAGATCCCCAACTCTCTTAATAAAAGAAATTGGCAGAAGAAAATTTTAATAGTCTTAATAGTGAGATGACGATCAGAGATCTCCTCTGTAGGCTTGAAAGGAGGTTTACAGAGAGCCTCTAACACTACAGCCAGGTCTCACAGTGGGACACGAGATCATACCGGAGGCCACAGGCTTAGTATAGCACTAAGGAAACATGTAACTAGGGGGTGTCTGCCCACTGACTGACTACAGAGAGGCCGCAATGGCCGCCATGTAGACCTTCAAGGTGGAGTGGGTCAACCCTGTAGAGAATCGGGCCTGCAGGAACTCCAGCACTGTACCAACTGGGAGGTTAACTGTTAAAAGTTGCAAACAGATCCACATGAGCCTGGCCAAAAACTCTCCATATCTGCTTCACCACCTAAGGATGAAGCCTCCATTTCCTGGGCCTCAGCCCCTGCCTCAACAGGATGTTTGCTACAATATTGAGATGCCCATGGATGTAAACAGCTCTCAGTGAGAGGAGTTTGCCCTGGGACCACACAAGGATCTGGTGCGCCAGCCTGTAAAGGGTGTGCATACTTAGACCTCCTTGGTGGTTGATGTAAGAGACCACCACTGTGTTGTCGGTGCACACCAACACATGGCGATCTCTTAGGTCTGGGAGAAAGTGTTTTAATCTTAGAAACAGGGCCTCCCTTGAGAGCTGACTCTGTGTGCTTCGCTCCCAAACAGACCATGCACAGACTGTATGTATCCCCACCTGTAATGTAGCGCAAGCAGGGAGGAACATGGTCACCGTGATTTTCCCAAGTAAGACATTTTCCTGGATCAACATCTTTTGTTGATCCTGGATCAACATTACTGTCCAAAATATAGACTTAACCCAATCCCTACCCCAAAACCTAACCCTACCCATAATTAATTCCTAAACTCAGTGTGAAATGATAGGTGATTAACAAGGGTGTAGAAGCACCTAAACCGGTCGTAAGCCTAAAACAGATATTTCCTGAAAAGTTATCCCTCAATTCTGATTTACGGATTTGTTGTTCCAGGATCAGCAAGGACGCTCACCGGAGGAACATACAGCCTGAACACTGCCTGCTCTCGAACTAGTGTTTTGTCTTATCACTCACCTTTGGCATGAAATAATGAGGGACAGACAACACTAAATAAGACTCACAAACGGATAGATATTGACACACACACAGAGTGCTTGCTGAATGACAGAAAGCTATCACTGTCTCCACCGCACATGCTTTTAAGCTTCCTGGTTCCTATGTTGCCCCGCCCGTGATGTCTTACCCATATATTGGACTAATTACACACGTGATTCAGAGCGTGGTCACGCTGAAGGCGTTCCCATAGCATTTCAACGCAGCTCGAGTTCCTGGAGGGGAAAACGAAACACCAACATAAAAATGGTCCTGAGCAACCATTAGGACATGAAAAGGTCATAGGTCTACACACATATTGTGGATATACCACAGCAGGGGTCACATACACACAGACACACATCTCACTGTCTGTTAAGATCTCATTAGAAAGACGTGTTGATACCTATTGTCTCTTCGAAAAAACCTCAGCAAACAGATTCATTAGGAGTGAATCATGTTGAGGTTTAATTACACAGATAATCAATTCTGTCACTGTGACCTTTCTCACAACACCACATTTATTCAGATTTATTCAGCAATTTTGAGAGGTATAGACAATCAAGTGAACTTAAAAAGACAAGCAACTAATTAAAAAACAGTAAAAAAAAAAAATTACATCTTATTAATTAGTATGGAAGAAAATATTTTTAACACATTAAAAAATGTGAGAAAAGATGCTAGAGTGTGAATTTTGTGAAACAAAAGAATGAATGAATTGGTTTATTTATATATCAGAAAGAATGAAAGAAGTCAGGTATAATCTTCACAAATGTAAAAAAAAAAGAAAAAAAGAAAAGAAAAAGATATCCTTATAAATAAAAAATAACCTTACTGAATCAACCTAAATAAATTCGGTTATACCAACAAAACTAAATTTTAGAAAATCAGTAGACTGACACTGAGCTGGCCTTAAAGTTACAGAAGACTGGCGTCTTTAAGCTGATTGTCTTTGTAACGCAGCAGCAAAAATGCTTGGCCATTTAGAGCCAAGTCTCCTTCACACCCACATTATTACACAACACATGGATCCCAGCAGGCCAATAAACACATTGTAACCTCTTTGAAAGTCATCTATTGATATAATTATTTTATAAATAAAGATTTATTCTCCCAGGGGAGTTGCGTATGTGTGTGTGTGTGTGTGTGTGTGTGTGAGTGAGTGAGTGAGTGAGTGAGTGAGAGAGAGAGAGAGAGAGAGCAGAAGAGAAAGAGAAACAGGAAGAGCAGAGAACTGCTCTGGGAGACACAGCTGTCACTCAGCACATGTATAAAATGGCTAATTTCCGCTTGTGAGCTCCCTGGTGTGCAATACTAATGTCTGCATGCATTGAACAAACCTTTATAAGAGTGAGAAAGAGAATTGAGATGCAAAAAGGTGGAAAAGGACAATATGCTTAAATGCATCAGAGTGCTGGACACAGGTCAAAAGGAATAACCTGAGAAAGAAAACAAAAACAGCTGTGAAAAGAGCAAACATTCTGAATAGGAGACAAGAGAATGCAGTCTGACAGAACAAAGGCAGCTCTCAATAGTAGGATTGTTTTGTAGATGTCAGCACCAATGCCAGTGTGTGTATGTGTGAGAGAGATTTCAGGGATTTAAAAGTCTCCTTTGCTCCTCCTCCCACTAAAAAAGAGCATTTGCCAGTATTGTAGCTCAGCAAAGGAGAGAAGGACAGCGAGTGAAGAGGGAACACAAAGATAATTCATCATAATACAGCGAGCAAGAGAGAGAGAGACAGAGTGAGAGGAGGGGGGTGATGCTGGGGGAAGCCACCAGTCTGTTCCCTTCCCCCTGCCTCTCTCACACAGCAGTCTGTGTCATCTGCCTAAAGTATGTGTGTGTGTCTGTCTGTCTTTGTGTGACTACTACATATTTCTGGGCAAACATGCCTGCATGTACACACAGGTGAGGTTTTAATGGTCGCACATTTGTATGTGTGTGTGTGTGTGTGCACCATTCACATTTGTGCTTGGCAGTAGCTTTTGGATGTCTTGCATGCTGGCATGTAGAAAAATGGCATTCATCACATCCAATCTGTCAATGGCAACAAAGACAGAGAGACAAAAATGCTCAAATAGCAAAAGGGAATTACCACACTGTTCCCTAAGGACACACTAACCATAACTGCAGACACATCACTACCAATCACACAAACACAAGTGCATGAGGAGACACCATTGACCATATTAAACACACATTTATTGCAAGTGTGTGTGTTTACCCTGTGTGTTAACTTTTACTAATTACCTAGCAAACTTCTGTTTTAGGATTTGTCTATTTGTCTATAGCCTACTTTAAATGTTAATCTACAAAGAACAGGCTAGCCTACTGGCCATACAGCCAAATAAATGACACAACACAGCAACAATGGAACCACTACTGATGCTTTATTTGAAAAGTGTACAGCCTTAATAGATAAAGTTCTTAGGCTGAAATTCGATCAAAACTTTTTGAGAAACTTTACCTTCATGTGGGAATAATATGACGTTTCTTTGAAAAACGTAAAAAAAAAATCGTAAGCCTCACAAACCTCTTGTGCATATCACATGACCGTTTCTATCATTTCAAAGGAAAGTATTTTGAATCATATTTATTTTCTTTCTTTCTTTTTTCTTGCACTGTGTGATGCACATGTTCCCGTGCGTCAGAACTGCTGTCCTCGTGCAGTTGTTTACCTGTCTGCCCACGTGAGACTTGCATAGGGCATCATCGTTCAACAGGTAAACCTTATGCAAGCGTTTCAGTAAAACCGGCAAATGGTAACTTATCATCTTAATTTCAACCTCTTATTAGAAAAGACAACGAGATTAAAGCAATTATGTAACAAAATTGGACCTAAAATTGGGCTACAGTAACGAATTTATGAATTTCTTCGTCTCTGTTTATGGTTGTCTTTCTCTTCAAGTCTCATTGACACGAAATTTGCTAAATAGAAAAGGTGTAAACCAAATTCTAAATATTTCTGCCTCGAGAAAATACAAATAATTTGATGGATTGCAAAATAAGTTTTTTTTCTTCTCATAAATTAGAGCATTAAAGATGATTTTGACGTGTTTTTTATTACACAACGGGTTTTTTTAAACATTCAAAGGCTACAATTGATTACTATGGTTTTTCTCAGCCTAAAGCGCATGCAACTTGGCACTGAGGACTGAGCCTTAAAATAATGATGTTTATCCATCCACAGAAGTGTTCAGTATATAAAATTATTTAGTTTTCGTGTCCGAAGGAAGACAGAATGGGTGACATTGTTATTAGCTATGTGAAAAGGCAGATAGATGCACGAGAAATGTTATTTTTGGCACGGTGCCAACACGTCAGGTTGGCAGACCATGTGATGTGACAGACCTCTGGCTGATCTTATCGGCAGACGGTCACGTTTCTCTTCTACCTCCTATCTCACAATTCTGCTCAAGCGCTCAAGAAATGTGGCATTTCGGTAGATGATTACAGCTTTATTGCTCACATAGCTTCACACGAATCACGCTGCACAGCATTAGGAAAGAAAATGAAATCATTGGCAAATGTTTAATATGTAAAGTATATGCTCCTAAAACCAGCTGATCATTTTGGCAAAAGGGCACAGGCGAAGCAGGTGGTCTTGTATTGTTTTAGGGGGTGATAATTAACGACCATGATGATTTGAGCTAAAATTATTGTATTATCTTACTTCAAGATAGGTTTCAGGGAGGAAAAAAAATCAAGCAGCGATAAAAGTTAATTAACTATGAATAACTATGAAACTATATTAACTAGTTAGCTATTATCTACACAGAAAAAAAATTACCTTCCGACAATGACATGTCTCTATTTCACTGTTTTAAAGTTTTCTCAGCTCTCACTAGTTACTTCCAAGCAATGTGTTTCTGGGTTTACATGGATTTTATGCTTAACGTTTAGAGATTACTACTTAGTCGAGGTAGTCTCAAAATGGCATCAGTTTGGTATTCTAATTAGGCAAACGTCTATTCTAATCTGAATGTAAATTGTAGGCTAAATGTAGTTTTGATTTTTTTCCCATTAGCCAAATATATATATATATATATATATATATATATATATATATATATATACACACACACAAAATTAAAAGAACCGAAGACTTAAGCTACTTCAGTCTGTGTGCATTGTACTTATTTAATACACGAGTTTCACAATTTAAGTTGAATTACTGAAATAAATGGACTTTTCCACGAGATTCTAATTATAATTCTAATTATTGAGATGCACACACACACACACACACACATATATATATATATATATATATATATATATAATGGGGAAAAGCTAATAGTAATACAGTTAACATTGTAGGTCACACGATAATGGCAACAGGCCATATTTAGTATGTCCAGATTACACTACAAACATTCACACAAACATACAAGGTATCGTTGAGTTTGGAACAGATTGTAGAAAATTAGCTTAACATCATTAGTCTTACCAATGGATGCAATACTAATGTAATGTTATTTCTCCAAATCTGTCCTAATGACAAACTTTCTGTCCATCTACACTGTGCGTATTTTAATGCTTCCTGTTTTCATTAGCACCTTTTCTGCTCTTGGCCCACCACTGCAGTAGTAATTGATAATTAAAGAGCAATAACTCAGCAGCCAGTGCAATCTCTCAGCAGGAGCGGCCCACCCCCACCACACACAAACACACAGACTTATGCCAGCATGTGCCCAAGCAGCACACATTAACACACATACACACTGAAAGTTGAAATACAAAGATCTATGGTGTGTGATGTTTGGTATATGATTCCACTGTAAGGTTTAAATATTTGGGACATGTGAAATGTATAATAAAATACAAATACTATTGGTCACTAACCCATGTCAGACTTATATATGTGACACACACACACACCTCAATTATTAGTCTCCCAGGTATCCTCTCAAAGTACATAATGGTCAGGCAGGGGCTGACAGTGTAATTGATGTAATTTTAGGATATAGCACATTCAGGGTGAAAGGGGCTTTAATGTTTCATTTTAGAAGCGATTTAAAGAATTTTTTACCCACAAGAGACTCTTAATGCTCCTCTCAGATTGCCTCCATCTCTGGATGCTTTTACAGTTCAGGTTCTTTGTTGTATATATATACAGAGTCAGGAGGTCTCTTTAAACATCAGTGATAGGGAATCTTGGCTGACAAATGGTAATTATTCATACTATTGGTCAAATCAGGTAAACAACACAAAGCTAGCATCAAACAGAAATAAAAATCCTTATGTATGTATTTTGGACACAATTATGTTTAATCTTTTAAGAGTGATGCTTCTCTACAGGTCACATTTAAGCTATCTATCTATCTATCTATCTATCTATCTATCTATCTATCTATCTATCTATCTATCTATCTATCTATCTATCTATCTATCTATCCAACTATCCAACTATCCAACCATGACCTGAAGTAAAATTCATGTTACACAGATGGTTTTATAATGGTACCTTCAAGTAGTTAAAATGCTTATACTACAAGCTTTGTGTAAAGTCAACAAAATGGTATGGTATTATATGCTACAAGGAAAAATGGAGTTCAAAGTACAACAAAGCGATGCTTTGAGTTTCATCCTACTGGAAGATTTTTATTACTGCATTTAGGGACTCTGAAAGACCAGATGAAAGGCCGCTATTAATAGGGTTCTATTGTGATCATTGATAGCTCCTAATGCATCTTAGCTTCTTATAGAAGACAACCTTCCTGAAATTATTTATAGTTCAAGCTCCTTTATAGTTTAAACCATTCAAAACTCATGCCAGAGGGACTACAGTAAAGACTGGCAAAATAAATCTGATGTGTAGTTATTATGCGTTATTATGTTTTTTATTGCTGTATACTGAAGAGCAGGTGCAGAATATGAGTTGCATTTAATATAATGTCAGTTTATCTCTCCATCCTTAGATCTTTAGCTTTCTTTTTTCTCTGTTTCTGTCTATCTCTCACTTTCTCTATCTCTTATCACTGACAGGGTTCCCACGCGTCCTGGAAAACCTGGAATTTTAATGACCAATTTTCCAGTCCTGGAAAACACATGGAAAATGAGAGAAAACATAGATTGTCCTGGAAAAATCTTTTTGTCCTGGAAAATTATTATTTTTAGATGTTTTTGATCATTAAAGAATTGGCCAACAACTGGTTGAAACAATTAACGTAACAGAAAGCGCTCTGTTCAGGGATGCTGAGTTTTGACACGTGAGCTCACGCTGTTTAAGCTCTCTGTGACGTATGACGCTGTCTCGTGTTGCCGGTTTTCAGGTGCTAGAAATTAAGTGCTCGAATGTTTGCAGCAAATGTTTACTGGTATGGATGTAATATTTAATTACATGTTAATATTATTGTAAAGTAATTATTTTGATACGCATGTGCAAGGGGTCTGCACGGCGAATAACAGAATGCGTGACTGCATTTGCCTGAGAAAAGGTTATCGATTTGTTAAGTCTATTTTATTTAGAATCGTTGGAACGTCTTGCATCCCCATGACAAATCAGACCCAAATTTCCCAAACCTGTTTTATGAACGATATAGGAAGTGAAAATGAAATGCTGACGCGATGCACAGCGATAATTGCATGTTCATAGTGCAGCACAGACTTGTGAACATGAGGCGGAGGCCGGTAGTATGTAATAGTACTTATATAAACGTAATAAAGGCACGTTTGATATTGTACTATTGTCTGTTTGCTCTGTTTCACCAACCTAGTAGTTCCAAACAGACGTTTCTCTTAGCAACAAACAGTACAGCGACGTTTCTTTGCCGACTAAATCTTTGAGAAACGATTCATGACCCATTCATGAAGACCGTCATTTTCTTCATTCCTAAATAAGCGTTTTGAATGAATCGTTTGATAGAGTGACTCCAATGATTCACTCATTAAGACTGTTATTTTCTGCCATCTGCTGGTGGTAATAGTTTAATTTTTAAAGCATCTTACCTTTCCTCTTTCTATTCTAAATTGTATTTATTTTAAAACATTAAATTTGTTGCGTTATTTATACAATTGTGATATACTGTTCGTTGATATTTTATTAAAACACTAGATTATTACTAGTGTTTTTTTATTTATTAAATAAGGAACATTAATTAACACAAGGAAGGAACATCCTGTTAACAGCTCTAAAACAAAGCTTGGAAAAGTTGCAAGAGAGTTTGAGCCAACTCAAACAGTAAAAAAAAAAAATCACAAGGTTACTGTGGAGCTTAATGCAGTAAATATTTTGGACAGACATTTATTTGTTGTTTAGTCTGTTTGGGACAGATGCTTTTTGCAAACTTTTTTTTTATAATGCTTTTTATTTCTTTGGAGACTGCAGTTGGGGGAAGAGGGAAGGGGAAGCTTAACAAGAAGGGCCTAGGCCGTCGTTATAATGTGTTCATTAAAATAAAGTGTAGAGTTTTTACCTTCAGAAGCTGTGTGTGTGTGTGTGTGTGTGTGTGTGTGAGAGAGAGAGAGAGAGAGCGAGACCAAATGGTCCCCACAAGGATAGTATAACCTGAGATCATCTACATTGTGGGGACCAGCCAGCAGTCCCCATGGGGGAAATGGATCAATAAACATACTAAATGTTTTTTTGAAAATGTCAAAAGTTTTCTGTGATAGTGTAGGGGGATAGAATATACAGTTTATACAGTATAAAAACCATTATGTCTTAGGAGATTCTCTAGCAAGATAGTGAACCAGACGTGTGTGTGTGTGTGTGTGTGTGTATGTGTGTGTGTGTGTGTGTTTGGTGCATTTCTGATTTTATAATTGGGTTATAGCCATAAATTGTATGCTTTTTTTAAGAGAGGAGAGAGGAATATATTACTTGTGTGGATCTGGTAACGGTCGGCGTGGCCGCGGTTGGGAGCCTGAGCTGACGGCCGGGGGCGCCGGAGATGAAGTTGCCGGCTGACCCAGAATCGAGGAGGGCGGAAACTTGAAGAGACACATCAGCCGCAGTAAGAGTCACAACAGTGGTGAGTGGTTTCATTTGGTATCGTGAAGGAAGGATGGCACTCACCATGGGAGGAGGAGGACGAACGGGGCACCCAGCTATGGTATGCCCTGAAGCTGCACAATATAGACAGAGATTCTGGGCCACCCGTCTTTGACGCTCCGCCATCGTGAAGCGGTAGGAGTCCACCAACATGGGCTCGCTGGCTGGTTCTGGGGAGCTGACGTTCTCGGCAGAGCAGAGAGGAGGAATGCGCCTGGCCCTGGTGCTCTTCTAAGCACGAGCGGTTGCATCTCCAGGAACAGTGAACACTGAAGCAGGAAACCGCTGCATTCCTCCGCCGAACCAGAGTAGGGCGCTGGCCGTGCCATGGGACTGGCGTGCATGGCAGGTGAAGGAGGGATGACGGGGTCAGCGGAAGTGCTTGCTGGTGGTGGTGATGCAGGTGCTGACATGAGTGTCCGACGGAGTGCATCCACTAATTCCTGGAAGGGGTCCGTGAGGCTCATGCTTGTGTCTCTCGGTGCTGGTCCGGTCATCTGTTACGGATCACTCGGAGACAGAGGAGTAACAGATGAAGTTAGTATTTATTGAATAGACACAAGCAGAGGAGCGGGAAGTGAGGAGTGGATGGGTGTTGGGATCCGTGCCGGGAAGGTAGTGACCACACACACACACCGTAGGGGCTTGGAGGATCTTGGAGGCAATCCTTGGAGAGAAGATGGAAGAAGAGTCTTCGGAGGTTATCCTTGGAGAGAAGGTAAAGAGGAGTTAGTCCTAATAGTTAGCGCACAGGAATGATCTTGTCGCGAATGTGACCGAACAATGACTGGGTGCGTGTGTGTGGCTTTTATGGTGCTGTGGTGGATGACTGGTGATGAGGATCAGGTGGTGATGGTTAGAACTCAGGTGAGGGTGTGCGCCGTGATAGTGTGGAGGTGGAACCTGGCGTGTTTGTGACAATAGCTTTTTGCATGCTCACCCCAGCGGTCAGCTTGAGGGGAGGCACAAATAAAGACCCATACTCTCATTTGTCTCAATGTTTGTCTCAACAGTTTCACAGGATCATGGTGTGATCTAAATTATAAGCTGAGGATTTTTATAATTCCATGCCTAATAACAAAATATTTTCTATTACTGTAGCATGCATTCACAACTTAATCCAAATGTAACACTGGCTGCCAATAGTGAGCAGCATGTTTGTTTTATCCTCTTGGTCACATATTCTGTTTGGAAAACTCAGATGGGAAAAATATTTATTTGATCCGCTGCTGATTTTGTAAGTTTGCCCACTAACAATGAAATGAAGGGTCTGCAATTCTTATGGTAGGTTTATTTTAATGGATAGAGATAGAATATCAACCAAAAATCCAGAAAAAAAATCACATTATATAAAGGTTAGAAATTGATTTGCATTTCAGTGAGTGAAATAAGGATTTGATCCCCTACCAACCAGCAATACTTCTGGCTCCCAGAGATTGGTTACAGTATGTGCCCATTTGGAACACAGATTAGTCCTTCCACTTTAAGAAGTTACTCCTAATGTCAGCTTGTTATGTGTATAAGACACCTGTCATCTTCCATTCCAACCTCTCCCACCACCATGGGCAAGACAACTGTTGTTGCAGTTATTCGGAAATGGAAAAAATACAAAATAACCATCAATCAGCCTCGGTCTGGAGCCCGTGCAAGATTTTGCTTCATGGGGTAAGGATGATGAAGAGAAAGGTGAGGGATCAGCCCTGAACTACATGAAAGGAGCTTGTTAACAGTCTTAAGGAAGTTGGGACCACAGTCACCAGGCAAACCATTGGTAAGACACTATGCTGAAATGGACTGAAATCCTGCAGCACCCGCAAGGTCCCCCTGCTCAAGAAGGCACAACTACAAACCTGGTGACCAACTACAAAAAACCTTTACCTCTGTGCTTGCCAACAAGGGTTTCTGCACCAAGTACTAAAGTCATGTTATGCTTGGGGAACAAGTATTTATTTCACTCACTGAAATGCAAATCAGAATCTAACCTTTATATAATGTTTTTTTTTTTTGGTTGATATTCCGTCTCTATCCATTAAAATAAACCTACTATAAAAAGTTACAGACCCTTCATTTCTTTGTTAGTGGACAAGCTTACAAAATCAGCAGGGGATCAAATACATATTTTCTCCACTGTATATAATCATATAATCATGCAGCCCTGAATAAATGTCTCAGAAGCCAAATAGAAGAGCTTATATATATATATATATATATATATATATATATATATATATATATATATATGCCATTTTGTTAATTTATTTGAAAATTATTAGAATTATCAGATTGAAAACTGAAAAAAAAAACAGAAGGTACTGGGCTGGGGAATCAAGGGTGTGAATCTAGTTGTGCAAGAGTAACAGAACAGGTGCGAGAAGGAGAGAGTGTGAGAAGAAAAGAGAGCAGACAGTATGAGGAAGGATCAGATGAAGCTTTAATAGAATCCTGAGTTGGTTATGATCTGTCCTCTCCAACTGCAGCTTTAATAAGAAAAGCTCTTTGCAGGGGGCAGATTAAAAATATAATTTCCTGACTTCAGCTTCTTTTCTTGTTACTGGCAAGCAGATGGGAAGGATATCCATATAGAGATACACTGCAGAGGGTATATATAATAACAGAGAGAGATAAAGATTGCTTGCACCTCCGTGTTCACAAACACACACCTATACTAACGCATCTGTCTGCAGAAAGATACACACATACTGACATACAAATAGACAAACATACTAACATGCAACAGACAAAAAAACAAAACCACATACAAACCAGAGACGGCCCCTCCTACACAAACTCACACTCGCTGAAACAGGCATTCTAAAGCTGGTTTAATCAAATTCTGGCAGTATTGCTTTGATTTGTTTTCATTCTCTAATCTAGCAGACCTGCTGCCTATGGCACACACACACACACACACACACAAATACACACGCATAAATAAATAAGTAGCTTTATGAAGACACAGTGATGGTGCTCTCGTGTTTATGGCTCTGACCTTCATACTACAACAATACCAATCTTAGAACTTGCTCCATCATGAAAAAACCTTCCCAGTTCATTAACATTCACTAATTATGATGCTGCTGTATAGATATTCCTTTTAACCACTGCCACAAAAAGCTTCTATGCATCATACAACCCGAATTCCGAAAAAGTTGGGACGTTTTTTAAATTTTAATAAAATGAAAACTAAAAGACTTTCAAATCACATGAGCCAATATTTTATTCACAATAGAACATAGATAACATAGCAAATGTTTAAACTGAGAAAGTTTACAACTTTATGCACAAAATGAGCTCATTTCAATTTTGATTTCTGCTACAGGTCTCAAAATAGTTGGGACGGGGCATGTTTACCATGGTGTAGCATCTCCTTTTCTTTTCAAAACAGTTTGAAGACGTCTGGGCATTGAGGCTATGAGTTGCTGGAGTTTTGCTGTTGGAATTTGGTCCCATTCTTGCCTTATATTGATTTCCAGCTGCTGAAGAGTTTGTGGTCGTCTTTGACATATTTTTCGTTTAATGATGCGCCAAATGTTCTCTATAGGTGAAAGATCTGGACTGCAGGCAGGCCAGGTTAGCATCCGGACTCTTCTACGACGAAGCCATGCTGTTGTTATAGCTGCAGTATGTGGTTTTGCATTGTCCTGCTGAAATAAACAAGGCCTTCCCTGAAATAGACGTTGTTTGGAGGGAAGCATATGTAGCTCTAAAACCTTTATATACCTTTCAGCATTCACAGAGCCTTCCACAACATGCAAGCTGCCCATACCGTATGCACTTATGCACCCCCATACCATCAGAGATGCTGGCTTTTGAACTGAACGCTGATAACATGCTGGAAGGTCTCCCTCCTCTTTAGCCCGGAGGACACGGCGTCCGTGATTTCCAACAAGAATGTCAAATTTGGACTCGTCTGACCATAAAACACTATTCTACTTTGAAATAGTCCATTTTAAATGAGCCTTGGCCCACAGGACACGACGGCGCTTCTGGACCATGTTCACATATGGCTTCCTTTTTGCATGATAGAGCTTTAGTTGGCATCTGCTGATGGCACGGCGGATTGTGTTTACCGACAGTGGTTTCTGAAAGTATTCCTGGGACCATTTAGTAATGTCATTGACACAATCATGCCGATGAGTGATGCAGTGTCGTCTGAGAGCCCGAAGACCACGGGCATCCAATAAAGGTCTCCAGGCCTTGTCCCTTACGCACAGAGATTTCTCCAGTTTCTCTGAATCTTTTGATGATGTTATGCACTGTAGATGATGAGATTTGCAAAGCCTTTGCAATTTGACGTTGAGGAACATTGTTTTTAAAGTTTTCCACAATTTTTTTACGCAGTCTTTCACAGATTGGAGAGCCTCTGCCCATCTTTACTTCTGAGAGACTCTGCTTCTCTAAGACAAAGCTTTTATAGCTAATCATGTTACAGACCTGATATCAATTAACTTAATTAATCACTAGATGTTCTCCCAGCTGAATCTTTTCAAAACTGCTTGCTTTTTTAGGCATTTGTTGCCCCCGTGCCAACTTTTTTGAGACCTGTAGCAGGCATTAAATTTTAAATGAGCTAATTAAGTGGATAAAAGTGTAAAATTTCTCAGTTTAAACATTTGCTACGTTATCTATGTTCTATTGTGAATAAAATATTGGCTCATGTGATTTGAAATTCCTTTAGTTTTCATTTTATTAAAATTTAAAAAACGTCCCAACTTTTCTGGAATTCGGGTTGTAGTACAGCATGTTTTGTCATGTAGGGGTCTATGGTCAAGTTTGTAATCTGCATACAGACCTGTATAGTATATGGTTAGTTCAGTATCAGGACTGAGATTTGTGACCGTGATGGATGTTCTAGCTCACAGCTGATCCAAACATGGCCACAAGGCATCTGCTCTTCCCACTGGTGTCATCTGGATATAATAAGCCAGTCCAGCTGGATTCAAGGCCACAGGCAACGCACCTCCCAGCAAGGGGTTTGGAGAGATATGACCACCTGCACAGTTAGAGAAGGTGTGAGTTAAATCTGGCAACCCCAGTGGTTTGACTGAGGCCTTATGGTATACAAGAGGGGAAAAGAAATGTGTTAAATGTAAATGTTGTTGCATTGAGCCTCCTGTGAAATAGTTTTAAAAGAACATGTATGGTCAGGAATTATGAAGCAAGCAAACAGAGCAGACAGGGAAATTACAAATGAACAGAGTCTGGCATTTTGTACTATAAAGGAGAGTTAGGGTGAGACCTGGCAACCTGTGGATGTAGAGGAAGCGTTTGTGAGATGGAGGGCCCCCACTAGTTTGATCTGCCACCTGAGGGCACTAGCATGGTATAAGCCAGGTATCACACTGCTGGCTGTCACACATGCTGAGTGCAAAGTAACACGTTTTTAGTTACACGTCTGCTCAGGCATGACCAATACACACAGCCTCAGCATGCAAGAAGGCTGCCAAAAACCTTCACTACTATCAAAGCAGAAACTGTAAATGATTTGCTAATTTTCAGTGAGAGTATGTGAGGAGCAAAATAAGTAGCATTTTATTATAAATCATCAGGTATTTATGCCTGTGATGCACACAGAACTTTTTTTCATTTAATTTACAAGCACTGTGCTTTGCATACATCATTGGTCTCAAAGTAAATTCCTGAAGGGCCACAGCTCTGCACAGTTTTGTTCCAACCCTAATCAAACAAGTTCGATACAGCTAACCAAGGTCAGATCACTAGAAACTTCCAAGCAGATTTGATTTGGAGCTGGTTGGAACTAAACTCTGCAGAGCTGTGGCCCTCCAGGAATTGAGTTTGAGACTACTATGGTCTCTAGCATTGATTTGTTCAACATTTAACTTTAATATAATTTATTGCTTAACAGTGTGGATTCAATTTGGTTTTTGAGCAGACCATTCAGTACACAGATCAGTGACACAAGAAAAAGTGTCCACGATAAAAAAAAACTGAAGAAAAAAAAAAGGATCAAAAGCGCTCATGCTTAGGTTTCTAGAAATGTACTATTTGTATTAAGGTTGGTTTCTTAAATATATTATTACATAGACATGTTGAAGAAAGTTGGTAACAAAGTTGTTTTTGTGACTGTTGAAAAAAAAATCTCAAAATATATTTTATGTTCCATAAAGGCAATTGTCACGGAGCGCGCGCCTGTCACTGAGCGCGCGCCTTCACCTCTCTCCGGTCTCATTCGCTCCTTGTCACCTGAATTCTAGAACTGCAATTCCCATCTTTCCCCCCTGCTATCATTAGTTCCCAGCCCTGTCTGGTTTTTCCAAATAAGCATCATCATATCCACCTGTTAATCATTATCCACCCTTTATCTGGACGGCCTTGTTCTTTGTTTCTTTGTGAAGTGTTGTTTTGCCACGTTGCATGTTGCTTCGTGTTTCCTTGGTGTTTTATGCTCAGTGCATCCTTGTTTCGTTACATGCTTCAATAAAGTTCTGCAGATGGATCCGACTGCCTCTACTTCGTCATTAAAGAACACTTCACCACCACAGGATCCAGCAGACTTCCAGAGTCTTGCTTCCGAGGTTAATTCCCAGGCATCTGTGTTAATCACACACCAACAACAGCTGGCCAAGTTAACGAATCTCACCAAAGAACTTGTGAGGTCTGTTCATACTCTCACTCTGCAGAGCGCGGTCGCTAATTCAGCTCAAGCTCACACTGCACCTGTGCACGTCACATCAAGCGTGAGTACGGCTTCAAGCAATCCCAAATTATCCCTACCTGAGAAGTTTAATGGCTCACCAGCTGCCTGTAGAGGATCTCTGTTGCAGTGTGAATTATTCGTCAGTCAGCAACCCCAGCTTTATCCCAATGACGCGTCCCGCGTTTCATTCATCTGCTCATTGCTCACCGGGAGGGCGTTGGAGTGGGCGACTGCTCTCTGGTCTGGTGGTCATCATACCTTTCCCTCCTTTAATGTGTTTATGTGTTTATGTCAATTCAGAGAGGTATTTGAACATCCCACTGGCGATAAGGAACCAGGGGAACAGCTCCTCACATTAAGTCAAGGGAATTCCACCGCGGCTGATTACACGCTTTCCTTCCGCACCCTGGCAGCACAGACGGGGTGGACAGAGGCACCGCTTAAACTGCTGTATCGAAGGAGGCTGCAAACGCATCTGCAAGGGGAACTGGCTTGTCGCGACGATGGGATGTCCCTCGGAGAACTTATGGAGCTTGCCATTTCGTTTCAACAATCTCATCCGCTCCCGACGCACGCCTCTCACATCCAATCTTTTCGCTCATCCTTCTTCCGGCACGGAGTACGAGCCTATGCAGGTCGGCTTCACACATCTCATCACGGAGGAACGTGAGAGAAGGATGCGGAATAAATTATGCCTGTACTGTGGCCAAGCCGGTCATCAGAGAGCTTCATGTCCTGTGAGATCCAGATCCAGTGATACCTTTGCGGTGAGTCCTCTGATTAATTCTCCCCGTTCTCTCACCCTCGAAGTTTCATTGTATTTTAATGAAAATAGTTGTGAAACAAGAGCTTTAATTGACTCTGGTGCCGCTGGTAATTTTGTCGATTTGGAGTTTGCCTTGTCTAAAAATATCTTTCTCATTCCTTGTGAGTCTCATGTGGCAGTGGCCGCTCTGGATGGACGCCCCCTGGGGACAGGGGAGGTACAATACGTCATGCAGCCTCTGACACTCAACTTCGGGTCTCGTCACACGGAGAGAATTCAGTTGTACACGATCAACTCACCCCTTCATCCTGTGATTTTGGGATTGCCATGGCTGGAGAGACACAACCCTCTAATTTCCTGGGTCGACAGGAGAATCACTCAATGGTCCCCTTTCTGTCATGCCCACTGCTTGCCTGCTCTCCATGGTCCTGAATCTAGCCACAGTTCCCCCGAGAGAGTGAATCTGCAAGGAATTCCCGCTGTATATCATGATCTTGCCCAGGCATTCAGCGAGAGAGAAGCTTCACTTTTACCCCCGCACCGGTCCAGCGACTGCGCTATTGAACTTCTACCTGGAGCCGTTCCTCCGCACGGCCGTGTGTATCTACTTTCGCAACCGGAGACTGAGGCCATGAGATCGTATATCGTGGAACAGCTTGCTAAGGGATTTATCACCTCTTCCACATCTCCGGTGTCCACGGGGTTTTTCTTCGTCAAGAAGAAGGACGGGAGTCTTCGGCCCTGCATCGATTTCCGTGGTCTCAATGAGGTAACTGTGAAATATCGATATCCTCTGCCTTTAGTCCCTGCAGCCCTGGAGATGCTTCGCTCAGCCCGGTACTTCACCAAATTGGATTTGAGGATCGCTTACAACCTCATTCGCATACGGAGGGGTGACGAGTGGAAGACGGCCTTTTCTACGACCACAGGCCACTATGAGTATCGGGTAATGCCCTTCGGGCTGTCCAATAGTCCTTCTGTGTTCCAGTCTTTCATTAATGAGGTCTTCCGGGACATGCTGAATCAAAGGGTTATTGTTTATATTGATGATATCTTGATTTTTTCAGAGACCCTCGAAGCTCATGTACGGGACGTGCGTGCAGATCTCAAACGTTTGATTGAGAATCAGCTATACGCCAAAACTCAGAAGTGCGAGTTTCATCAGACTCGCATCACCTTCCTGGGATATGTCATCAGCGCTGAGGGAGTTCTCATGGATGACAGCAAGGTCAAAGCCGTGGTGGACTGGCCTCAACCTTCTGTGAAAGAATTACAGCGATTTCTGGGGTTCGCCAACTTTTATCGTAGGTTTATTCGAAACTTCAGTCTCATTGTGGCTCCTCTCACATCTCTTCTCCAGGGCGGGAAGCGCTTCCGGTGGTCTTCTGAGTGCACTGCAGCGTTTAATCAGCTGAAAGAGAGATTCACTGCCGCACCCATCCTCCATCATCCAGACCCAGAGAGGGAGTTCGTCGTGGAGTTTACTCCCGCAAGTTAAGCTTGGCGGAGCGCAATTATGATGTGGGTGACCGGGAGCTTCTAGCCATGAAGGCTGCCCTGGAGGAATGGAGGCACTGGTTGGAGGGGGCACGTCGACCTTTCACCGTCCTCACAGACCACCGAAACCTTGAGTACATCAGGTCCGCCAAGCGTTTGAATGCTCGCCAGGCTCGCTGGTCACTGTTTTTCTCTCGTTTCAATTTCAGGATCACGTACAGACCTGGGTCCAAGAACGGGAAGGCTGATGCTCTGTCTCGTCAGTTCGAGGATTTCAATGAAATCACCAAGCCATCCTACCTCCCACTCTGATCGTGGCACCTGTGCAGTGGGATATTATCTCGGAGGTCACTGAGGCTCAACAAGCTCTTCCTGTACCGCCCGAGTGTCCTGTGGACCGCCTTTTTCGCGCCTCTCGAGCTCCGTGAGCGGGTGCTTCAATGGGTTCACTGCACACCCAGTGCGGGACATCCAGGTATCTCTGCTACTGTACAGTTAGTCTCCATCCGCTTCTGGTGGTCCACACTCCGGGCTGATGTTATCAAATTTATCCATCAATGTTCCACCTGTAACACAGTCAAATCTTCCCACCTTAAACCTGCCGGTCTCTTACAGCCACTTCCAGTTCCTCAACGCACGTGGTCCCACACCGCTGTGGATTTCGTAACAGATTTACCTCCGTCTCAGGGATTTACCACAGTGCTGTCGGTGGTGGATCGCTTCTCCAAGTCCTGTCGTTTCATCCCCCTTAAGGGTCTACCTACTGCCATGCAGACTGCGGAGGAACTTCTCAATCATGTATTTCGTCTGTTTGGCATCCCCGAGGAAATTGTCTCCGACCGTGGTCCTCAGTTCACTTCCCGTGTGTGGAAGGGACTCTGCTCCAAACTCAACATCAACATCAGCCTCACCTCTGGATACCACCCGCAGTCTAACGGTCAGGCTGAACGGGTGAACCAGGACCTCATTCGGTTTCTGCGGACATACTGTTACGAGAACCAACAGGACTGGAGCCGATTCTTGGTCTGGGCAGAGTACGCCCAAAATTCCCTGGTAAAGCCTGCCACTGGTCTAACGCCCTTCCAATGCGTCTTAGGTTTCCAACCCCCTCTCTTCCCGTGGTCAGGAGAGCTGTCAGACCTCCCTGCGGTGGATACGTGGTTGCAACGCAGCGAGGCCACTTGGAATACCGCTCATGTCCATCTGCGACGTGCCATCCGCCACTTTCGACTTCATGCGGATCGTAGGAGACGTGAGGGTCCTCGGTATAGGCCCGGACAGTGGGTGTGGCTTTCCACCCGTGATCTGCGTTTAAGGCTCCCAAGCAAGAAGTTATCCCCTCGCTTCATTGGGCCCTTCAAGATTCTTCGGCAGATCACTCCGGTCTCGTTTCATTTGGCTCTCCCAGCACATTATAGAATCTCACCCACCTTTCATATGTGTCTTTTCAGACCGGCTGCCGCTCCCAGGAGAGAGGAGGTCCAGGAGGGGGTCGGTTCCGTGCAGGCTACCCCCAATTGAGGTCGGAGGCGAGGAGGCGTACCGGGTACGAGGCATCCTGGACTCCAGACGTCGCGACGGGGTACTGCAATACTTGATTGACTGGGAGGGCTATGGCCCTGAAGAACGTTCCTGGGTCAGGTCTCAGGACGTCCTGGACCCTGCTCTTCTTACCACCTACCATCAGACTCACCCAGATCGTCCTGCTCCAAGACCCCGTGGAAGACCCTGCCGTCGTTCAGGTTCTCGCTTCCGGAGCCGCTCGCAGGGTGGGGGCTCTGTCACGAAGCGCGCGCCTGTCACTGAGCGCGCGCCTTCACCTCTCTCCGGTCTCATTCGCTCCTTGTCACCTGAATTCTAGAACTGCAATTCCCATCTTTCCCCCCTGCTATCATTAGTTCCCAGCCCTGTCTGGTTTTTCCAATCAGCATCATCATATCCACCTGTTAATCATTATCCACCCTTTATCTGGATGGCCTTGTTCTTTGTTTCTTTGTGAAGTGTTGTTTTGCCATGCTGCATGTTGCTTCGTGTTTCCTTGGTGTTTTATGCTCAGTGCATCCTTGTTTCGTTACCATGCTTCAATAAAGTTCTGCAGATGGATCCGACTGCCTCTACTTCATCATTACAGCAATCAGTTTTTGGAAGAACATGATGAAATTACACCATTTTTACTTTAAATGGAATTTTAAAGGGAACTGTCCCTTTAAAATGTTTTCTTTTCAAGAATTTCATTTAATAATACAGATTTATTTCCACACTAATTAAGAGGTTTGTATTACCCTGACATTTTTGATTCTATGCATCTCAAATAATATATATATATATCATAATGAATTTTAAACTAGTGCCGCAGATAAGTGCAGCATCATGTGTGCTTTTTTAAATAAGTGTTGGACCACAAATTTAGACATACTGTATATGTAGTATCTTTTGAAAGGTTATAATCTAACATTTTTAAATTCATAAGAAATTTTGCATTCATGTTACATAAATCAGAATTGTACAACTAAAATTCATATTGCACAAACTTTGGTTAATTCAGAAACTAAAAAATGCTCATCTAACATTCACGTCACAGAGGTCAGTTAATTCTCAGCACATAGATACTCTTTCACCTAGATATCACACTATAGAGACTGTGTCTGTTCCCAGAACTAGAAAATACAAAAAAAGTCCAAACCAAGTTAAGATTAACAATTTAATTGAGGTTCAACAAATAAAAAACAGATGCAATATGGATAAACAAATGATAAAGCTTGGCTTATTGAATATCAGATCACTTTCTACGAAAACACTTTTTGTAAATAATATGATCACTGATCATAATATAGATGTGCTCTGTTTGACAGAAACCTGACTAAAACCTGATGATTATATTATTTTAAATGAGTCCACCCCCCAAGATTACTGTTATAAACATGAGCCGCACCTAAAAGGCAAACACCTCCCGTGTTGCTTCAATTTATAACAACGTTTTCAGGATTTCTCAGAGGGCAGGCTTCAAGTATAACTCGTTTGAAGTAATGGTGCTTCATATAACATTATCCAGAGAAACAAATGTTAATGATAAATCCCCTGTTATGTTCATACTGGCTACTGTATACAGGCCACCAGGGCACCATACAGACTTTATTAAAGAGTTTGGTGATTTTACATCCGAGTTAGATCTGGCTGCAGATAAAGTTTAGGGTGGATTTTAGGGTAGTTTTAAAGATGCATTGGGATCAGCATTTATAGACATTCTGAACTCTATTGGTGTTAGACAACACGTTTCAGGACCTAATCATTGTCGAAATCATACTCTAGATTTAATACTGCGACATGAAATTGATGTTGATAGTGTTGAAATTATGCAGCCAAGTGATGATATCTCAGATCATTATTTAGTTTTGTGCAAACTTCATATAGCCAAAATTGTAAATTCTAATTCTTGTTACAAGTATGGTAGAACTATCACTTCTACCACAAAAGACTGCTTTTTAAGTTATCTTCCTGATGTATCCAAATTCCTTAGCATATCCAAAACCTCAGAACAACTTGATGATGTAACAGAAACTATGGACTCTCTCTTTTCTAGCACTTTAAATACAGTTGCTCCTTTACGCTTAAGGAAGGTTAAGGAAAACAGTTTGACACCATGGTATAATGAGCATACTCGCACCCTAAAGAGAGCAGCCCGAAAAATGGAGCGCAGCTGGAGGAAAACAAAACTATAGGTATTTCGTATTGCTTAGTGGGAAAGTAACCTATCCTACAGAAAAGCATTAAAAACTGCTAGATCCGATTACTTTTCTTCTATTTTAGAAGAAAACAAACATAACCCCAGGTATTTATTCAATACAGTGGTTAAATTAAAGAAAAATTAAGCCTCAACAAGTGTTGACATTTCCCAACACCACAGCAGTAATGACTTTATGAACTACTTTACCTCTAAAATCGATACTATTAGAGATAAAATTGCAACCATTCAGCCTTCAGCTACTGTATCGTATCAGACAGTGCACTATAGACCCCCCGAGGAACAGTTCCACTCATTCTCTACTATAGGAGAGGAAGAATTGTATAAACTTGTTAAATCATCTAAACCAACAACATGTATGTTATACCCTATACCATCTAAGCGCCTAAAAAAGGTGCTTTCAGAAGTCATAGATCGTCTTCTGACTATTATTAATTCCTCATTGTCATTAGGATATGTCCCCAAAACCTTCAAACTGGCTGTTATTAAGCCTCTCATCAAAAAACCACAACTTGACCCCAAAGAACTAGTTAATTATAGACCAATCTCGAATCTCCCTTTTCTGTCCAAGATACTACAAAAGGTGGTATCCTCACAATTATATTCCTTCTTAGAGAAAAATGGTATATGTAAGGATTTCCAGTCAGGATTTAGACCGTATCATAGTACTGAGACTGCTCTCCTTAGAGTTACAAATGATCTGCTCTTATCATCTGATCGTGGGTGTATCTCTCTATTAGTTTTATTGAATCTTAGTGCTGCGTTTGACACAATTGACCACAACATTCTTTTGCATAGACTTGGACACTTTGTTGGCATTAATGGAAGTGCATTACCATGGTTTAAATCGTACTTATATGACCGCCATCAGTTCGTAGCAGTGAATGAAGATGTATCATATTGATCACAAGTGCAGTATGGAGTACCTCAAGGCTCAGTACTAGGGCCGCTACTCTTCACGCTTTATGTGATCCCCTGGGAGATATCATCAGGAAACATGCTGTTAGCTTTCACTGTTATACTGATGATACTTAGCTCTATATTTCTTCGCGGCCCGGTGAAACGCACCAATTTGAAAAACTAATGGAATGCATAGTCGATATATAAAAAACTGGATGACGACTAATTTCTTACTGCTAAATTCTGAAAAAAACAGAGGTGGTAATTATAGGACCTAAAAACTCTGCTTGTAATAACCTAGAACACTGTCTAAGACTTGATGGTTGCTCTGTCAATTCTTCGTCATCAGTTAGGAACCTAGGTGTGCTATTTGATCGCAATCTTTCCTTAGACGTTTCTAGCATTTGTAAAACTGCATTTTTCCATCTCAAAAATATATCTAAATTACTGCCTATGCTCTCAATGTCAAATGCAGGAATTTTAATCCATGCAATTATGACCTCAAGGTTAGATTATTGTAATGCTTTATTGGGTGTTTGTTCTGCACGCTTAGTAAACAAAGCTAGTCCAAAATGCAGCAGCAAGAGTTCTTACTAGAACCAGGAAGTATGACCATATTAGCCCGGTCCTGTCAGCACTGCACTGGCTCCCTATCAAACATTGTATAGATTTTAAAATATGGCTTATTACTTATAAAGCCCTGAATGGTTTAGCACCTCAGTATTTGAATGAGCTCCTTTTACATTATAATCCTCTACGTCCGCTACGTTCTCAAAACTCAGGCAATTTGATAATACCTAGAATATCAAAATCAACTGCAGGCGGCAGATCCTTTTCCTATTTGGCGCCTAAACTCTGGAATAACCTACCTAACATTGTTCGGGAGGCAGACACATTCTTGCAGTTTAAATCTAGATTAAAGACCCATCTCTTTAACCTGGCTTACACATAACATACTAATATGCTTTTAATATCCAAATCCGTTAAAGGATTTTTAGGCTGCAATAATTAGGTAAACCGGAACCGGGAACACTTCCCATAACACCCTATGTACTTGCTACATCATTAGAAGAATGGCATCTACGCTAATATTTGTCTGTTTCTCTCTTATTCCGAGGTCACCGTAGCCACCAGATCCAGTCTGTATCCAGATCAGAGGGTCGCTGCAGTCACCCGGATCCAGTACGTATCCAGACCAGATGGTGGATCAGCACCTAGAAAGGACCTCTACTGCCCTGAAAGACAGCGGAGACCAGGACAACTAGAGCCCCAGATACAGATCCCCTGTAAAGACCTTGTCTCAGAGGACCACCAGGACAAGACCACAGGAAACAGATGATTCTTCTGTACAATCTGACTTTGCTGCAGCCTGGAATTGAACTACTGGTTTCGTCTGGTCAGAGGAGAACTGCCCCCCCAACTGAGCCTGGTTTCTCCCAAGGTTTTTTTCTCCATTCTGTCACCGATGGAGTTTCGGTTCCTTGCCGCTGTCGCCTCTGGCTTGCTTAGTTGGGGTCACTTCATCTACAGCGATATTGTTGACTTGATTGCAAATAAATGCACAGACACTATTTAACTGAACAGAGATGACATCACTGAATTCAATGATGAACTGCCTTTGACTATCATTTTGCATTATTGACACTGTTTTCCTAATGAATATTGTTCAGTTGCTTTGACGCAATGTATTTTGTTTAAAGCGCTATATAAATAAAGGGGACTTGACTCATCAAGTAAGCAATGTAGTCAAGTCATTTGTGATGCTTTGTTACATATATTATGAATGAATGAATAAACAAACAAATAGAGTGTCATGTCATTCATTCAGTCATTCAAGAAGACCTCGAAAGATATATCTTACCAAAGTTGTTTATGTTCCTAAATGTGTTCCCCGAAGTGTCCCTTAGGAAGCTTCTTAACATGCTGCCTCTTACGTCCGATGTTACAAGAGCGCTGTCCAAACTGAGGGTGCTGAATTAGTTGGCATCGATTGCTCAGGAATCTATTTTCGACTTCACGTGAAGGTGCAATACAGCGTTAAGACAGACAACACGTTCTATGCAAATGAAACATTCCTCAAATTATTCCAGTAACATTTATTTTAACAGTTGAAGTTATCAGTAGAATATAGACTATAAATTAAATTATCAAATGGTCAGTAATATCTTCACACGATATATTGTGACGGGTAGATGAACCGGGTATCCCTCGCTAATCATCCACCCTCCTTATCCCGTTGTGCCACTTGTGCCGCTTCTTGACATGGGTTTAACCACTTATAAAAATTATGTAATACACTTTTATATTAATGGTAAGGTACTTTACAATCAGAATTGATTGGCAAGAAGCTGCAGTTACTTCTGTTTAATGCGGTAACGAAAAAAAAAAAGGGCACCAAGCTTCTCGTCAGTGGAGCTTGATGTTTTGCTGGACGAGGTGAGCTTGCACAAGGTGACACTGTTTTCCAGCTTTCGGAATAACTTGTGAAACCGCAACAAATAAAGAGCTATGGGGTGACATAGCAAGGAAGATGTCTGCTTCAGGATCAGGCACACCAAGGTCCTGGCAGGACGTCAGGAAAAAATGGCATGATTTTTCAAGCCAGGTGAAGGTGAGAGGTTCTGCTGTCCGTAGAGACCGAGCGAGGACAGGTGCGGGGACCAGTTCCATGCAACCATTAGCAGCACATGATGAGAAGGCACTGGCGATCATGGGAGACACAGCCTCACATGGAATCCCTGGGGGGATTGACGTTAGAAGAGGTGACGCTGAACAGGCCTCATGTTCCAGATCATCGCCACCCCCCAATGTGCCATGCTCCCCAGACACCGAGCCACCTGCAGCACTCTCCTCACTTGGCAGCACCGAGCCGGAAGGGTGCACTACGCCACCACCTCCCGTACACACGTCTTCGCCAGGACTTCGCTACACGACGTCGCATAATCTCACCATGTCGGTGTAGCGAAGAGTTGGTGAACCTTGAAAAGGAGAAGTTGGTCGTGTTGCAGGACATTCAGCGCCAGTTGACCGAAGCAAATGAGCTCGCTCGCCAGTCTCTGGAGCTGAAGAGAGCCAAGCTGGAACTGGCCAAGCAGCAGCATGCAGCACATTTTCATTAAAAATACTTGATCATCAACAAGTTTGTATGTCATTCTGTCATCCTTAAACGTGCAGTATGGAATTTTTGGCCACCAGGGGTCACTCAATCAAAATAATAACATGAGACGTACTTTGATGACATCGGGAAAGAGCGTAGGCTCATGGGAGTTGTTGTTCATTGGAACACGCGCTCTGTCGCTCCCCACATTCCTCACTCATTTTAACTGAGGCCGGCGACACACTGGATGGGTGGCGCAAGCGTCTCAGCTGCGTGGCGTATCAGTTTTTAATTCGGCTCCCATGTTAATAGGTTAGAGCTTGCAGACTGCCTGCGTGAGACGCGTGTCTCAGGCCCGGCTCGAGCCGCGAAGAAAACGTGTGCATGCTAGAAATAGAACCGACGCCTATTTTTCATGCGACACGCACGCGTGTTGGAAGCGTTTCCAGGCAAAATATAATAGGAAAATATGTTTATATGTAATTTTGTACACAAATACATATTAATTCATGACATTTTGATGTTTGAAAGTCTATAGGTTGACATAAATTCAGATACAAATGTAATTTAAAAAATAAATAAATAATTATCGATTTTCAAATATTGCACCTGTCAAACATAGTCTATTTTGCCGTCAATACTGTTGACGGTGTCCTTTATCAGTAGGCTTTATATTTATGTTCAACATGAAGTATAGATATTGTTGTCATGAAGACAAGAGCCTGGTCTGTCAGCGGTCTCCCTCTATGTCACCTACAGCAGCAGCAGCGCGCCAGGCTTCTGGCACGCAGCAGAGACGCCACGCAGCCAGTTTGTCACCGGCCTTAGTATTTTGACAATCACGTATTTTCGAACGGAGAGATATATGAATTATCAGACCCCTATCAAATCAATATTCCATCTAGCTAGTAGTAATATATGTTAAAAAACACGGTTACCTTTTGTTAATAATTATAATTAGGCTACGTTTATACTATGATATCGAACAAGATTGTAATCTATAATGTAGATTTACATTATACTCTACATGAGAGCTAGTCCGTCTGCGTTTTACACAAGACATCATCTTTTCACAAAATATACGGATAGATATAGTTAGCTGAATGGATGCATACCTGTTTATTAGAATGCAAGCATCTCTCTGTAGTTTCAGCTTGTCACGAAGCTCTCTCTATCTTGGAAATGCAACTCCAATATTTACCCGTGTCTCGTTTCTTCTTCGTCCCAAAACCTTCTCAGGTCATTTATTTCACCTGTACGTTTGCGCTTCACAGAACGTGCAGGCAAAGCATAATCATGATCCATAACTAAGTTATTGATTGAGGTATAAAAACGAATATAAACAATATAAATATAAAATATAATAGTCTCGATCAAGGCTAGCTACTACTTTTTCTTCTTCGTCTCGTCTTTGCTTCTGTTCACCTTTGTATTTGGCGGTTCCGCAGGAAGTTAGATAAACTAGAGGGGTCAAAGTTTATATGACGCCATAGACGGGCGACAAAACGGAAATAAAGAAACGTGCCGTGTCTTCTAATTAAACTATAATTTTCTCCGGATTTGAAAGTTCGTGGAAACTGTCGGGATAATGTAAGTACACAACAAAAAAATATACATAACATAGATATAGTGATATCTGCTATTTTTAAAGCAGAAAAATTACATATTGCGCCTTTAATGAGTCAACAACTGATTCTCTAGTGCCATTGGAAACCTATGCATAAAATCTTGCTCCATCTATGAGATACCTTATTTATCCACAAGGAAATTAAGCAGTGTCAATCTAAGTGCACATTCAGATATAAAGACTGGTTTGAAGAGGCTGCGTAAAGACATTAGTTTGTAATGCACTTGTGTTTGACGACGCGTAAGGCTATGCATGAGGAAAATCAGCGAAATCCTCTGACAACCATGTGACCTGCGTTCAATGCCCAATAAATGAAGATGAATCAGCAATGTGACGTGGTAATTTGGGCATATGTCAATATGTCTAACGTGTAGGCTCCGTCGCCGACCTTAAGAGAAGCATGTCAATGATTGGCATTGCATAGAGCTCTTATGGAATGGACACAATGGAATGATAAGAGTAAAGGATTCAAATCACACACAGAACATTTAATGGATGCGTTTATTTTTTTCAGAAAACTAAAAATTCCATCAGAATACGAATCAAAAGAAAAATCCATTCAATCATGGATGATGGCCAATGATAGCTCAGCAAGTTAATCCAAAAAGTAAATATAAGTCAACCAAAAACATTTGCAATCAAAAGCTGCTTTGCCTCAACCCCGGCAGCGTGCAGGGCAGCACTCTGTGGAGGATAGAGGACCTCAACTTCTCCCTCTCAATTTTCCTCCTCATCCGCTTCCACCTCCTCCTCCTCCCCCTCCGGAATAGGTGCGCCTCCACGCACAGCCATGTTATGGAGTATGGCCGTTGCCACCGTAACTGCGCAAGAGCTGTGAGGCTTCATGCGCAGTCCTCCTGCCGACTTGTGCAGGCACCGAAAGCGCAGCTTCCAGATGCCAACTGCACACTCGACAACGTTGCGCGTGCGAACGTGTGCAGCATTGTAGGCGCTTTCAGCCCGAGTCTGTGGGTTGGTCAGCGGTGTGAATAAGTATGTTCTCAGAGTGTATCCACTATCCCTGAGGAACAGGCTCTGACCAAACCCCTCTCTCTCTGCTTGTTCACCCACAGCAGAATTGGCCCAGACAAAACTGTCGTGGGTGCTGCCTGGCCACCTTGCCACCAGGTCGGAGATCACACCCCTATGGTCCACTATAACCTGGAAGTTTATGGCTGCGTATCCCTTTCGCGATATGTACACCTGATCAAGCACTGATGGATTGGCGATAGGGATGAGTGTGCCATTAACCAGGCCCAAGACTCTGGGGATGCCAGCAATGGCATGACAGCCCTGGTGCACCTCCTGGACCTCCTGACGTGTTGCCAGCAGCCGGATGTAATCCCCGGCATGGCGCAGAAGGGCGTTGGTGACAGTGCAGACGCACCTCCACACAGAGGTCTTGCTTAGTCCGTAGCCCTCTCCCACGACCTCGATGAAGCTCCCTGTAGCAAAAAACCTTAGCGCTGCAAGAAGCTGGACTTCAGGGCTTAAAGCAAAATTCCGCTGCGTTAGCCTGGCCGTGGCCGGCGCCATCTCTGATTCAATACAAGGACATGTTGGATCGCTGCCATAGTTGGCCACTTACTGGACACCACCATGCTTACCCATTTATAGATCTTAGCCATTTAGAGCCTAATTTTTTGCCAGATTTTAATTATGAAAAGTGATTGCCAATTTAAACGCTTTGACATTACGAAATAGCCTAGGCTAATTACCACAATATTAGTTACGATACCAAATAAAGTCAACTTCATAAATAGACCTGTACCCATTGCGAACATATTTTATTATTAGTCTTAAAATGTCCATAACATAAAATCATTGTTGAGCCACAATATTGTCAATATACCATAGTCTGACCTTTACTGCGCTGCGCTGATTTCTAAAGATTGCGCCGTAGCGGCGACTAGCGTCTTGAGCTCAAACAATGCTAAGAGAGAGTTTACGAATGGTCCAGACCAACCTTACGAAAGTGTGACTTACAGAAGATATACTTAGTGTACGAACATGTCGGGAATCGTGCCATATAGTTAAGAGAGAGGTTAAGAACTACTTAGCGATAAGAACGTTTTGGGGAACCGGGCCCTGACTATTCTAGGCAATTTCTCTACTACAATAGAACCTGTGATCTGCTCTCTCACTGAACCTTAGAAACAAAAACAATTAAAAGGTATTCTATTACAAGCTGGGTGGTGCATGAGTGACTTGTACTAGAGCGCCCTGAAGTAAACCCGACAGACACTAAAATCACCTAATCACCTAAAATAACCTAAGGAGAAGCTTCCATAACTGCAGGCTGTGTAGATACATGAAAGCTCTCAACACAATTGTGCATGCTGTCAGGGATCTAGGAAGGAGGACCCAATTGCAGTGAGATATAACAAGGGTTTGACAAAAGACTGATACAAGAGGGTGGTGAAGTGCACAAGATACCAACTGGAACGCAAAAAACAGGAACAGCTAGGGAAAGCTTCAGGAAATAACTGGCAGAATACTTGGCAACAGAGGGGGCAGCAAGACCAGGCTGATAGAGAAGACCACACAAGGCACCATAGAGCAGAGCTCAGAAACTTGTTGACCGCCGACTCTGAGACCGACCAAATGCCAGGCAGGTAGAACCAGGGCAGGACACATGGGGCCAGGTCAAGAACACTAGACTAGACAGGACAAAGCTCCACAAAAACACAAATTAAAGTCAAATTAAAGGAAAAATAAAAGCCAATGAACTAAAAAGTTTAAGTAACAAAATAAGAAATTAACAATTTAACAAACTTAAAGAATAAATCAAACAAAACCAAGAATCAAGACTAGAAAAACTAAATAAAAGCAAAAAGTTACTAAGACAAGGAGCAAGACAAGAACTACAAGGACTAGACAAGGGCACAAGACCAACCAGACAGGCAGACACGGACACCTATTCAGCCACATCCAGAGACAGAGGGGGTGAGAATGACCACGGACCAGCAAACACAAAAGGATAAGGTGCACTATAAATAGGGAGGAAAATACATGAGGGAAAGGTGAACACAATTAGAGCAACAGGAGGGTGAAAGTCAGCATCATAAGTGGTTAGCACTGGGCTTGGGCAGACTGTACAGGAACATCTTCAGAGGCTGTGACAGGGAGAGTAGTATACTTGGGGTCAGCCCCCACAGGTGAAACATAACTAGCTGGAACACACTCTGAGGGACTCATTAGAAGCAGCAGATAGCTGGTCTGGTATGATCTCAGTGAGTGCAACTTCTAGCAGGAACATCCTCCGAGGGACTCATCAGAAGCAGCAGTTAGCTGATCCAGTATGATCTCAGGGAGTGCAATTTCTAGCAGGAACAACCTCTGTGGGCTTAACAAGACAAACAGGAACAATCTTCAAGGCCGGGCAAAACGAATAGGATAGCCTCCTCAGATGACTGACAACTAGTAGGAACACCCTCCGAGGGACACGTCAGAAGCAGCAGACAGCTGGTCTGGTATGATCTCAGTGGGCGCAACTTCTAGCAGGAACAACCTCCGTGGGCTTGACAAGACAAAAGGGAACACCTCTCCATGGCCATGACCCAACTGGCAAAGATGACCTCAGAGGACATAACAGGACGGACAGGAACATTTTATATAGCCATAACTTGACAGGTAGGAACACTTTCTTTGGCCATGACCCAACTGGCATGAATTACCTTTGTAGGAGTGACAGGACAGGCAGGAACACTTTGTATGGCCCAGTCGTGATAGGTAGAAACAACACTTGAGGACTTGACAAGACAAAAACCATCTTTGTGGCCATGACCCAACTGGCAAGGGCAACATTCGAGGACATAACAGGAACATTTTATACGGCCATAATTTGATAGGCAGGAACACCCTCTATGGCCATGACCCAACTGGCGGGAAGAACCTCTGTAGGCACGACAAGACAGGCAGGAACAATTGGTTTGGCCAGACAGACAAAGTAGGTAGGGACAACCTCTGAAGGTGTGATCTCTGGACACTTGACAACATCTGTGGACATGACAGGAGTGATCTCTGGACACTTGACACACGACTGACAGGAACATTTTCTGTGGACATGACAGGAGTGATCTCTGGACACTTGACAGACGACTGACAGGAACATTTTCTGTGGACATGACAGGAGGGATCTCTGGACCCATGACTGACAGGATAGACTTCTGATGGTGTGAAGTGAAAGTGGAGTTTGAAACAGACTTGACGGATTCAAAAATGACCATAGTTCAGGAAACTTTGGTACGAACTTGACTAGATTGGGGGTAGCTGCAAATTTGGTCCAATCAAAGGTGCCTGGGACTGGTTTGACTGACCCAGGGGTGCTGGCAGCAATCACAGCAACATAAGGGTATCTGAAACTGACAAGACAGGATTAATAAACCAGGGCAAAAAAAAAAAAAAACATAAAAACACCTGGAGTAGTGAAGCTCATCTGCTGGGTCCTGAATTTGGCTGGTCTGTAATGTCAGGGATCTAGGAAGGAGGATCCAACTGCAGTGAGACAACAAGGGTTTATTGACAAAAGAATGATACAAGAGGGTGGTGAAGTGCACAAGATACCACAACAGGAACACAAACAGGAACAGCTAGGGAAGGCCATTGGGAAGGCTTCAGGAAACAACTGGCAGAATACTTGGCAACAGAGGGGGCAGCAAAACCAGGCTGATAGAGAAGACCACACAAGGCACCATAGAGCAGAGCTCAGAAATTTGTTGACCGCCGACTCTGAGACAGACCAAATGCCAGGCAGTTAGAACCAGGGCAGGCAGGACACATGGGGCCAGGTCAGGAACTCAAACACAAGACTAGACAGGACAAAGCTCCACAAAAAACAAATTAAACTCAAGACAAAGAAAAAATAAAAGCCAATGAACTAAAAAGGTTAAGTAACAAAATAAGAAATTAACTAATTTAACCAACTTAGAGAATAATCAAACAAAACCAAGAATCAAGACGAGAAAAACGAAATAAATATTACAAATAAAAGCAAGAACAGACAAATTACTAAAACAAGGAGCAAGACAAGAACTACAAGGACTAGACAAGGGCACAAGACCAACCAGACAGGCAGACACGGACACCTATTCAGCCACATCCAGAGACAGAGGGGGTGAGAATGACCACAGACCAGCAAACACAAAAGGATAAGGTGCACTATAAATAGGGAGGGAAATACATGAGGGACAGGTGAGCACAATTAGACCAACAAGACTAACAAGAAGGTGTGGTAAAGAGGTGTGGTTCCTTTCTCTGAATATGTCTAGCTCCCTCCTCCACCATTTTCTCCTCCAGTCTCTAAATTTTCTCTCAATTTCAGGTGTTTTGAGGATGCTTTATATGCTGGATAGAGTATGTGATTCACAGTTGGGCTCTCTTAAAAATTCAGACCCACTGCTGTCTGTTCTGAACTCATGACCCAGCAGTGTGTCAAGGTTCCCATGCAGAAGATTTGATACATTTAGAGCTGATTTAAACTCTTTATATCTAATTTCTGTACTTAAGAAAGGCAATGAAAAAATGTCTGGCCATACAATAAAAGAACGGCAATAGTTACAGGGTTCAAAGGTAATATCAACTGACAGTATACACATTAACCTTGAATCACACCCACAATACTGTATTTGTTACAAATAAACAATAAATAAATAAATGAATACATAAGATTGAGTGAATTAAATAATAAATTATCAGGACTTGAGAAATGTTTAATAAAATCCATCAGAAACACACACAAAACAATCACACACAAAAAAAGTGGTTGAATTCAATCATGGACAGTGGTTCCATGTGAATGAATTATGTTATTTGAACATGTCTGTTTGCTTCATCTTTCATGAAGTATTTGAGTAGAGAAAACATGTTTCTATTGTGTAGAACCACTTTCTATGCAAGTTCAGGCAAAATGTTACCCTAACGTTCATAAAAGTTACATAGAACGTTTATTTACCAACATTACAGTACATGTTGGCAGTCTAAACATAACATTGTTTACAACCCTAGCACTCTTATTACAATTTATTATATTATTATTATTATTATTTAAGCAACCTTTATTGTTTTGAAGCAGTTGCGGCATAATGGTTAGCAAGTTCTACTTATAACTCAAAGGTAATGGGTTTGAATCTCGGTTCTGGCAGGGATTGTAGGGGAATGAATGACTTGTTCATGTTTGTTCACTTCTCACTGCTCTTTCTGTGGATGGGTGTAATGCAGAGCACAAATTCCAAATATGAGACACCATACTTTCCTTATAGCAGGTCCATAACCCAAGCATGTACACTTCACCACAATGTTAAGTCGCCTAAAATATAAAATATACATAATAGATAAAACATAATAAATCGTTAGACATTTACAGGTCTCTCTATTTTCTTATTTTGCTAAATAATAATAATAATAAAAAAAACACTTTATTTTAACATTTTCTCTCCCCATATCCAGCCCTGTGCAAAGCATGATGGTAAGTGTAAAAGTACCCTAACCATTTCAAGTCAGTATAACATGATACAATCATGTTTGAAGGAGAAACCTGATACAATGGTATTAAAATCAAAATAAATTGTTTAAATAAAGTGAACAGAATCCTATGGACAGATAGATGGATTGGTTTGTTGTTGGCGGCTGTACTGCGTTTGAGCTCCGTCACTATATTCTTTTCATTGACTATTTTTAACTCAAAAATCAATTTTATACATCATCGTCTCCGTTTATATAACATGTGAATATATCCTCTATTGTATTCTACAACAAAAACAATCAGAGCGCCTCGCTATCACTAGTTTTATTTTGATCTCCCGGGTCCGCTATTAGCTTTTAGCCCGTCAGCATCAGCGGCGTGGTTGCAGCTAACTGCGCTTACATTGCTAATACTCTATTCACACACATTACCACTGCTGTACTCACTGTTACTTGCTTTAATGGCGGATGAATGTCTCCACTCTGTGCAGCTCGAGCTCGAGGCCGTGGGAAAGCAGATTCGCGACCTGGAGGTGAGGCAGGCCCAGCTGAGAGAGCGGAGAGCCGCGCTGAAATCATCCCGGGCTGACGCTCACAAGTCCGGGGTAAGTATACAGCGATCTGCTAACAGTCCCACCACGTCTACTCCGTGTGTTTCTCTGCACAGGCCCGGTGCACCCAGGACGCGATCTTCCCAGATGTCCTTCACTGCGACGCCGGGACACCACGGACCCTGGGTGCATCCACAGCGGAGGACTCGAGCCGGGTCCCGGGCGACGACTTCTCCCCCTCCTGCCTTCGACATCTCCATCCGGAACCGCTTCGCTCCCCTCCGCGAGACAGGACGCGACGCTGTGATCATCGGAGACTCCATCGTCCGACACGTAAGTGCTACGTTAGCCGAAGGTAAAGTGCACACTCATTGTTTGCCTGGTGCTCGTGTTCTCGATGTTTCTGCGCAGATACCCACGATCCTGAAGGCCGACGAGAGCCCCAGAGCGGTCGTGCTTCACGCCGGGGTTAACGACACCACGCTGCGGCAGACGGAGACGCTGAAGAGGGACTTCAGCAGCCTGATCGAGACGCTTCGCAGCACGACGCCCGCAGCACGACGCCCGCAGCGACGATCGTCGTGTCAGGACCACTGCCCACGTATCGACGAGGACACGAAAGGTTCAGTAGACTTTTTGCTTTAAATGAATGGTTGTTGTCATGGTGTAAAGAACAGAAACTGCTATTTGTTAATAACTGGAATCTTTTCTGGGAGCGTCCTAGGCTGTTTCGCGCTGATGGATTACACCCCAGCAGAGTCGGAGCGGAGCTGCTCTCTGACAACATCTCCAGGACACTTCGCTCCATGTGACTAGTAAGACAATTCTCTAATAACTATTATGATGAGTTTTGTTCCACCCGCTTAAATGATAAAAGTACTTGCACTGTAAAAACTATTAAGACTGTGTCTGTTCCCCGAATAGTGAGGTCAAAATATAATGTAGGATCTAGAAAAAATCTTATCGTAATTAAACCACAAAAATGTAAAGTAAATGAACAAAAACAATTTTTAAAGTTTGGGCTCATAAATATTAGATCACTCACACCCAAAGCAGTTATTGTAAATGAAATGATCACAGAAAATAGTTTTGATGTACTCTGCTTGACTGAAACCTGGCTAAAACCAAATGATTATTTTGGTCTAAATGAGTCTACTCCACCAAACTACTGTTATAAGCATGAGCCCCGTCAGACTGGTCGTGGCGGAGGTGTTGCAACAATATATAGTGATATTCTCAATGTTACCCAGAAAACAGGATACAGGTTTAACTCTTTTGAAATACTTCTGCTAAATGTTACACTGTCAGACATGCAAAAGAAGTCTAATGTATCTCTTGCTCTGGCTACTGTGTATAGACCACCAGGGCCGTATACAGAATTCCTAAAAGAATTTGCAGATTTCCTCTCAGACCTTCTAGTTACAGTTGATAAGGCGCTAATCATGGGAGATTTTAATATTCACGTTGATAATGCAAATGATACATTAGGACTTGCGTTTACTGACCTAATAAACTCCTTTGGAGTCAAGCAAAATGTCACCGGGCCCACTCATCGTTTTAATCATACACTAGATCTAATTATATCGCATGGAATCGATCTTACTGCTATAGATATTGTACCCCAAAGTGATGATATTACAGACCATTTCCTTGTATCGTGCATGCTGCGTATAACTGATATTAACTATATGTCTCAGCGTTACCGTCTGGGCAGAACTATTGTTCCAGCCACCAAAGACAAATTCGCAAATAACCTGCCTGATCTATCTCAACTGCTATTTGTACCCAAAAATACACATGAATTAGACAAAATTACTGACAACATGGGCACTATTTTCTCTAATACATTAGAAGCTGTTGCCCCCATCAAATTGAAAAAGGTTAGAGAAAAACGTACTGTGCCATGGTATAACAGTAATAATCACTCTCTCAAGAAAGTAACTCGTAGTCTTGAACGCAAATGGAGAAAAACTAACTTGGAAGTTTTTAAAATTGCATGGAAAAACAGTATGTCCAGCTATAGACAGGCTCTAAAAACTGCTAGGGCAGAGCATATCCACAAACTCATTGAAAATAACCAAAACAATCCAAGGTTTTTATTTAGCACAGTGGCTAAATTAACAAATTACCAGTCGCCACCTGATTCAAATATTCCACCAACGTTAAATGTAATGACTTTATGAATTTCTTCACTGATAAAATAGATAACATTAGAAATACAATAGCGAATGTAGATTCTACAGCGTCTAACACTTCAGTTTCATCCATCGCACCCAAAGATAAACTGCAGTGCTTTACAAATATAGGACAGGAAGAGCTAAATAAACTTATCACTGTATCTAAACCAACAACATGTTTATTAGATCCTGTACCCACTAAATTACTAAAAGAGCTGTTACCTGTAGCCGAAGAACCGCTTCTCAATATCATTAACTCGTCGTTATCTTTAGGTCACGTCCCAAAACCATTCAAGCTGGCGGTTATCAAGCCTCTTATTAAGAAACCAAAACTAGATCCTAGTGTACTGGCAAATTATAGGCCTATTTCAAATCTTCCATTTATGTCTAAAATTTTAGAAAAAGTTGTGTCTGCTCAATTGAGCACCTTCCTGCATAAAAATGATCTGTATGAAGAATTTCAGTCAGGTTTCAGGCCCCACCATAGCACAGAAACTGCACTTGTTAAAATTACAAATGACCTGCTTCTTGCGTCAGATCAAGGCTGCATCTCATTTCTAGTCTTACTTGATCTTAGTGCTGCGTTCGACACCATAGATCATGAAATACTCATAGATCGATTACAAAACTATACAGGTATTCAAGGGCAGGCTCTAAGATGGTTTAGATCCTACCTGTCCGATCGCTACCATTTTGTTTACTTAAATGGGGTGTCATCTCATTTATCATCAGTAAAATATGGAGTGCCACAAGGATCCGTCCTAGGTCCCCTTCTATTTTCAATATACATGTTGCCCCTTGGTAATATTATTAGAAAATACGGAATTAGCTTCCACTGTTATGTTGATGATACTCAGCTATATATCTCAACGAGACCAGATGAAACTTCCCAATTATCTAAGCTAACAGAGTGTGTTAAAAATGTAAAAGATTGGATGACAAATAATTTTCTCCAATTAAATTCGGATAAGACAGAGATATTAATTATTGGACCAAAAAACACCACACAGAATCTTGTAGATTACAATCTGCAACTAGACGGATGTACTGTTACTTCCTCTACACTAGATCTAATTATATCGCATGGAATCGATCTTACTGCTATAGATATTGTACCCCAAAGTGATGATATTACAGACCATTTCCTTGTATCGTGCAGCCACCATACTCAGCTATATATCTCAACGAGACCAGATGAAACTTCCCAATTATCTAAGCTAACAGAGTGTGTTAAAAATGTAAAAGATTGGATGACAAATAATTTTCTCCAATTAAATTCGGATAAGACAGAGATATTAATTATTGGACCAAAAAACACCACACAGAATCTTGTAGATTACAATCTGCAACTAGACGGATGTACTGTTACTTCCTCTATAGTCAGAAATCTGGGTGTTATATTAGACAGCAATTTGTCTTTTGTCATATTTCCAATGTTACAATCATATTTAAAATCATAAAATCATATTTCCAATGTTACAAAAACTGCATTCTTCCATCTTAGAAACATTGCCAAGCTACGAAACATGTTATCTGTTTCTGATGCAGAAAAGCTAGTTCATGCATTCATGACCTCTAGACTGGACTATTGTAATGCACTTCTAGGTGGTTGTCCTGCTTCGTCAATAAACAAGCTACAGGTAGTCCAAAATGCAGCAGCTAGAGTCCTTACCAGGTCAAGAAAATATGATCATATTACCCCAATTTTACAGTCTCTGCACTGGCTACCTATTAAGTTCCGTATCAGTTACAAATTATCATTACTTACCTATAAGGCCCTAAATGGTTTAGCTCCTGTGTACCTAACTAGCCTTCTACCACGCTACAATCCATCACGCACCCTAAGGTCACAAAACGCTGGACTTTTGGTAGTTCCTAGGATAGCAAAGTCCACTAAAGGAGGTAGAGCTTTTTCACATTTGGCTCCCAAACTCTGGAATAGCATTCCTGATAATGTTCGGGGTTCAGACACACTCTCTCTGTTTAAATCTAGATTAAAAACGCATCTCTTTCGCCAAGCATTCGAATAATGTATCTCTTAAATTGTGAGTGTAGTTGCATCTGCATTTTTATTCTTTAGCTTGGGTTAAACTAATTTTACTTTGTTGGATCAGCAACTATGCTAATGATGTCTCTATTTTGTTTCTATGTTTTGCCACGGGCTAGGATTTACACAAGCTCCAGTCTGGATCCAGAACACCTGAGAAGAGATGATGCTGACCCTCAGAGGACCCCAGATGATCCTAACCTTGAATCAACAAACAGAACTAACAATTATTGCTACATGTGTGACTGCATCATATAATTACTATTAATTAATAATATTGATAGTTCATCATCTAGCTGACTACGTCTTGTATTATTATTATTTTTTTTATTTTTCTAAAATCCTGTCAAACGTGCACAAACTACTAGCTACTACTAAATATTGTAGAAACATAATTTTCTGTAAAGTTGCTTTGTAACGATTTGTATTGTAAAAAGCGCTATACAAATAAACTTGAATTGAATTGAATTGAATGTATGACTGAATGAAAATCATGATCTGAAAAACTGTTTTTAAAAATCTTATGAATATTATGACTACATAGACAGTTGCTTGAATGCTTGAGACAAGTAGCTATTTGGACCATCTGAAGGACATGTTTTGAAAACAGAATAAAAATATCTCTATAAATGATTGACTGCACTCATAAATGTGGGGTTGTAACCATGTTTGAATGTCATCTTCACTGCAATAAAATGGCATCTTTGTCAGAATAAAAAGGTCAAACTGCAACGAGTCAAAGCAGAGTCATGAAACCAGATGAGAACAAATCTATGGTGGAAGTAGCCTGCTGTATGCATGTGTGTTTGAGCATTAGTACTTGTGTTCCACCACAAAAATCATATCTGTCAGCCCTTCTCTCTAATCCCAAAAACAGTGGTTTGGCTTCATCTACTGAGAGGGTTTGTCACCATCTCAAATATCTCTGACACACACAACAAATCACTTGGGCCGTTTCCTGGCAACCAGAGGAACCAAAAACAAATTCAGCCTCAGCAAAGAAATTGATTTGTTGAAGTGCTGGACAATACTGAAGTCAGTCGAAGAAATGCACGTGCATTGATTTGGCTTAGCATGATCTCTACAGCAAACAGAAAAGCCAAAGCAACGGTACAACAGCTGAAAACAAGACGACTACTTCAGCAAAATTATTTATACATGTACTGGCAAACATCTTTTAGTGTAATAAAATGAGATTCTCTACATATCTTTCCTATTCTCCAAAACACCATATTTTCTTTTTCACCCGTGCTCAACCACTCCCTTTAATTTTTACACCGCTCTTTGGCTCCCTCTTGTGGTAGAAAAGGAGTGGAAGTAGAAATCATTATAATGATGATAGTCAATAATAATAATAATAAGAACAAGAATGGAACGCTGCAGCACATTTGACAATACAATACTATATATGTTTTGAGAGCGATTTTTTTTTGCCTATATAAATACTAACTTTTATCAACACACACACACACACACACACACGCGCACACACACACACACACACACACGCATGTTTGTTTTTGTGAAAAGTGGGGACATCACATAGGTGTTATGGTTTTCATACTGTACAAACTGTATATTCTATCGCCCTTCACCAACCCTACCCCTAAACCTAACCCTCACAGGAAACTTTGTGCATTTTTACTTTCTCAAAAAAAAAAAAAAAAAAAAAAACTCATTCTGTATGATTTATAAGCGTTTTGAAAAATGGGTACATGGGTTATCTCCTCATAAGTCACCCTATCCTTGTAATAACTGTGTCATACTCATGTCATTATACAAAGTTGTGTCCTGATATGTCACAAAAACAAGACACACACACACACACACACACACACACACACACACACACATATATATATATATATATATATATATATATATATATATATATATATATATATATATATATATATATATATATATATATATATATATATATAATGGGGAAAAACTAATAGTAATACAGTTTACATTGTAGGTCACACGATAATGGCAATAGGTCATATTTAGTATGTCCGGATTATACTACAAACTTCCACACAAACATACAAGGTGTCGTTGAGTTTGGAACAGATTGTAGAAAATTAGCTTTACATCATTAGTCTTACCAATGATCTCTTCTCTTCCATCTTTATTTGACCCTCTAACTAGCCAGGCAATGGTAATTCAAAGTGCTTTACATAAAAAAGTTAAATAATCATTTAAAAATCATTTCAAGTATTTCAAACTGACTCAATCCTAACAATCTGAGTGGTCTGTTAGGTTTATATTCAGTGAGCATATCTGCAATGTATTTCGGTCCTAGGTCATTGAGTGATTTATAAATGAGTAAAAGTACTTTAAAATCAATCCTAAATTTAACTGGAAGACAGTGTAAGGACATGAGGACTGGTGTGATATGCTCAGATTTTCTGGTTCTAGTCAGAATCCTGGCAGCAGCGTTCTGGATGAGCTGCAGCTGTCTAATGGTCTTCTTGGGAAGGCAGGTGAGGAGACCATTACAATAGTCCACCCTGCTGGTGATAAAGGCATGAACAAGTTTCTCCAAGTCTTGACTGAAAACAAAACATCTAATTATTTCTATTTTTTTGAGGTTATTGTATGCTGACTTGATTTTTAGTTGTTAAACCTCTAGAGTCAAGGTATGCATTCACCTTGAGAACTTCAACTTTGTTTCCAAATCCAACGACTTCAGTTTTCTCCTTGTCTAACTGAAGAAAGTTCTGCCACATCCAACTGTTAATTACATTAATGCACTGGCAGAGGGAGTCAATGGGGCTGTAGTCAGTTGGTGATAAGGCTAGGTTATTCTATGAATCTTTGGCATATCAGTGATAGGCATTTGGTTCTTTCTCATTATTTGACTTAGTGGGAGCATATACAGGCTAAACAAGAGTGGTGCACGAATTGAGCCTTGTGGGACTCCGCATGTCATGGATGTCCACTTAGACTTATGCTCTCCTATATTACATAATAACCTCTTCTTAATAAGTATGACCTGAACCATTTGAGTACCATCCCAGAAAGCCAGACCCAGTTTTCCAGTCTCTGAAGAAGTATGTTATGATCATCAGTGTCAAACGCAGAACTGAGATCTATTAATAGCAGCACTGATATTTTGCCAGAATCAGAATTTAAGCAAATATTATTTTTTTATCTTAATGAGCCCAGTCTCTGTGCTGTGATGCGGTAAACCAGATTGAAAATTGTCCAGGTATCCATCTGAGTTTAAGTATTTGTTCAGCTGATTAAAAACTACCTTTTCTATAATTTTTCCTATAAAAGTAAGATTAGATAATGGTCTTTAATTCTCAAAATGGTGTTATCAAGATTGCTTTTTTTCAGAAGGGGCTTAACAACTGCAGTTTTCAGCGAGTTTGGAAAAGTCTCAGAAAGAAATGAGCCGTTCACCACTTCTAAGAGATCTGCTTTTAAACAGTTTAGCACTCTTTTGAAAAAAGATGTGGAAAGTGTGTCAAGATAGCTGGTTGACGATTTTAGGTGCTGCACTATTTCTTCCAAAATGTTGTTATCAATTGCTTCAAAAATAGACATAGTATCTTCTTTTTGATGTTTGCGGCCGTATCTGTCTGACCTCTGCATAAATTGAGGATGTGCTAATCGCCTTTCTGATATTAATGATCTTCAGAAAAGTAGGAAGCAAACTCATTGCATTTGCTTTCAGAGAGCATTTCACTGGGAATCTGACTTGGGGGGGTTTGTCAGTCTCTCAGTTTAAGTTGCTGTTTATAAGGTTGGAGAACAAACTCTGTTTAGCTGTGGCTAGTTCCAGACTGAAAGCATGAAGGCTGTCTTTATAGATGCTTTAGTGAATTTCAGGTTTCGTCTTCCGCCACATCCGCTTAGCTTTTCTGCATTGTCTTTTCATACTCTGTACTGCTGTTGGCTTTCTCCAAACTAATTTCATGCTGAATCAGGTCAAAAGTTTTTAAAACAGTTAAGTTAGTTTGTAGTTTTGTTTTCTGCATTATCTGTGTGAATATTAAAATCCCATGCAATAGCAAAACAGTCAAACTCAGAGGAAATAATTAATAACATTTCTGCGAACTCTTCAACAAAGGCTGGGGAGTATTTTGGAGGCCTGTAAAAAGTGATGAACATAATGTGTGGAGCACCTTTCAACATAATCACTAGATATTCAAAAGACAAGTACTGACCAAATTACACTCTAAATAGAGCAGCTACACCTCCACCTCTCCGAACAGTCCTGCAGACTCATAAAATGAATGTTAGGAGGGGTTAGAAACATAAAATCCAGATTGTTTGTGGCTATTAAGTCACTGATTAAAATAGTTTTTTTTTTTTTTTTTTTTTTTTAGTGAGTGAATGTTTAAAAATGCTAACTTGATGGCAGTGCTTTGTGTCTTTATAGAAATCTTAGTTTGATGCATAATAGGCCGCAGATTTGATTAGTTAGCCCTATTCTAATTTTATTATTAAAAAAAAAGCTTGGCCCATGTAGACTTGCACTCTATTCATGTTTTAACTGATTTTCTTAAAATAAAAATAAACACTTCTATACTCTCTCTATATTCTCTATATATGAATAAATAAAAAACCTTGCTACCTGTACTGTGTTAGGCTAACAGAGACTTGTTATAGCACCTGCATACATACATACATATACATATTAGAATAATGATAATATAATTATATCTACTGTATATACCTGTCTGACTCTCTATTATATATATATAAAAAAAAAACTCAAAATAGTCTCACTCCTGACCTTAATTTTCACAAAGCATTTCTTCAGGCTGATGTTCTCATCATAATTAATCATTGTTATTGTTGTTTACATTGTTAGAATGCTTGCTTAACATCTCTGACGTTATGGGAAAGTACACATTTGTGGTATAGTATCAATGAAGGGCATGTTGCTGCTGGACGGGTTTTTCCTAGTTGAGCAGGGATGATTGTTTATGTCTTGTATAAAAACAGGAATGACACAAATGCATAGAATTTTGCTGTATATTAAGAAAGAATGGTTCCTGTTCAACATTCATCCTTTGATCAAGAGACAAAGTGTTTATTTGTGTAGATCAGTACACATCAGAGAAGAAAAATAAAAACATTTACATAATCACAGAGATATACTCTACAACAGAATTGTGTACACATAACATGTAGTGTTATCAATCACTATACAATAGTTACTTGCTCTCAGTTTTAAACTGTCAGTTTTCAAACTTTGAAAAGTGTTGACTTTTTTTGTTTTGTTTTACAAAAACAATGCATAATTTGAGCCGGAGTAAAAACAATTCACAATGTATAGTGTGGCGGAATGCATGCAGGGTGGCTAAGATTAGAAAGAGGGCTTAAGGGAAGAATGCTCTGGCAGTGCTCTATATCCTCATTTTAGGATTTCTGTGCAGTAATGACATCTTAATCGTTTGTATATTTCCCTAACTAAAACAATAAACCCTGTTTGTGAGCCTGGGGTAAATAACACTATTAAGGACAATATCAGCTGGATTTTGTGCTCGGTTGCTATTTAAAGTAACTTGGGTAGCTGACTCGTTGTAAACAAATTTTACTGAAAGTTTTATACACAGATGGTAAGCGAAATCTGACTTAATATTAATCTGTTGTGCAGTTGTGAACATTCAAAATAGTGGAACAGTATTATAGAGCATTAAAACTATGGTTAAAGATAGCATGCATCTTACCAACAAGTTATTTATTACAGGTATTTATTCAATACAGTGGTTGAAATTAACTAAAAATAAAGCCTAAACAAGTGTTGACATTTCCCAACACCACAGCAGTAATGACTTTATCAACTACTTTACTTCTAAAATTGATACTATTACAGATAAAATTGCAACCATTCAGCCATCAGCTACAGTATCGCATCAAACTATAGACCCCCTGAGGAACAGTTCCACTCATTCTCTACTATAGGAGAGGAAGAATTGTATAAACTTGTTAAATCATCTAAACCAACAACATGTATGTTAGACCCTATACCATCTAAGCTTCTAAAAGAGGTGCTTCCAGAAGTCATAGATCCTCTTTTGACTATTATTAATTCCTCATTGTCATTAGGATATGTCCCCAAAACCTTCAAACTGGCTGTTATTAAGCCTCTCATCAAAAAACCACAACTTGACCCCAAAGAACTAGTTAATTATAGATCAATCTCGAATCTCCCTTTTCTGTCCAAGATACTAGAAAAGGTGGTATCCTCACAATTATATTCCTTCTTAGAGAAAAATTGTATATGTGAGGATTTCCAGTCAGGATTTAGACCGTATCATAGTACTGAGACTGCTCTCCTTAGAGTTACAAATGATCTGCTCTTATCATCTGATCGTGGGTGTATCTCTCTATTAGTTTTATTGGATCTTAGTGTTGCGTTTGACACAATTGACCACAACATTATTTTACATAGACTTGAACACTTTGTAGGCATTAATGGAAGTGCATTAGCATGGTTTAAATAGTACTTATATGACTGCCATCAGTTCGTAGCAGTGAATGAAGATGTATCATATCGATCACAAGTGCAGCATGGAGTACCTCAAGGCTCAGTACTAGGGCCGCTACTCTTCACGCTTTATATGTTACCCTTGGGAGATATCATCAGGAAACATGTTAGCTGTTAGCTTTCACTGTTATGCTGATGATACTCAGCTCTATATTTCTTCGCGGTCCAATGAAACACACCAATTTAAAAAACTAAAGGAATGTATAGTCAATATAAAAAACTGGAGTAATTTCTTACTGCTAAATTCTGAAAAAACAGAGGTGTTAATTATAGGACCTAAAAACTCTGCATGTAATAACCTAGAACACTGTCTAAGACTTGATGGCTGCTCTGTCAATTCTTCGTCATCAGTTAGGAACCTAGGTGTGATATTTGATCACAATCTTTCCTTAGAAAGCCAAGTTTTTCTAGCATTTGTAAAACTGCATTTTTCCATCTCAAAAATATATCTAAATTACGGCCTATGCTCTCAATGTCAAATGCAGGAATGTTAATCAATGCAATTATGACCTCAAGGTTAGATTATTGTAATGCTTTATTGGGTGGTTGTTCTGCACCCTTAGTAAACAAACTACAGCTAGTCCAAAATTCAATTGCAAGAGTTCTTACTAGAACCAGGAAGTATGACCATATTAGCCCGGTCCTGTCAACACTGCACTGGCTCCCTATCAAACATCGTATAGATTTTAAAATATTGCTTATTACTTATAAAGCCCTGAATGGTTTAGCACCTCAGTATTTGAATGAGCTCCTTTTACATTATAATCCTCTACGTCCGCTACGTTCTCAAAACTCAGACAATTTGATAATACCTAGAATATCAAAATCAACTGCAGGCGGCAGATCCTTTTCCTATTTGGCACCTAAACTCTGGAATAACCTACCTAACATTGTTCGGGAGGCAGACACACTCTTGCAGTTTAAATCTAGATTAAAGACCCATCTTTTAACCTGGCTTACACATAACATACTAATATGCTTTTAATATCCAAATCCGTTAAAGGATTTTTAGGATGCATTAATTAGGTAAACCGGAACCGGGAACACTTCCCATACCACCCGATGTACTTGCTACATCATTAGAAGAATGGCATCTATGTTAATATTAGTCTGTTTCTCTCTTATTCCGAGGTCACCATAGCCACCAGATCCAGTCTCTATCCAGATCAGAGGGTCACTGCAGTCACCCGGATCCAGTACGTATCCAGACCAGATGGTGGATCAGCACCTAGAAAGGACCTCTACATCCCTGAAAGACAGCGGAGACCAGGACAACTAAAGCCCCAGATACAGATCCCCTGTCTCAGATGACCACCAGGACAAGACCACAGGAAACAGATGATTCTTCTGCACAATCTGACTTTGCTGCAGCCTGGAATTGAACTACTGGTTTCGCCTGGTCAGAGGAGAACTGGCCCCCCAACTGAGCCTGGTTTCTCCCAAGGTTTTTTTCTCCATTCTGTCACCGATGGAGTTTCGGTTCCTTGACGCTGTCCCCTCTGGCTTGCTTAGTTGTGGACACTTCATCTACAGCGATAGTTGACTTGATTGCAAATAAATGCACTGACACTATTTAAACTGAACAGAGATGACATCACTGAATTCAATGATGAACTGCCTTTAACTGTAATTTTGCATTATTGACACACTGTTTTCCTAATGAATGTTGTTCAGTTGCTTTGACGCAATGTATTTTGTTTAAAGCGTTATATAAATAAAGGTGACTTGACTTGACTTGACTAGTCCAAACGGATACAGAGATCAACAAAAAAAATTACTAGTAAAATAAAAAATCATACTAGTAACATTTACAATAAGTACTAGTATCTAATACATGTGTACTAGTATCTGTTAAATAAGTAACAGACAAGTACTTATTCATTAGGTACTAGTGCTTATTTATTAAAAACTATTTCTCATTCATTAGATACTAGTACCTATTAAAGGTCCCGTTCTTCGTGATCCCATGTTTTAAACTTTAATTAGTGTGTAAGGTTGTTGTTAGAGTATAAATAATATCTGTAAAATTCTAAAGCTCAAAGTTCAATGCCAAGCGAGATATTTTAACAGAATTCGCCTACAAAAAACGACCCATTCGGACTACATCCCTCTAGTTCCTGCAGTAATGACGTCACTAAAACAGTTTTTTGACTAACCTCTGCCCACATGAATACACAAACAGGGGGGCATGGTCTTGTTGCGCTCCGACCTAGAAGAGGAAGAGTTGCATTTGTGTTTGTCACCATGTCGTCGAAACGCTATTATTTTCATCTCGGAGTCCAATCACCTTTGTTTGGGCTTCCCAGGGACGCTGTACTTGGAGATTACTGGTTACAATTTATGTTTAACTCGGTTTCCGAAAATTATAATCCACATGTAAAACTATGTGCAGCACATTTAGCTGAGGACAGCTTTCTCAATCTCAATCAGTTTAATGCCGGATTCGCACAAAGATTATTCTTGAAAGATGGAGCAGTTCCCTCTTTGTCTGGAGAAGGCATTGTTTATGGACCACAACCGGTAAGTGTATTTTATTATTTAAGTTGGTGCGTTTAACATATTCTGTAACTTATTACACAAAGGGCAACACTGTTTAGCTTTGTTAACTAGATGTTAGGGCTGTGCACAAAAATCGAATGCGATTTTCATGCGCATCTCGTCAGTAAAAACGCTCCTGTGATTATAAGTACATCTCCAGCACATGCTCCTGCCCACTTGCTTCTCAAAACTAGTCCAAAACTAGCCCAATCGCATTTACAGGAGGGCCGCGTGCTCTAAACTGCTGTCGAATCACAACACATGAACCGCTGGCACAATCAGAGCTCGTTGCGTATTTCTGAAGGAGGGACTTTATAGAACAAGGAAGTCATCAGCCTGTTTTTATGACAGTGAAAACCGCGGTATACAGATAGGTGAATTGTGTGAAAAATACTGTTTTTTTTTACACGCGAAACATGAACACATGTTATATTGCACACTGTAAATAAGTACAAGTACAAATAAGTGTAATAAGTATAAATCAGTACAAGTATCTAAAAAAGAAGTACTAGTATCTAATTGATAAGTATTAGTATATATTATTAAGTATTAGTATCTAATGAATAAGTACTAGTGTATATTTAATAGGTACTAGTATCTAATGAATGAGTACTAGTATGTAAAAAATACATACTAGTACCCAATGAATAACTACTAGTACATAAAAATTAAGTACTAGTCACTTGTGGAATACAAACTAGTCAAAACTCAATAGGTCATTTCTCAATGACGGATCCCCATTGAAGTCAATAGCAAAAATTTAAAATGTGTTACTATTAACAATATAAAAGTTACTAGTCACTATTGAATTAAGTACTAGTATCTAATGAATAAGTACTAGTACCTAATAAATAAGCACTAGTATCTAATGAATAAGTACTAGTATCTAATGATTAAGTACTGGTATCTAATGAATAAGTACAAGTAACTTTACAAAAGTCACTAGTGTCACGGTTCATAGATCTGTGTGTTCATTCTGCATGTCTGTTTTCTCGTTATCTGTCTGATTGCTCATTCAGCATTGCTCCGGCAATCTTTGGGCTGATGAGCTAATCAGCATGGCTGCACCTGATGCTGGTTCTGTCCTGTCTTTATCTGTCTTGTGGTTGTTACTGCATGTTGTCAGATCGTTGTTCGTAGTTGTCGACCTGCTCTGTTTTCTTGTTCCCTGCTGTTTTGCGTTGTGGCAAATAAACTGTTTAACTTGCAATTGGATTTTGTGTTCTTTTACGTGACAGAACGATCTGACCAAGATGGATCCAACAAGTATGGCGGAGCTGAGAGACATTCTCACCAACAGCAATAGTCGTTTTGCACAGCAAGAGGAACAAATCATGGCTACTGGTCGTGCAGTGCAGGCACTCGTCACGCAGGTCTCAGATCTCACCACTCAGGTCAGACGAAGTAGTCCTCCTCCACGGTAACTCTGCTCTCGGTTCAAATACGGAGGGGCCGGGACATTCAACACCCCTGGCTAGTGTTACACAACACCAATATAAACTGGCAACATAGCACAGTCTCATCCTGGAGTGAATATTGTCATGCATCATGTTTGTTGTCTGCTTGCTCTTCTGTGTCTTGTTCTGTGTTGCAGAATGAAAATGTGGATCTGTTAAACGTGCCCGCGGAGTATCTTGACCTGAAGGGAGTGTTCAGTAAGTCCCGGGCTGCTTCTTTTCCTCCGCATCGTCCTTATGATTGTGCAATAGATTTATTGTCAGGTACTTCTCCGCCTAAAGGCAGGTTATACTCACTTTCTGTACCGGAGAGGGAGGCCATGGAGAAATAAATTTCTGATTCTCTTGCAGCCAAGATCATCCGTCCTTCTTCTTCTCCTGCAGGTGCGGGATTTTTTTTTGTGGAAAAGAAAGATGGTTCCCTGCGTCCTTTTATCGACTATCGAGGGTTGAATAGTATCATGGTAAAGAATACCTACCCTTTGCCATTGATGTCTTCAGCCTTCGAGAGTCTGCAGGGTGCTTCCTTTTTCACAAAATTGGATCATCACAATGCCTATCATTTGGTTCGCATAAGAAAGGGGGATGAATGGAAGACCGCTTTTAATACCTCCATACATCATATCATCCGAGGGATTACGCATGGATCCCAACAAAGTTCAGGCGGTGGTAGATTGGCCAACCCCAGATTCCCGCAAGGCCCTGCAGAGGTTTCTGGGCTTTGCCAATTTTTACCGGCGTTTTATTCGCAATTACAGCCAGCTAGCCGCCCCTTTGACTGCCTTAACCTCCGTCAAGATGACGTTCAGATGGTCTAGCGTGGCGGAAGCTGCGTTCTGCAAATTAAAGAGTTGCTTTGTTTCAGCTCCCATTCTGGTGGCCCCTGACCCCTTCCGTCAGTTCGTGGTGGAGGTCGATGCGTCAGAGGTGGGGGCTGGTGCGGTTCTTTCCCAGCGTTCTTCCGCGGATGGTAAGGTTCACCCTTGCACATATTATTCTCATTGTTTTACTCCTGCCGAATGTAATTATGACATTGGTAATAGAGAGTTGCTGGCAGTTAAGCTTGCTTTGGAAGAATGGCGTCATTGGTTGGAGGGTTCGGAGGAACCTTTTATAGTCTGGACTGACCATAAGAACCTTGAATACATCAGTTCTGCTAAAAGGTTAAATTCTAGGCAAGCTCGGTGGGCCTTATTTTTCAGTCGTTTTCGTTTTTCAATTTCTTATCGTCCAGGTTCTAAGAACGTTAAACCTGATGCCTTGTCCCGTATTTTTGATAAATCTGAACGCCCGTTGTCTCACGAGTCTATAGTGCCACATGACATTGTGGTATTTGGTATGACTTGGGAGATCGAGTCGAAAGGTCTGTAATGCCTTAGAAGGGGTAACGCCTCCACCTGGATGCCCGCCGTGTAGTTTATTTGTGCCAGAAGAATTAAGGTCCGAGGTCATCCATTGGGGCCAATGTTCCAAAGTAGCTTGTCATTCAGGGGTAAATCGTACAGTATTTCTTGTCAACCAGCGTTTCTGGTGGCACTCTATGGCCCGGGATATACGTCATTTTGTTTAGGCTTGCTCTGTCTGTGCCACTTCTAAGGTTTCCGATCGACCCCCTGCTGGACTCCTTCAGCCGGTGTCTGTTCCTTCGAGACCCTGGTCCCACATTTCGCTAGATTTTGTTTCGGGAATCCCGCCATCAAAGGGTAACACGGTAGTTTTGACCGTGGTGGACCGGTTCTCGAAGGCAACTCATTTTGTTCCTCTGCCCAAATTACCCTCAGCCAGAGAAACAGCGGTTGCTTTCATTGATCATGTCTTTCGTATTTATGGCCTCCCGGTAGACGTGGTCTCTGACAGGAGGCCTCAGTTTGTTTCCAAATTTTGGAAAGAATTTTGTCGTTTGTTAGGGGTGACTGTTAGTCTTTCTTCTGGGTTTCATCCCCAGAGTAATGGTCAGATGGAGAGGGCCAACCAAGATTTGGAACGGATATTGAGGTGTTTGGTGTCTCAAAACCCATCCTCTTGGAGCAACTCTCATGGGTGGAGTACACACACAATTCTTTACCAGTGTCATCCACGGGCCTATCTCCGTTTGAGTGTAGCATAGGTTACCAGCCACCTATCTTTCAGAGTATGGAATCCGAAGTCGCGGTCCCCTCTGCTCACGCCTTTGTCCAGAGGTGCCACCGCACCTGGAGGAGGGCTAGAGAAGCCATCCTCCAGGTGGGGGCGCGCACCAAGGCCCAGGCCGATCGCCACCAGTCTGAGCCACCCGTCTACATCGTTGGTCAAAAAGTTTTGCTTTCATCTAAAGATATTCCCCTCCGTTCCGTCTGTAAGAAGCTTGCTCCCAAATTTATCAGCCCATTTACTGTCACCAAGATTATTAGTCCAGTGGCAGTCCACCTCAAACTTCCTCCTGCGTACAGGAGAAATCATCCCGTCTTCCATGTATCCAAATTAAAGCCCATTTTTCGTGCTCCCATTAATCCGCCTGTCCCAGTTCCCCCACCGCCGCGACTCGTAGATGGGGAACTCACTTATTCGGTAAAACTTATTCTGGACTCGAGGCGGAGGGGACGCGGATTTCAGTACCTGGTGGACTGGTGGAGGGTTACGGTCCGGAGGAGAGGAGTTGGGTTCACGCTAGGGACATATTGGATCACTCTCTTATCGATGATTACAATCGCCAGGTAGGTTCTTCTGAAAGAGCCAGGAGGCGCTCCTAGGGGGAGGGGTACTGTCATAGTTCATAGATCTGTGTGTTTATTCTGCATGTCTGTTTTCTCGTTATCTGTCTGATTGCTCATTCAGCATTGCTCCGGTAATCATTGGGCTGATGAGCTAATCAGCATGGCTGCACCTGATGCTGGTTCTATCCTGTCTGTATCTGTCTTGTGGTTGTTACTGCATGTTGTCAGATCGTTGTTCGTAGTTGTCGATGCTGGTCTTGCTCTCAGTTTTCAGATCACTCTTCTTGCTCTCAGTCGAGGAGATCACCCAATGTGCTTCCACGCCTGTTCCCAGGAGAATTCTCTGGGTTGGTTCGGGTCAGTGCCTCATAGTCTCCGTGTTTCAGAGACAGCTCACCGATTCACCAGCTCACCTGTTCACCAGCTCTGTTTTCTTGTTCCCTGCTGTTTTGCGTTGTGGCAAATAAACTGTTTTACTTGCAATTGGATTTTGTGTTCTTTTATGTGACAACTAGTACCTAAAGAATAATCACTAGTAGTTAATGAATAAGTACTTGCACTTAATGGAAAAGATACTAGTATCTAAAAAATAAGTACTAGTAACTTGAAAAAAGATACTAGTACAGCTTATATATTAAATGTTACAAAGGCTTTCCATACCTGTTGTTATATTATGTGTCTAAAGGACTTATATCGCTATATAAATGCACACAATTGTTTACATAGCTACATAAATGGAATCTAATGTTGCCATGTTGCCTTATGTTGGTTTATTACAAACTACTTATATTAACATTATTTATTAATGTTGGTAAGTAATATAAAGTAGATATTTTTTTCTTTTAACAAATAAAGATATTTTTTAGAAGTCCCTAAATTGAGTTTTTTGTCAGATTTATCTTATTTCTAGGGATAAAATTGTACCTAAAGTGTTAAGGTTAAGTAGATCACTGTCACAGAAAATGAACAACAATAAAACTTTCAATAACCTTCAAATCAAAGCTTACAATATATGCTATTAATTTTATTAATTAAAGGTGCCATGTGCAAAAATTGAGCTAAAAATATTCAAAAAATTACCTACACGCATCAAAATTATGAGAAGAAATAAGGGCGATGATGTCATTAAAAAAATGTAAAGTTATAGTGCTGCAGAGTTATCAACCTTAATTAGCAGTAGCATTACTAGCCCCGGTCCGACAGGTGTCGTAATACCAGTTTCTGCCATGGGAGGCGGTATACGGGCAACATAACCACCAGCCAACCTGCAATACACGAATAACTCGCACGGCTTGTGGGCGTAATCTAACCTGATGTCAATCAAGCGGAAGGATGGTTGAAGCCCTTGGCAAGAGACCACCACCCGCTACAGGGAAACAACCGCGCTCGGAAACACAAATCAAATCCGATAAGAAAAGGAGCCGAACCGAGGTAAACATCGGCACTGCTTTCAATCGCTGGAGACAACTGATGGACCTGAAAGAAATGAGGTTCAACACCGAACTTGCAACATTTCTTTTGGATTGGTAAGTTAGATGCTGTTAGTATTTCGCTAGAAGTTTGTTTTATATGTTTGTGTATTTTTTTTCGGGAAGTTATAACATAGAAATGTATCGAAGGCTGTTCTATAAACGTGCTAATGTTAGCGATGGCTAACCGTAGCTGCGTTTGATAATTAGCTAGCTATAACTTACCCATATTTTTATATCATAAGTAACCTGCTCTGTCTAGTCTGTTGGTCTCCGTGTCCTCTTTGCTTCGTGGTTTTTCTGTACGTGAGAAAATTGATGTGTGGCGTGAAAGCGTGTCTGATGTTGACCAATGATGTTGACAGAATGCTGTCTGTCAAATTAATTTAATTCCAATAATGTGTATATACAACTCAATGTAATATGAACAAAACGAATATGAACATATTCACTGGTAAAGGTGAAGGGGAGTAGCTTGAAGATGTCATGTTTCAAAATCACTTGACATCACCCAACGTTCCTCTGGAGGCAAAACGTCCTCTTATAGCAGCGGTTCTCAATTCCAGTCCTCGCGCCCCACTGCTCTGCATATTTTGCACGTTTCTCTTTGTTAACACACCTGATTCAGATAATCAGCTCGTTAGAAATGAACTCCGTGCATGAACTGTTTGTCAAATGTTCATTGCTCCCTACTCTCTGAGCAGGGGAAATCTGTTGAAGTTTACCTCACATCGAAACATTCATTCACTGATTTGTGCTGTGCAGCGTCTTTAAACATGGACAACTGTGACATCATATACCTCTGTAAATCAATACAATTTAAATTCACGTCTTGCACACTTCAATGCACTTTGATTGGAACATATAGCTACGTTCACTTCGAACTGGAATCATGGCTGAATATCCTGTGATGTCCACTTCGCACGGCACTTATGTTCGAATAGAACAAATGTCTGAAGCTCTAAGAGAAACGTTCAAAATGTGCAGAGCAGTGGGGCGCGAGGTCTGCAATTGAGAACCGCTGTCTTATAGGCTTCGGCTATGCTCTAGTGTTGTTGTGAAGGTAGGGGCGGAGCATAGAGACTATGTTGTTTCTCGTTTGTTACTCTAGAGTAGACCAATTCACTTTATTGAGGCATACTGCCCCCATCTGGTATGGAATGTGGAGTATGACTTGATTTTTTTTGCCAGATATGACAGATGGCACCTTTAAAAGAAAACTTCTATAAAGTGAATTTATTTAAGATAATCTATCACAAGGATTTGCAACTGTGTGTACACTGATACAGAAAAGTTATGGAGCTTTTCCAGTGCATGGTACGGCACGGTACGGCTCACTTCTGGTGGGTTTTCCACTGGGTACAGTACATGGTACCTGGTACTTTTTTCAGTACCACCTCGGTTAAGGTTTCAAGTGAACTGTACTGTTACCAAAACGTGATGTGTAAACTCTGCTGATCACTGATTGGCCGGAGAGAATCATCACTGAACTTGCGACATGAGACACAACAGACCAGATTTAAATCAACACAGCCAGCGAAGAAATGAATGCAAATGTTTTGAATGAGCACACCTTTTTTTAACAACCAAAATATTGCTGTTTCATTGTCTGTTGAGGAAGTACAGACATTCCTCTCATTGATATAGGGGAGCGGATCCAGCAAAAGTTTGATGGGGCAACGCAGAATGAAAAACTGCATCCCAATGTTCATACTATCCACCTAAATAATATGTGACCCATAGCGTCGATTTCAGGTCGATTTTTGAAGTGTGGATCTGTGCACACTCTAATGGCAAATATTATCCACAATCCATTGCACTTTGATGAATGATTTGGTTGAGAACTACAAATACAAATAAATAGGGTAAAAAAATAAATAAATAAAAACATGGCGGATGCGTACGACTGACGGTTAAGTAAAAAATGATAAAGGGGTTTGTTTTACTAATAATCAACATTTAAGATGGTAATATATATATATATATATATATATATATATATATATATATATATATATATATATATATATATGTTATCTGTGTTATATTTAATTGGCAACAGCAATGTAAACTTTTATAATCGTTTTAGTCGTTGACTTTTAAATGCATCATTATGCAGAAAATATGAACAGAGTTTTCTGCATGAAGACCCGTGGCTGACAGATCAACATGCTACTACTTTCTCTCCAATATGGTAGGAAGTGAGGCTAAATGAAATGAAATGTGGAGGATGTTAACTGTGACAAGATGATTTAAAGGCCGGTTTACAGTGATGGTGCGTGTAATTATAAGACAGAGCAGTCTGTTAAAGATGCAATTGTATGACGTGATAGTATGTCCCAAAGCTTGTCTACTCTTCTACTACACACTCAAAAGTGTGTACTTTTTTTTCACCAAATGGGGAAGATGTTGCCTAATGGTTAGAGAGTTTGACTCCTAATCCTAAGGTTGTGGACTAAAGTCTTGAGCCAGCAGGTGCCCTTAGGTGCCCTTGAGCACGGTATTCAAACCCCAACTGAAAACCCACCCACTCTTAAGCGGTATTAAACTGCAACGGCAACGCAAGCCGAGCTGTGCCGAGTCATAACAGACAGTGGAAAAGTGCCATTAGTTTTTTTTTTATTTATCTAAAGAAATGTCCTTGTCCCTCTTCGCAAAAACAGACAAATCAGTATTCCTTTCTCTGACCTTTCTCTACATTTGTCATAATAAACCAGACCTCATACTGACGAGACCAACAACTGCCAAACATGTACGCATGTACATACATTACTTTTATTTTATGCAATACGTTTCTGTAGTTCCTGGCTGTCCTGAAGTTCACTGTGTTTGTGTTTTGCCAATGTTAGGTTAATCCTTTGGAGAGCACTGTGATGCTGAGGGTACTCTTCAGCCAAATGCTGGATAATGGAACTAATCTAATATAAGTGTGCAGAAAGGAATTAGTATTAGTCTTTTTTATTGGTTTCTGAAATCACTAGCTTCTGTGTTTCTCCCCTTTGCACCACTAGTTCAACTTCAGCAGTTACACAAAACATTTAAGGATGCCATGAGCTTCTCAGTTATTTAGCATTTAGTTTTGTTTGAGGGTTAATTGAGAAGTCATTACATCTAAGTAGATGCTCTTTAAAATTCTTCAAAATTCCCTTAATCTTTTCACATATAAGAGGTCATTGTACTAGAAAACATTCTATAATTTTCAGAAAAAAAAATCTCTTTAGTCTAAAAACAGCTTATATTTAAACCACTCGAACTCTACCACTCAAGCTCTACCTCTACAGAAGATCAGTGCCTGCTTTTACATTGCTGCCTGTTTAGCCACGCCCACAAATTTATGCATGAAGTGTTTACAAAAGAGGCTAACATGCAGGTCTACACAGAAACAAAACAATAAAGCTGGCTCTGAAGAAAAAAATGCTGTAAAATAGCAAGTTGTGGAAAAAATAGTTTTTGCATTGCCTTCCTTTTGATCGCAACATTAGAAAAGAGTGGATGAAGTTCCAGACTGCATCAGTAATAACTTCGTTCTTTGTTCACTTCATTTTACCGCGGATTATTTTACAAACAAGGTACAATTCGATGCTGGATTTTCAGAATGATTGAAACTTAAAGACGATACCGTGTTGCTGTTTTTATTACAAGATTGCTTTGTCTGTTAAACAGATTTATTATGTATTTATTAGTATTTATGTGGTCTTAACCTAAATCAAGTCAAGTCAAGTAACCTTTATATAGCGCTTTAAACAAAATCCATTGCATCAAAGCAACTGAACAACATTCATTAGGAAAACAGTGTCAATAATGCTAAATGACTTGGGTGACCATATGCGCTGTTCATACTGGACACGTCCCAGCCAGGATTTTAATAATGCCTAAAACATCCAGAGCAGTTTGACCAATAACATGCAGGTATTGTCACAGTGTCTGGGTTGTGTCCCTGGGTTTCCACTAGATGTCCTCCTTTCTCACGGTGTCTGTCACCTTATCACTTCCTGTCTCCTTATTTGGTCACCTTCCTCCTTGTTTAGGTAATTGATTGTTCCCCACCTGTCTCCTGTTTCCCCATCATCCTTTTGTGTATTTATACCCGGTCTGTCTGAGTCTGTGTCACGGAGTCCTTGTGTATGTTTCATGCTTTCCGTAGTCTTGCCCTTGCCGTGTGTTATTGTCTGTTTTCATGTTGTTTGGATATTCTGGTTTTGACCCTGCCTGGACTGTTTATGCTTTTTGGATTGCCCCTAAATAAACCGCATACCTGCATTTGGATCTCTCCGTGTTTCTTGAATCCCCTTCGTGACAGAAGGACTCTGTCGCACTGAGATCCAGCGGTATGTCTTTTTCCCGTTCCCCAGCCAAGATGGCGGAGCGGAGAGCTAAGTATCTCCGGCTGATCGCTCTCCGCCAAGAGGGCAATGAGGTGGGTGCCCTGGCACAGGTGTTCTGGTCCCTGGCCGAGGGTATGGGATACAACGATGCGGCCTTGAAGGACTACTTCAACGGCGGGCTGGATGATCCAGTGTCTCAGGAGGAGATGGTACATTTAGAGACACTGGAATACTGGGAGTTTGTGTACTATGTGCAGCATCGGCTTCTGTGGAATGCTCCAGCCACTCCGGTCTCTTCCGGTGGGGCGGTCCCCAGCCCAGCACCACAGCTCAAGATGGCCGCCAATCCAGGGCCACAGCACAAGATGGCTGCCAGCCCAGAGCCACAGCACAAGATGGCCGCCAGCCCAGCGCCACAGCACAAGATGGCCGCCAGCCCAGCGCCACAGCACAAGGTGGCTGCCAGCTTGGGGCCACAGCACAAGATGGCCGACTCAACGCCTGAGTCTCCAGATAAGGTGTCACCGGCTCGCCAACATAGAGGGCGGAGGAGGAGGAGACAGGCGTCTACCGTTCCTCAAGGCCCAGAGGACGTTCCCGAGGCGGTGCCCGATGCTGTTCCGGAGGCCGAGGCGGGGCCCGATGCTGTTCCGGAGGCCGAGGCGGTGCCCGATGCCGAGGCGGTGCCCGATGCCGAGGCGGTGCCCGATGCTGTTCCGGAGGCCGAGGCGGTGCCCGAAGCCGAGGCGGTGCCCGAAGCCGAGGCGGTGCCCGATACTGTTCCGGAGGCCGAGGCGGTGCCCGATGCCGAGGCGGTGCCCGATGCTGTTCCGGAGGCCGAGGCGGTGCCCGATGCTGTTCCGGAAGCCGAGGCGGTGCCCGATGCCGAGGCGGTGCCCGATGCTGTTCCGGAGGCCGAGGCGGTGCCCGATGCCGAGGCGGTGCCCGATGCTGTTCCAGGGGCCGAGGCGGTGCCCGATGCCGAGGCGGTGCCCGATGCCGAGGCGGTGCCCGATGCCGAGGCGGTGCCCGATGCTGAGGCGGTGCCCGATGCTGTTCCGGAGACCGAGGCGGTGCCCGATGCTGTTCCGGAGGCCGAGGCGGTGCCCGATGCCGAGGCGGTGCCCGATGCTGTTCCGGAGACCGAGGCGGTGCCCGATGCTGTTCCGGAGGCCGAGGCGGTGCCCGAAGCCGAGGCGGTGCCCGATGCTGTTCCGGAGGCCGAGGCGGTGCCCGATGCCGAGGCTGTGCCCGATGCTGTTCCGGAGGCCGAGGCGGTGCCCGATGCCGAGGCGGTGCCCGATGCTGTTCCGGAGGCCGAGGCGGTGCCCGATGCTGTTCCGGAGGCCGAGGCGGTGCCCGATGCCGAGGCGGTGCCCGATGCCGAGGCGGTGCCCGATGCTGAGGCGGTGCCCGATGCAGTTCCGGAGACCGAGGCGGTGCCCGATGCAGTTCCGGAGACCGAGGCGGTGCCCGATGCTGTTCCGGAGGCCGAGGCGGTGCCCGATGCTGTTCCGGAGGCCGAGGCGGTGCCCGATGCCGAGGCTGTGCCCGATGCTGTTCCGGAGGCCGAGGCGGTGCCCGATGCCGAGGCGGTGCCCGATGCTGTTCCGGAGGCCGAGGCGGTGCCCGATGCCGAGGCGGTGCCCGATGCTGTTCCGGAGGCCGAGGCGGTGCCCGATGCCGAGGCGGTGCCCGATGCTGTTCCGGAGGCCGAGGCGGTGCCCGATGCCGAGGCGGTGCCCGATGCTGTTCCGGAGGCCGAGGCGGTGCCCGATGCCGAGGCGGTGCCCGATGCTGTTCCGGAGGCCGAGGCGGTGCCCGATGCCGAGGCGGTGCCCGATGCTGTTCCGGAGGCCGAGGCGGTGCCCGATGCTGTTCCGGAGGCCGAGGCGGTGCCCGATGCCGAGGCGGTGCCCGATGCCGAGGCGGTGCCCGATGCTGTTCCGGAGGCCGAGGCGGTGCCCGATGCTGAGGCGGTGCCCGATGCTGAGGCGGTGCCCGATGCCGAGGCGGTGCCCGATGCTGTTCCGGAGGCCGAGGCGGTGCCCGATGCCGATGCTGTTCCGGAGGCCGAGGCGGTGCCCGATGCCGATGCTGTTCCGGAGGCCGAGGCGGTGCCCGATGCCGATGCTGTTCCGGAGGCCGAGGCGGTGCCCGATGCCGATGCTGTTCCGGAGGCCGAGGCGGTGCCCGATGCCGATGCTGTTCCGGAGGCCGAGGCGGTGCCCGATGCCGATGCTGTTCCGGAGGCCGAGGCGGTGCCCGATGCCGATGCTGTTCCGGAGGCCGAGGCGGTGCCCGATGCCGATGCTGTTCCGGAGGCCGAGGCGGTGCCCGATGCCGATGCTGTTCCGGAGGCCGAGGCGGTGCCCGAGGCCGATGCTGTTCCGGAGGGCGATGCGGTTCCGGAGGGCGAGGCGGTGCCCGATGCTGTTCCGGAGGCCGAGGCGGTGCCCGATGCCGTTCCCGAGGCCGAGGCGGTGCCCGATGCCGTTCCCGATTCGGTGCCCAAGACCGGTCTAGAGTCAGGGCTAGTTCCTGTTGACCGTCCAGAGTCGAGTCAGGTCCCAGTGGACTCTCCAAGGTCAGGGCCAGTCACTGATGACCTTCCAGAGTCAGGGCAGGTCACCGTTGGACGTTCAGAGTCAAGTCAAGTCACTGGGTGGGCTGCTGCTCGGGCCTGTTGGACTCCGGCATCGACCACAGGGGGGTGGTGGTCATCCGCTCCGCCCTGGGGGACTCTGGCGTCGACCACGAGGACGTGGTGGTCCTCCGCTCCGCCCTGGGGGGCTTCCGCTCTGACCACGAGGACATGGTGGTCCTCTGCTCCGCCCTGGGGGGCTTCCGTTCTGATCACACGGACGTGGTGGTCTTCCATTCCGCCCTGGGGGGCGTCCGCTCTGACCACGAGGACGTGGTGGTCTTCTGCTCCGCCCTGGGGGGCTTCTGCTCTGACCACACAGACATGGTGGTCTTCTGCTCCGCCCTGGGGGGCGCTTGCCCTGACTACACGGTTGTGGTGGTCCTCTGCCCCGCCCTGGAGGACTCTGGCCTCGACCACAAGGACGTGGTGGTCTTCGGCCCCGCCCTGGGGGGCTTCATGTTGTTTTTTGTTTGTTGTTTTTGTATTTACTCCTGTCCCTGTTCCTCTCTGTAGTCTGGCCCTCCATCCCTCCCCCTGAACCTCCTCCAGTCCTCCTCCCTCCTGGTCTTCCTGTTTTGTGGTTACTTTCTGGTGCCTGTTTCCAATGTCTTTCTTTTCTGGCCCTCCATCCCTCCCCCTGAGCCTCCACCTGTCCGCCTCCCTCCTGGTCTGTTTTGTGTCTGTCGTGGAGCGTCTGGGAGCCGCTCCGTAGAGGGGGGGTTCTGTCACAGTGTCTGGGTTGTGTCCCTGGGTTTCCACTAGATGTCCTCCTTTCTCACGGTGTCTGTCACCTTATCACTTCCTGTCTCCTTATTTGGTCACCTTCCTCCTTGTTTAGGTAATTGATTGTTCCCCACCTGTCTCCTGTTTCCCCATCATCCTTTTGTGTATTTATACCCGGTCTGTCTGAGTCTGTGTCACGGAGTCCTTGTGTATGTTTCATGCTTTCCGTAGTCTTGCCCTTGCCGTGTGTTATTGTCTGTTTTCATGTTGTTTGGATATTCTGGTTTTGACCCTGCCTGGACTGTTTATGCTTTTTGGATTGCCCCTAAATAAACCGCATACCTGCATTTGGATCTCTCCGTGTTTCTTGAATCCCCGTCCGTGACAGGTATTGTACATAATCGACCAATCGTGGGGCTGCGTGTGAGAAGGTGAGATCTAGAGGGAACGATCAAAGCGATGCAAATATGCGCACGTGTTTGTTTGTTCGGTTGACTTGAAGTGTCGCTGCGCACAAATCCAAAAAAAAACAAAGTGCGCCACAATACTTCAAGTCAAACAAACGAACAAACACGTGAAAGCGATTCGAAAGCATAAGGAGCTGTCTGCTCTGCTCTTTATAGCTGTTATGAATGTTACACAATGATCAACCTGCACAGTGCAAATAGCCAAAACCTGGATATTTTAGACAATATTAAAATCCTGGCTGGGACATGTCCAGTATGAACGGTGCATATGGTCAACCTAAAAATGACAGTTAAAGGCAGTTCATCATTGAATTCAGTGATGTCATCTCTGTTCAGTTTAAATAGTGTCTGTGGATTCATTTGCAATCAAGTCAACGATATCGCTGTAGATGAGGTGACCCCAACTAAGCAAGCCAGAGGCGACAGCAGCAAGGAACCAAAACTCCATCGGTGGCAGAATGGAGAAAAAAACCTTGGGAGAAACCAGGCTCAGTTGGGGGGGCCAGTTCTCCTCTGATCAGACGAAACCAGCAGTTCAATTCCAGGCTGCAGCAAAGTCAGATTGTGCAGAAGAATCATCTGTTTCCTGTGGTCTTGTCCTGGTGGTCGTCTGAGACAAGGTCTTTACAGGGGATCTGTATCTGGGGCTCTAGTTGTCCTGGTCTCCGCTGTCTTTCAGGGCTGTAGAGGTCCTTTCTAGGTGCCGATCCACCATCTGGTCTGGATACGTACTGGATCCGGGTGATTTAGCAGTAAGAAATTACTCGTCATCCAGTTTTTTATATCGACTATGCATTCCAATAGTTTTTCAAATTGTTGTGTTTCACCGGGCCGCAAAGAAATATAGAGCTGAAACAGCATAACAGTGAAAGCTAACATCATGTTTCCTGATGATATCTCCCAAGGGTAACATATAAAGAGTGAAGAGTAGCGGCCCTGGTACTGAGCCTTGAGGTACTCCATACTGCACTTGTGATCGATATGATACCTCTTCATTCACTGCTACGAATTGATGACGGTCATATAATTACGATTTAAACCATGCTAATGCACTTCCATTAATGCCAACAAAGTGTTCAAGTCTATGCAAAAGAATGTTGTGGTCAATAGTGTCAAACGCAGCACTAAGATCTAGGGTTGTGCCAATAGACGATAGTATTGTGTATCGACGACAGTCAGAGATATCGACATAAGCAGATTTCTCTGTCGATAATCAAGATGATATTAGGTATTAATGATAATTATGATATTCCTATTAATGTATTAGCCCAGCTGGCACATGACCGACCTTCAACGTCGAAATATGGTTGAAATAAGGTCAGTTGTTGTTTCAACGTTGAAACAACATTTATTCAACGTTAAAAGCTGAACGGTTGAAAAACTTCCGGTACATGACCAACCTTCAATGTTGAAATATGGTTGAAATAATGACGGTTGTTGTTTCAATGTTGAAACAATGTTGATACAACGTTTAAAGCTGAAAGTTGAAAAACTTCCGGCACATGACCAACCTTCAACGTTGAAACAAGGTCAGCTGTTTTAACTTTCAAAAAAAAATTGAAAATGTTTAATGTTAAATGGTTGAAAAGGTTAATAAACTTTTACATTATTTATATTAAATTATTTATGATGATTATTATTATTTTAATAGCATTTTACAATATTTTAATCATGATACCTATCCTAAAATCTGAAGATATATGTAATCATCATTAGCAACAATAAAACTAAAAACATTTCGCTGCTTTATCACACTGAAACAATTCCTATTGGTAGTTTTATTGTATTACTTTGATCATGATTGGTTAATCTGGCTGTCATTCAGGAAACTGAACCATGAATCGTTTCGTGCCTTCTGAATTTGAAAATATGACCGTTAATATCGTCTTTCTGTGATTGTGAGCTGCTGCTAGTTGTAACTGTTTGGTCTGTCCCAAATTATTTTATATTTGCCTGTTATTTATTTAATTTATTTTAATTTATTTTTTAGCGAATTTGAGTCATGACATGTCAATGGAGAACAAAAACTGTAATGTGAACACAAGAAGGGTCAGATGTGTTCTGCGACGTCCTGCAAACATACTGGCAAAATGAGGTAAGAAAATCGCTATCTTTATTATCTTTTGAAAATAGTAAAGTATAACGTTACCAGAGTTTACAAATGGGTAACTAAAATGACCTGTAACCTGCAGAAGATAAATAAAAACCTGTGTGTGTATTTTTGTATTGCTTTATCACACATGCTCAAGTTAGATACTCATCTGTTGTTGTGTTGCTGGTTAAAGGGATAGTTCACCCAAAAATCAAAATTATGTCATTAATAACTCACCCTCATGTCGTTCCAAACCCGTGAGACCTCCTTTTATCTTCGGAACACAGTTTAAGATATTTTAGATTTAGCCCGAGAGCTCTCAGTCCCTCCATTGAAACTGTGTGTACAGTCTACTGTCCATGTCCAGAAAGGTAAGAAAAACATAATCAAAGTAGTCCATGTGACATCAGAGGGTCAGTTAGAATTTTTTGAAGAATCGAAAATACATTTTGATCCAAAAATAGCAAAAACTACGACTTTATTCTGCATTTTCTTCTCTTCCGTGTCTGTTGTGAGAGAGTTCAAAACTAAGCAGTTTGTGATATTCGGTTTGCGAACGAATCATTCAATGTAACCGGATCTTTTTGAACCAGTTCACCAAATCGAACTGAATCGTTTTAAACGGTTCGCGTCTCCAATACGCATTAATCCACACATGACTTAAGCCATTAACTTTTTTAATGTGGCTGACACTCCTTCTGAGTTAAAACAAACCAATATACCGGAGTAATTAATTTACTCAAACAGTAAACTGACTGAACTGCTGTGAAGAGAGAACTGAAGATGAACACAGAGCCAAGCCAGATAATGAACAAAACATTGACTCATTCACAGCTGTTGGGTCTAACATTTTAGAGTCCCCTTCCATAGAAAAAAAACATTATGCATTCCACAAGGTTTAAAAAGACACAGTCTATTTGACACGGTTTATTTGACAAAAACCTTTAAATATTATTGAATTTGAATTGTTATTCTACATGTTTTAACAATACGTCCATGCATACTCTGCAAAATAAAGTTTGGGATTATTTTTTATCTGTTTTGTACAGTATGTTTCCAAAATAAAACTGCTGTTTTACAATTTTGAGCATGTGGTAGTTTATTGAAGTTGATTGTAAAGCCATTGCTGCCAGTCATTAGATTTTTAGCCTTTATCATGTACAGTGTTGATCTAAATGCAAACTAGGATCTGCACGGTACGATGGTGAAACAACGTCGTGTTATGAACATCAATTCACTTTTTAAAATCAACACCTCATTCAACGTTAATCCAATGTCTCCATAACGACAGTAATTCACCCGTGATGAAGGCAAGACGGTGAAACAGCGTCGCGATTTCAACGGTGAATCAACGTCGTGATTTCAACGTTGATCCAATTAGCAAAATCGAAAGGTAATTCAATGTTGATTCAACCATGGTACCTGACGTTGTTTCAACATTGAATCAACATTGAAATGCTGTCTGTGAGATAATAATTATAATAACTTTTATTTTTATTAGGCGGCTTATTATAATTCGGCTATCAAACTGCCCAGCGATTTCACTTCAGCACCGCATTTCAAACAAACCCACACACACACCACGCGCACGCGAGTGAAGGAGGATGCAAGCGCAGGAGGATTAGAGCCTGAATTCGGTGAAGTTGTCCGCTTTCATTCGGATAACTCGATAAATCCCAAACCCAAAACAAGGAGTTGGTGTCCCACACATTTAATGGCGGGTACACGGCAACGCACTCTTCAAGAAATAGATTAACTCTTTCTTGGCGCTACAAATAATGTAAAATGCATGAAAATAATAAGGCGGCAGAGCGAACTTATCCATAGTGGTTCTCACCTAGTCCTTCTCTTAAAGACTGATCACTTAACTTATAACACTTACTACGTGGTGATGACGTAGAAGGACTACGTGAGAACCCCTATGGATGATAAGTTCGCTCTGCCGCCTTGTTATTATTTTCATGCACACTGCACTATAATGTGATGCCTGCAAAATAGTTTTGGCTGTTACAAAGTCTCCATCCACAAACAGACTTACATCGTCTGCAGATAGAAGGTATTTCATTGCAATTTAACAAGTAAACTGAATGGCCTATATGTGTGCAATATTTTAAACGAGCCCTCACTAACTGAGTTTAATGCCACAGTTGTGTTAGAATGCATCTCATTCTAATTTCTGTGGCGGTGCGTCGCGCTTGTCATGAGGCGCGGTCTGGAGTGTTGTATGACTGATGCATCAGTTAAATTCAGCTTTACTCCAAATATATAAACTTATCTGTTTTGAATACTTTATATTTAACGTGTTCGTTTATGCCCAATATCAGTGTTAAACTGCTGGACTTTAAATGAAATCTACAATTGATTTTCACCGTTGACTGATTTTGCAGAACATTTAGACTGATAACAGATTTGTTACAGGAAGTGCGACATGACAGCTGCGTCTGACTATATATGAACTAGCTGTTTTAAATACAGTATTTTTATATTTAACGTTAGTTTATCAGTATGTTTTAAACAGTGTTGGTCAAGTTTCTTAAAAAAAAGTAATTAGTTATAGTTACTAGTTACTTCTCACAAAAAGTAACTGCGTTAGTAACTGAATTACATCATTACAAAAGTAACTAATTACCAGGGAAAGTAACTATTGCATTACTAAAAAAAAAAAAAGTTTAAATATAAGACATTTCTCGGATACCCACAATATGAAATGTTAAAATGAATGAACGAAGTCACACACCTTTACAACTGGTAGTCATTCTGTAATAGCCTATAGGCCTACTTGAAGTATTTTCTTCCTCAGATTAAGTTTAACAAAAAATGCTCTCAATATAATACTGAACAATGTATCAACATAAATAATAATAATACAATATAATCTTTTGGGGGTTTATTTTTATAACCTACAGAGAACCCGAGTCATCAGAGGTTATTTATTTTAGCCAAATTCTAGTAATGTTTGCCGCACTTGTTCACAACCGTCAAACAAATATGTTTGAACGTTCCCTGCAGGTTATTTTGGAGTTTATGTTATATGCTACAGAGAGTATTCTAATACTCTAAATAAAGTATTTATTCTCTGACACATTCGGTCTCTGTCGCACACTGTCGAGCGCTTTCTCGGACAAACTCGTTCTCTCTCGCGCACTGTTGAGCGCGTTCTCTGACACACAGCCGGTCTCTTTCACGCACTGTCGAGCGCGCTCGCGGCATTCGCCTCACTTTTGGCCAGTCCGTCGATTCATAAACACTCACATACCAGAGAAAAATATTTGCAGCTCCTATGGTTGAGAGAAAGCCTACTCGTATGATAAACGCTTCAGTGAGCTCAAGTATAGTAACGCTGCATTTTTATTGACAGTAACGGGAACGGCGTTGTAATGGAGGAAGCAATAATTAGTTTGATTACTCGTTACTGAAAAAAATAATGCCACTGTCAGCAACACATCCAGACCGTCAGGTTCCATCACCACGCCCACTCGTTCCCAATCACCCGCCTTCTGATCACCTGCACCTGCCGCTCCTCATCAACGCACCTCCATATATACACAGCACTTTCATCAGAACACGGTCAGATCTGCTCGTTAGACACTGGACTCAAACTACTCTCTTCTACCACAGTATTATCTACCAGTCTTCCTGCCGTTCTGTCTGTCTCCAAGTTAAGTTTGTTCCTGTTTTATGTTTGCTTTTGCATTATTTCTTATGATGTGATTTATGTTCTGAATGAAACCTTTCTGTTTTGAGTTTATCCTTTATTATTAAATACATCTCTAAGTTCATTTACATCTCTCTCTTTCTTCCCTCTGAGCGTGACAGAAGATCTGACCTAGACAAGATACAGATCCTTCACTATGTCAACTCGCCCCACTTCCGATCCTCTCCTATCAATCTTCCAGCCTTCACCGAGCACTTCCCCCTTTGCCTCTGGAAGTCCCATGGCCTTACCTGCTTGCTATTCGGGCGAGGCGGACAAATGTAACGGCTTCCTCCTGCAGTGCACTCTGCATTTTGAGATGCAGCCCCAACGATTTCCCACGGAGCGATCTAAGACGGCATTCATCACCAGTTTGCTGTCGGGCCGAGCGCTGGATTGGGCTGATGCACTATGGCAAGCGGAAAATCCCATAATCGGTAATTTATCTGCATTTACTAAACACTTCAAGGAAGTTTTTGGAAGGACTACCGGATCCTTATCAGTCTCGGATGAACTGTTACGCCTGCGTCAAGGCTCTTCTTCGGCTGGTGAGTACACTCTCCGGTTCCGCACCCTAGCGACCCTTAGTGGATGGAATGAACCAGCGCTCTGCTCAATCTTCCGTCAGGGGTTGAATTGTAACATCAGACAGAAACTGGTGATTTTCGACGATTCAATCAGTCTCGAAGGGCTCATCCAAAAGACCACCCAGATCGCTCAGCGCCTGCTTGCATGTTCTCCTGACACCATCTCTCTGCCAGCCGCCTCGCCCGTTCCTGGACATTCCCCCCCAACACCAGAACCGATGCAGACAGACTCCTATCATCTATCCGCTGCTGAGAGATACCGCCGTGTGTCCCAGGGGCTCTGTCTATACTGTGGAGGCAAGAACCACACCATCACTTCCTGTCCTATAAAACCATCACTACCTTCTGTGAGTATTCTAAATATCTCCCCAGACGTAACTAACATGAGAAAACTTTCGGTCATTCTGCGGATTAAAGACTCTGCTTTCACAGCCCAAGCTCTCATCGACTCGGGTGCCTCGGGGAACTTCATCTCCCTCAACACACTGAGAACCCTCAACCTACCAGCTTTACCTCAACATCCTCAATATCAGATCAACACCATCAGAGGAGAGCCCTTGGGATCCGGCCAAGTGAAGCAACGTTCGCCTAACTGCCAACTTCAAATCGGCAACTTCCATGTGGAGGACATCTCATTTCTGGTGTTGGAGGGTGCTACAGTGGACATCGTCCTGGGACGTCCCTGGCTGATTAAGCACTCACCTTCCATGGATTGGGAGAGATGTGACATCCTCGAGTGGAGTTCTAAATGCCACGAATCCTGCCTTCGACACCTACCCGTCCCAAAACTCTCTCTTCAGTCAACCCTCGTCGAGAGTCCTGAATCCACCAAGTGCATCTCCATACCGGAGGACTACAGGGCGTTCCAGGACGTCTTTAGCAAGCAGGCTGCTACCAGATTACCACCTCATAGGCCATGGGACTGCGCCATTGACTTGCTGCCTGGAGCGAAACTTCCCGAGGGTAAGATCTACCCTCTGTCCATCCCGGAGCAGAAGGCCATGGAAGAGTACATTAAGAAGGCGGACGCATTATCCCGTATCTACCAGCCAGACCCGCAGCCAATCTCCGACCCTATCCTTCCTCCAGAGCTCTTCCTCAACCCCATCGTGTGGAACTTGGACCAACAACTCCAGGAAGCCATATCCCGAGAGCCAGTTCCGCCGGGAGGTCCAGAAGGGAAACAGTACGTCCCTTCCTCCATGCACTCCTCCCTTCTGGACTCCATCCACTCCTCTCCGGGCTCTGGACATCCAGGCAGCAAGCGAACCCTCTCACTTCTTCGTTCCCGGTACTGGTGGCCCAGGATGGCCCGTGAGGTTACCCAACATGTCCGTGCCTGCTCGGTCTGTGCCATGACCAACACTCCACGACAGTTACCACAAGGAAAACTCAGGCCACTACCCATACCTGCCCGTCCTTGGTCCCACATTGGCATTGATTTTGTCACCGATCTACCATCATCCAACAATTTCACCTGCATTCTAGTCATCGTAGACCGGTTCTCCAAGTCGTGTAGATTTGTTCCCCTCAAGGGATTGCCCACGGCTATGGAAACCGCAGAAACTCTCTTCCAGTCTGTCTTTCGCTATTTCGGCCTACCTGAAGACATTGTGTCGGACCGGGGACCACAGTTCATCTCCCGGGTATGGCATGCATTCTTCAAAAAACTTCAGGTATCCATCAGTCTATCTTCGGGCTACCACCCTCAAACGAACGGCCAGACTGAGCGGAAGATACAAGAACTCGGACGGTTCTTCCGGGCCTATTGCTCTTCCGACCAGCATGACTGGAGCCGTTACCTTCCCTGGGCCGAATATGCCCAAAACTCTCTGAAACAATCCACTACTGGACTTACTCCCTTTCAGTGTGTACTAGGCTATCAACCCTCTCTATTTCCCTGGTCGGAGGAGCCCTCCAACATCCCAGCCGTCGACCACTGGTTCCGGGAAAGTGAGAGGGTCTGGGACTCGGCCCATGTTCACCTACAGCAAGCAGTTCGGAGACATAAGACCTTTGCGGATGTCCGACGTCGTCCAGCTCCCACCTTCCAACCTGGAGAGCTAGTGTGGCTCTCCACGAAGGACATCCGCCTCCGACTGCCCTGTAGGAAACTCAGCCCCCGTTTCATCGGACCGTTTCCCATCCAGAGGCAAATCAACCCCGTCACCTACCAGCTCCAGCTCCCTGCACACTACCGTATTCACCCTATATTCCATGTTTCCCTACTCAAACCTGCCACTAATCCTCCTCTTACTCCCTCCACAGAACCTGGCGGTGCCGAGGTGCCTCCTCCTCTGGAGGTCCAGGAGGACCCTTCGGTCTACTCTGTCCGGGAGATCCTGGACTCTCGGCGGCGAGGGGGCTTGCTTGAGTACCTCGTGGACTGGGAGGGCTACGGCCCCGAGGAACGGTCCTGGGTTCCTCGCAATGACATTCTCGATCCATCTCTACTCTCGGACTATCATCAACAACATCCGGATCGTCCTGCTCCCAGACCTCGCGGCCGCCCTCGCCGTCGTTCCCGGGCATCGGGAGCTGCCCGTGGAGGAGGGGGTACTGTCAGCAACACATCCAGACCGTCAGGTTCCATCACCACGCCCACTCGTTCCCAATCACCCGCCTTCTGATCACCTGCACCTGCCGCTCCTCATCAACGCACCTCCATATATACACAGCACTTTCATCAGAACACGGTCAGATGTACTCGTTAGACACTGGACTCAAACTACTCTCTTCTACCACAGTATTATCTACCAGTCTTCCCGCCGTTCTGTCTGTCTCCAAGTTAAGTTTGTTCCTGTTTTATGTTTGCTTTTGCATTATTTCTTATGATGTGATTTATGTTCTGAATGAAACCTTTCTGTTTTGAGTTTATCCTTTATTATTAAATACATCTCTAAGTTCATTTACATCTCTCTCTTTCTTCCCTCTGAGCGTGACAGCCGTTAGTAACGCCGTTTATTTATAACGCCGTTATTCCCATCACTGGTTTTAAAGTATATATTTTTTATTATTGGTGATTCCATAGGCTTTCTTTCACGCACCCGCGCAGTTTAAAACACCAAATAGTTATTCTATGACAAGAACAAAGAGTCTCTCTCTTGCTCCACCCATGCACAATAATATTGTGTATCGTCGATCTCACGGGCTGACGATATGATGATTTGAAAAATGACCATATTGCCCAACACTGCTAAGATCCAATAGAACTAATAGAGAGATACAACCATGATCAGATGATAAGAGCAGGTCATTTGTAACTCTAAGGAGAGCAGTGTCAGTACTATGATACGGTCTAAATCCTGACTGGAAATCCTCACAGATACTGTACCATTTTTCTCTAAGAAGGAATATAATTGTGAGGATACTACCTTTTCTAGTATCTTGGACAGAAAAGGGAGATTCGAGATCGGTCTATAATTAACTAGTTCTTTTGGGTCAAGTTGTGGATTTTTGATGAGAGGCTTAATAACAGCCATTTTGAAGGTTTTGAGGACATATCCTAATTACAATGAGGAATTAATAATATTCAGAATCTATGACTTCTGGAAGCACCTCTTTTAGGAGCTTAGATGGTATAGGGTCTAATATACATGTTGTTGGTTTAGATGATTTAACAAGTTTATACAATTCTCCCTCTCCTATAGTAGAGAATGAGTTCCTCAGGGGGTCTATAGTGCACTGTCTGATGCAATACTGTAGCTGACGGCTGAATGGTTAAAATTTTATCTCTAATAGTATAGATTTTAGAAGTAAAGTAGTTCATAAAGTCATTACTGCTGTGATGTTGTGAAATTTCAACAATTGTTGAGGCTTTATTTTTCGTTATTTTAGCCACTGTATTGAATACATACCAGGGGTTATGTTTGTTTTCTTCTAAAAGAGAAGAAAAGTAATTGGATCTAGCAGTTTTTAATGCTTTTCTGTAGAAGTTACTTTCCCACCAAGCAATACGAAATACCTCTAGTTTTGTTTTCCTCCAGCTGCGCTCCATTTTTCAGGCTGCTCTCTTTAGGGTGCGAGTATGCTCATTAAACCATGGTGTCTGACTGGTTTCCTTAAAGGCAGGGTAGGTAATACATGTATAAACAACTTTCTTCCAAATTTGTTTAAACTTTCTATATATATCAATGCATAATTAAAATGTAAGTACTCTGATAAAAAGAGTATAAAAATCGAGTGACTCTAGACTGTTTTAATCTGTATTAAACACAGCTCATTATTTCCATTTCAGGACAAAACATAGGATTGGCTTAGGCGACTGTCACTCTCTCGCAACCATGGCAACCACCCTTTTGACCACACATGACCTGCCCACTTGCGCGCGCACGTTTGATTTGAGGAATTCAACAGGCACGGATCCTAGGAATACCAAAACAATGGCAGAGAAACAGCAAGCAAAATTCACAGTACCAGCCTATGCAGTTAGTGAAGGCAAACCAGGCAAAAAAGGAAGACAGTAACAGTACAAGAAAAGGCAATGAACAAAAAGTCTTTGGATAAACAAAGAAATAAAACGCGAGTTAATATCGGCGTGGCTTTCCAGCGATGGCGAGAACTGAGGGAACTCAAGGGGCTGAAAAGTGACTCCTTGATGGCTTTATTTCTGCTGGACAGGTAAATCTTTCTTTTTGTATTTTGATCATACATATTTTTTTCATGAAGCATGTGTCATTAGCACAGGTAGTTGCGTAATATAGCTAACATAACATTACTTAGCGAGCCGTAGTAGAGACGATAAATAATCTATAGGAGCCCAGAAGGGAGGGGGTGGAGTGAATGGAAATAATGAGCTGTCTTTAAAACAGTCGTGAGAGGTCTACAGACACTCGATTTTTATACTTTCTTTTTCAGAGTACTTACATTTTAATTATGTATTGATATATAAATAAAGTTTAAACAAATTTGGAAAAAAAGTTTTTTATACATTTTTTTTTTTACCTACCCTGCCTTTAACCTTCCTTAAGCGTAAAGGAGCAACTGTATTCAAAATGCTAGAAAAGAGAGAGTCCATAGTTTTTGTTACATCATCAAGTTGTTCTGAGGTTTTGGATATGCTAAGGAATTTGGATACATCAGGAAGATAACTTAAAAAGCAGTCTTTTGTGGTAGAAGTGATGGTTCTACCATACTTGTAACAAGAAGTAGAATTTACAATTTTGGCTATATGAAGTTTGCACAAAACTAAATATTGATCTGAGATATCATCACTTGGCTGCATAATTTCAACACCATCAACATCAATTCCATGTGACAGTTTTAAATCTAGAGTATGAGTTCAACAATGAGTAGGTCCTGAAACGTGTTGTCTAACCCCAATAGAGTTCAGAATGTCTATAAATGCTGATCCCAATGCATCTTTTTCATTATCAACATGGATATTAAAATCACCAAACTATTAAAACTTTATCTGCAGCCAGAACTAACTCGGATGTAAAATCACCAAACTCTTTAATAAAGTCTGTATGGTGCCCTGGTGGACTGTATACAGTAGCCAGTACAAACATCACAGGGGATTTATCATTAACATTTGTTTCTCTGGATAATGTTATATGAAGCACCGTTACTTTACATGAGTTATACTTGAAGCCTGTCCTCTGAGAAATCCTGAAAACATTGTTACAATTTGAAGCAACACCTCCCCAGTGATCATATTATTTACAAAAAGTGTTTTTGTAGAAAGGGATCTGACATTCAATAAGCCAAGCTTTATCATTTGTTTATCCGTATTGCATCTGTTTTTTTATTTGTTGAACCTCAGTTAAATTGTTACTCTTAAATTGGTTTGGACGTTTTTTGTATTTCCTAGTTTGGAGAACAGACACAGTCTTTATAGTGTGATATCTAGGTGAAAGAGTCTCTGTGTGCTGAGAATTAACTGACCTCTGTGACGTGAGGCAGCTAGCAGACGGTTGGTTTAGCCAGTTTGTCTGCTTCCTGACCTGGGCCCCAGTTAGTCAAGTATAAACTCTAAGACTATGTGCCATATTTCTAGAGAGAAGAGCGGCGCCACCCCAGGAGGGATGAAGACCATCTCTTTTCAACAGGTCAGGTCTGCACCAAAAGTTTGTCCAATTGTCTATGAAACCTATGTTATTCTGCGGTCACCACTTAGACATCCAGCCATTGAGTGATGACAATCTGCTATGCATCTCGTGACCACGTTAAGCAGGGAGGGGACCAGAGCATATTACAGTGTCTGACACTGTGTATGCAAGTTCACAGCAGCATCCATCTGTGAAGGATGTAGGCTGTCAAGCATACATAACTATCAACCAACAATAGAAGTGGGAGTTTACTTAAGAGTGTACAATCCGCCACACCTTTTCAAACAAAGCGTTTAGATGAGGGGGGTCAAAACATGAGAGAAAATAGCCTATTAAATCTAAATGATGTTTTTTGATGTAAAAATCTAGCTAACATTATAAGTGGACTTAGAGAACAGTACAAAATAAAAAAAATCATCATCAGTGACATCTACAAGTGTTCCTGTAGCTCAATTGGTAGAGCATTGCACTATGAAGTGCAAGTTTGGGGGTTCGATTCCCCGGGAACACATGATAGGTAAAAACTGATAGCCTATATATTGTGATATCATAAATTTAATTTAATTTTAATTTAATCTACATCTAACTTTGCATGCTAGACCATATAACACAAGATTTTCTTCTCACACCAACACACGAGCATTTCTGGCTCGCACATGAATGTCTTTGTTAAAACTACCTCTAAATGTATTAAATGTATCTCTTTCTGTGCTTAGATGTCTTCACGTGGCATAGTGGAATAGCTATAATGTTTACTGTGTGTTTAATCAAACTTTATATGCACGTAGTTAGGAACAACCCTGTATCTCTGTATCCTTGACTCACAAAATTATAGTTTATGGTGTCTTTATAATCTTAAAAACCTGACTGTGTCGAATCTCGACGGCAAATTACAAAAAGATTCATTGTTTCAGAAGTACAATCCTTCTGAGGAAAAATGCTCAATTTTGTCATGGACATAAATTAGACCAGTGGGCGGCAATCAGCAAACAAAGAAGATTTTTCCCGCCTCAGTTTCTCACACTCCATTGGTTCATACGGTGAGATAGGTGTAAACCTACCTTGCCATAAAAACAAAGGAAAACCCTTGTTCTTGGCATTCTGCCAGAGAAAGAGGGGGTTCTCATCTTCACGACAGGACTTCCCAAGAAGTCTCTCCATTTGTTCTTCTTTTCTTTTCGTTAGTTGTTCTTTATTGTCTACTGATATTTGACTTCGTTCAATTGTCTTCACAAGCCAAACGAACTTAAGTCTAATCATCTTTTGGCAAAGTTTACATTCGTGTTAACCATCGAGCTCGCACATCATCTGCTCCTGAAAGAACAATGCAAAGGCTGCGCCAACGGACAATTTGAACTTAGCTATAAACAATAGCCAGATCAAAGCAAGTACTTTCTTATATAGCAACTTAACCTTGTAGATTGTTCAAATTCACTACCCTTTCGAGTTGTTCGGGATGAAAACATCCACTCAATTAAACTGCTGTAAAAATGTATCAGATTCATATTTTTTTTTCAATTTTTTTTTGCATAAATCTGTTAATCATCCTCAGTCCTGATCAAATCTACCAAATGTTTTTAAAAAATCCAAGATTTTATCTCTTTAATTGGCAAGTTCATAAATGATGTCACTGATTTGGGGAAAAAACACACAAAATGACTTATTTTCAATATAAAAGTAATTGTGGCTGGATTTTTTTAAACTTTTTATAACAGTCTTGGGCATGTCAAAGATTAGTAGCAACATTGGCTTTGATGCATTTTTAGTTTTTGTTCAACATTAGATTTAATTTTTTTCTCCCTAATTTGTTGTTGGTGGCTGTTTTTGCCCCATTGACTTCCATTATAACGACATTTTTTGATTGCAAAGCCATGACACCATGCAATCATGTATTCTTGATTGTTTGTGGTTTTCCCTTTTGGGAAGAGGTAAAATTTGTTAATTTTACAGTTGATCACTAGGTGGGACCATTAAACCTTTAGATTGGCCTGTGCAAAAAAAAAAGGCTTAGTTTCTGGCTTGTATATGGAGTTATATGGAGTATAACAGCAAATTATAATGTTTGTGTGTGTGTGAGATTCTTGATTGTTGGTGGCTTTCCCTGTTGGGAAGAGGTACCATTTGTTATTTTTACAGTTGATCACTAGGTGGGACCATTAACCATTAAGATAGGCCTGTGCAAAAAAAGCTTAGTTTCTGACTTGTACAGTATATGAAGCTATATGGAGTATAACAGCATATTATATAGAGTGTATCTGTGTGTGTGTGTGTGTGAGAGAGAAAGAGAGAGAGAGTGTGTGTGTGAGAGAGACCTTTGCGCACCTAACTTAATGTATTTCAGAAAATCACAATGTATACCTCAGCTCTTAGGACTACATGGAGTAAACAAAAGTGTATTTATGCACCTGCTGCCTTTTAATGGTGGTGAAAGTATTCGGTTGTTAAGTGATGACGTAAGAAGCACTGTTTCCGGGTCCAGGCCTCAACTCGCTTCACTTGAGAATATGACCTCAGCAGCTGTTTATGAGCACTGTTTATTCATATTGATAATTTAAGTTAAACGCTTTCAAACTTACGATATACACTACAGTCTCCGTGCTCACAGCGTCCCAAACACAAATAATTTTTATATATTTTTTTATATTTATATTTTCATTGTCTGGCTATCTGGTACTTCGGTATGGAGTTAAAGGTTAATATTATAACTTTTTCGCTAGTATTCTATCACATTGTGAGTTTATATTAGCACCTTTTGTTGTTTTCTCGTGGTAACTGATAGAGCGTTTGGACACGGAAGCGCTGCTACGTGACGTCAGACTTAACAAGCGAATAGACGAAACAAAAGCAAAGTACGTGGATTTAAACACTTGCATGCCATCGTGCTGGATATTTAATGGCGAGAAGAGCAGCAAGCAACACGAGAAAGGGCTTGACTTGTACCAAAGTTTTAGTAATGATTATGCAGCGTGACCCCTCCAGCGAGCTGCAGCTTATTTGAAGTTGGTATTGCATTTTGGTTCATAATACATTATGTTCATAAATTTGATGCGAAGGGTTAGGATTTTTTTACAGGTTTTAAGGTTTTAAACTGGCTTTACCATCAAGAAAAGAGGAGCATTTCACATATAGGCCATCTGTACTTTTCACCATCAAAAGGAAGCAGGTGCATAAACACACTTCTTTTTATTGTTTACTCCATGTAGTTCTGAGAGCATGAGGTGCATATTTTGATTTTTTCAGATACTGTACATCAAGGTAAGTGCACAAAGGTCTCTCGCACACCCTCTCTTTCTCTCTCTCTCTCTATCACACACACACACACACACACTATAATTTTCTATTATACTCCATATAACTCCATACAAGCCAGAAACTAAGCCTTTTTTTGCACAGGCCTATCTAAAGGGTTAATGGTCCCACCTAGTGATCAACTGTGAAAAATAACAAATGTTACCTCTTCCCAACAGGGAAAACCACCAACAATTAAGAATCTCACACACACACAAACACTATAATTTGCTGTTATACTCCATATAACTCCATATACAAGCCAGAAACCAAGCCTTTTTTTTTGCACAGGCCTATTTAAAGGGTTAATGGTCCCACCTAGTGATCAACTGTAAAAATATTTTTTTTACCTCTTCCCAAAAGTGAAAACCACAAACAATCAAGAATGCATGATTATATGGTGTCATGGCTTTGCAATCAAAAAATATCGTTATAATGGAAGTCAATGGGGCAAAAACAGCCACCAACAACAAATTAGGGAGAAAAAATTTAAATCTAATGCTGCACAAAAACTAATAATGCATCAAAGCCAATCTTGTTACTAATCTTTGACATGCCCAAGACTGTGATAAAAGGTAAAAAAAAATCCAGTCCACAATTACTTTTAATATTGAAAATATGTAATTTTGTGTGTTTTTTTCCCCAAATCAGTGACATCATTTATGAACTTTGTACTTAAAGAGTTAAAATCTTGGAATTTTTTTTTTAATTTGGTAGTTTTGATCAGGACTGAGGTTGATTAATAGGTTGATAAAGGTTTAATAAAAAATATTTATCTGATACCTTTTTACAGCAGTAAATTCACTACCCGAAAGGGTAGTGAATTTGCCCACAGTGTACCGTTGAGTTTTTGAAAAATTTCAAAGCATTTTCCCAAAATATGGGTCAAAATAAGATTTGTCACCAAAAATCATTCCATTAGCTCAAACACAGAGAAAGTTGTGGCCAAAATAAGACACAACTTTACCTCCTAGTGGACGAACACGTCCCCAACCACGCACAAGGGTTAAAATTGCTGTTTAAGGTTGTCTAGGCGATTACATTTTTGTGAAATTATCAAATGACTTGGGGTCTCTTGCAAAGTTAACTGTTTGAAAATTGTCACTCTGAGATCTGCCTTTACTCTCTCTCTCTCGCTCTTCTCTCTATCTCGTTACTATTCCCATTCGTTTATCTTGTTTAAATTGTACTGTTTGTTTTGCCATATACTCTGTGACATGTGTCCCGAGCTCTCGTCAGTGTCACCCTGGAAACTGAGCAGTCACACCTGCTCATCACGGGCAGAGCGGCCACACCTGCGCCCCATCAAGCTCTGGTTATTTAAACCCAGCAAACAAATGCAGAGGTGAGATATGTCTCCACAAGACTCGGCTAACCCCTTACTCTAATGTTTCTACAGAGATCAGTGTATGACCGCCAGCCCCACCACACACAGGAGAGCACGGACCCACACCGCACCTGTGCACCAATTGGAGAGGAAGCAGAGCACCAAACTGCCTCACACCAACGCCTTTCCACCACTCCAACCTAAATAAAATCCACCCTTTGGGGAACTTACCTGCATTCGAGTCATGTCCTTCTTCACCCCGCCACACTGGTGGAGAATGCGGGCAGGACAGTGAAGAGGACACCGACGACCCCTCCCCACACAGCGTTTCTACTGTTGGACTGGTTTGGTTTGTTTTTTTTGTTTAGTTTTTTCCCTCCTCGCTCCTTGTCTCACGCATCTTCTCTGATTCCCCAGGTGACGCTCCTCCCCCTACGATGGAAGAACTGCTGAAGCACCTCACCGAGGTGAGCATCCGCCAGCAGCAAATTATGAAGCACATGGGGAAACCGAACGTGAGCTGGCCGCGCTCCGTCTCGCCACTGCCCCGCGAACTCCGCTACCTGACCCCCGCGTCCAGACAACGTAGTTATTACCCAAGATTACAGTGCACGATGATGTAACGATGTATCTCCAGATGTTCGAGGCCGTGGCCACATGAGAGGCGTGGCCCAAGGAGGAATGGGCACTCATCATCGCCCCACTGCTAATGGGAGAGGCTCAACTAGCGTATTTCGCGCTTCCCCCGGAACAAAGCACCTCCTACGAGAGGTTACGGAAGGAGATCCTGGGCCGGATGGGCCTATCTCCAATCAGTGCCACCCAACTCTTCAACGAGTGGACCTTTGACCCACGGCAGCCGGCCCGGGCTCAAGCCGCTAGCCTCTCCTGCTTGGCCCAGCACTGGTTACTGGCCAGGGGTCCCACTGTACACCAGGTAGTGGAGCGCGTTGTGGTCAATCACCTCCTGCGGGCCCTTCCCTGCCCACTTCGTCAGGCAGCCGGTATGCGGAACCCGACCAACGTGGATGAGCTGGTCAAGGCCATAGAGCTGGCGGAGGCCACCCAACACCAGGAGGTAGGGGAGAGAGCGCCGCCGTTTCCCCGAAGGGTGGTCCTGGAGCGGCCTGCCAGCCTCGCCGGGAACCACCCAACCCGGAAGCCCATCAGGAAAGCCCGACGACGTCCCGTGTTGCTGGCCTCAGACAGCCCCAAGGATGTTGAGTCACCCCGTCCATCACCTAACCTGTACTTTGATCTAAATCAGCAGGTGACTGGGGCCAGGGGTTTCTCCAAGGAGCAGCACGAGTACGACCGCCTCAAGCACTGTTGGGCTCAGGTGAGCCACGGCTCTAAAACTTCAAGCGGAGGAAGCCCGAAAGAATCAGGCTCACACCCAGAGCCATCTAGATAAGCTACTTCTCGAGACCCAAGGCCAGCGCGAGAAAGAGGATGCCACAGATCCAGGGCTACAGGAGGAAGTAGAAAGACCTCAAAATACCCTGGAGAATCTTTGTCTGGACACAGACCAAAGATAACATTTGGCGAGAGAAGCCCGAGAGGAACTCGAGGCAAAGCTCCGACAAGGTGAAGCCCTCCTTGCAAGGGCTGAAATCGAACTGAAAGAAAGAGATGCTAAAGCTAAGGCCTGTGAAAATCACCTGAAAATGGCCCGAGCTGAAATCCATGACCTTGCGCAGCATAGAGACTTTCTAAAAGATGAAATTGACATCGTTCACAAAGAACTGAAACATTCTTATAGACTGCAAAGTGAACAGAAAGAGGAAACACACTCAACAGAGTTTCCCCTGGCCAGTGGGCCAAAGCCTTTCAGCCAAGAACTTAGAGCTGAAAAAGGGTGTGAAAGCCCGCTTTACAAAATGTCACCAGCCAGCCGGAAAACAATTATCACCATTAGAACAATTATTGACAATTTCAATTCGGAGAAGAGATTGTCAAATTTGGGGCAAGTAATTGAGATGCAACGCCAGACATCACGTGTAAACCCATGAGAGTACTACACAAGATCCTTTGACTTCCCCCACCTAGCAGAACCAGACTGAAATTCCCAAGGGTGGGGGGTCTTTGAACCTCTGGTCTCCACAGAAATCTTTGTCAGATAATGACACAGAAACTGTCTTTTCTACATATATATGGATCAAAATGAAAACTCAAGAAGACTTATGAATGAATATCAGTCCATCGCTTCACTCCATATTCATTTATATGTAACCCACACATTTGACTATAATGTTATAATCACTTATTGTGTGTCTTTTAATAACTATCGGATAGCTTAAGGATACATATTCATGTCTAGTATGTATGTGTTCGAATCTGTTAGCTTGAAACAGTCCTGACCATCAGTTATTTGTCAAATGTATCATATTCTTGTTATAGGAATCATGTCCAAAATTCTACCCTCTACCCTGCAAGAGCGGAAAAATTCAGACCACGCGCTTGATAAGATAACATATGATTGATGATACCCCCGAGCCAAGACAATATCTGATTGATCAAGACAACATTTGAGGTGTGGCCAACAGGCCAGTTTAAATACTTAGGACACCATAAAATCTTGCTTTTAGCTTTGCTTCTGCTATTATGCCTGCTTTTAGCTTTTGCTTTTAGCCATGCTTTTAGTTATCACTGTTCTTTGAGCTCGGTTCCAGTGTGCTTCGGCCTGCATGCCTGCTGCTACTTAGCCACGATGAGAAGAAATACCACCTAGTCTCGTCAAACTTTACTTTTCTTTTCTGTTTGAGAGTTCCGTGTTCTGAGTTAAGTTTTGTAACGCTGTGTCTCCGAGTCTGACCTCGACTGCCTGTTCAACTTCAACCAGCCCACACAACTCTGCATCGTCAGCCAACGCCCAACCACGGGCTTTCCAAAACGTCACTTCAGCAACTACTGAACTTCCAGCCAATCAGCGACATCGGGAAACCCCCCTTTAACGACAACAAAGGGGACTCCCTTTACACAGGAGACGCAAGTAACTTTACCTCCAGACTCTGACCTTTACTGGTGTATCTAATATAATTTTAACCTCATTTAGGAACTCAATGCGAGGGCTAATTAATTGATTGATGGTTGTTCATGTCTATGCAATTTAACGTATTGCTGTAAACTTGGTATTCCACATTTCCATTCTCTTAAACTCATCTTTCCCTAACTTTCGATCTTCCTGCAACTTGTGTGAATTTGTGAGTTTGTGCGTGCGTTTATGTGTTAGATTAGTTTATATGTCTTAGATTTATCTAATAAAGCCTTATTCATATTGAAAAGAGAAGTATCTTGTGTTTTGTGCTTACAAGTTAATGTCTTAAACTGCCGATCTTGTTACTGTGCTAATTGATAGTGTTTTCACTATACTTTGGATATTAATATCCAGCGCAGATATGATGTTAAACGGCTCGTTCAGTGAATCGCAGGGCGTCTCAGTGATCAGCCGTGAAACAAGGATTCTGTTCAAATTCCCTTTAAAATTTAAATGATTCCCTTTGAGCTAAATTGACCTGTTTCCCTTACATTTATTATGGTGGAGAATGTGCGGGCAGTTTAATCTAAATTGAGAGCATAAACCAAGTTATTTAATCTTTTATTTTGCTGCGGATGAAAGATGAGAAGCTGGCAAGACGTGTGTGTGTGTGTGATCCCGTGATGTAAGCAGCAAGCGCCCGCTTAAATGAATGAAAGCAGATGGGACTGTAACTCATGTCCACCTCTCCATTGTTAACAGCTGTAAGTGAACTTAAAAGTAAACATCTGAGATCGTACAATAAGGTAGAAATTGAGCGTGTTCCACATTTGTGTAATGCCTTGTTTATAGCTGATTTGATTTCACTGCGTGTTCCAGTGCCTCTCAAAAGCTATCTCAGTCACCGTTCGCTGAACGGAGCTAAACTGCTATGATTCGGTACTCATCTTACTGGACCTTTCTGCTGCTTTTGACACTGTTAATCACCAGATTCTCCTGTCCACCCTCAGAAAGATGGGCATCTCTGGAACAGCACTCCTGTGGGTTAAGTCCTACCTCTCTGACAGATCCTTCAGTGTGTCTTGGAGGGGTGATGTTTCAAAGTCACACCACCTTGCTACTGGGGTTCCTCAAGGCTCAGTACTTGGACCACTTCTCTTCTCAATCTACATGACATCATTAGGATCTGTCATTCAGAAGCATGGCTTTTCTTATCACTGCTACGCTGATGACACCCAACTCTACCTCTCATTCCAACCAGATGACCCGACGGTAGCTGCTCGCATTTCAGCCTGTCTGAGTGACATCTCTAGCTGGATGAATGACCATCACCTTCAGCTTAACCTTACGAAGACAGAACTCCTGGTGATTCCAGTTAACCCATTGCTTCATCACAACTTCTCTATACAGCTGGGCTCATCAACCATTACTCCTTCGAGGACAGCTAGAAACCTAGGAGTTGTGATGGATCATCAGTTAAGCTTCAAAGACCACATTGCTACAACTACCCGGTCCTGCAGGTTTGCCTTATACAACATTAGGAAGATTAGACCCTTCCTGTCAGAGCAAGCAACCCAACTTCTTGATCAAGCTCTTGTTCTCTCCAGACTGGACTATTGTAATGCTCTCCTGGCGGGCCTTCCTGCATGTACTGTCAAGCCTCTGCAATTGATCCAGAATGCAGCAGCGAGGGTTGTCTTCAATGAGCCAAAAAAAGCTCACGTTACTCCGCTCCTCATCAGGTTACACTGGCTACCAGTAGCTGCTCGCATCAAATTCAAGGTACTGATGCTAGCCTACAAGACGACCACTGGCACGGCACCAACTTACCTAAACTCATTGGTTAAATCTTATGTGCCCTCCAGAAGTTTGCGCTCTGCAAGTGATCGACGCCTTGTGGTACCATCCCAAAGAAGTTCAAAATCACTCTCAAGGACCTTTTCCTGGACTGTGCCCAGCTGGTGGAATGACCTCCCAATCTCAATCCGTACAGCTGAGTCTTTACTCATTTTCAAGAAACAGCTAAAGACTCATCTTTTTCGCCTGCACTTAACCAACTAACACTAGCACTTTTCCTTTTCTTGTCTTTTTATTAAAAAAAAAAAAAAAAAATACCTACCTATGCGTTCTATACTAGACTAACTGAGACTTGTCATGGCACTTGTACACTGTTGTTGTTCTCTTGTTGACCTGACTGCTTCTATTGTTCTCATTTGTAAGTCGCTTTGGATAAAAGCGTCTGCTAAATGATTAAATGTAAATGTAAATGTAATGTTAATGATTCAAAGGGAAATAAATCGGTGAATAAAGAATAGTTTTGAGCGTGTTCCTCAATCTATGTATCAAAGCCCCAGTATTCATAGTTTGATTGCCAGTGCGTGTTCCACTGCCGAATCAAATTTGATATTTGACTTCCCTAAGTTAAACATTAGAGAAAAATGTTTGCCTGTCTGTGTCCGTTCACAAAGTGAATGCAATCTCGCATAACACTGCGTGTGTCCGAGAGTAATTTGAATGGGAGTGTTCTAAAAGCTTGATCAAGTAAATTTTAACTGTGTACTAACAGCGAAAAAAAACCCGTTGTGTTTGTGTCCAGAGGAACTGGCACGGAGATTCAGGTCGCTGAGATCGCTTATCACTGTGTTCCCTTAACTACAGCATGAAGCTGCTATTTGAATTAAGATAAATTTAACTCTATACGAACTGAGAGTTTAAGTGCCACATCGCAAAACTAACTAAAAGCGGTGTTGTTATTTGTACAGTGTTGAAATGAGCCGACATTTCATGTTACATGCTTAACCGTACATCCAATGCAACGATTCATGTGCTAACGTTAATCCACTAAAACCAGTGTGTTTTGGTTTGCCACAGTGACGACCGTGACATGGAAGCCTTAACGTACTTCTGGAGCAACTTTGAATTGCGCACGCGCAGCGCATCGACACTAGTGTAAACAAACTCCACGGTGTTGCTAAGCTAACGAAACAGTTGTATTTACATTGTATTTACAAGTCTATGCTTAAAGCCACTAGCTTTAACCTTTTCAAAGGTTAGCCGTTACCATTAACATCCAGTGGTTGAATAGTGTGTGTTTGGGCAACGCTGAAATGATTTAACCCTTAAAACATCTTGGCTAACACTCGTCGATCTCTTTCTCTCTCTTATTGCTCTCTTTTCTCACTATACCACTTATTTTCATTTTACTAGAAAGGGAAATACTGACTCACAATTATTAATTGTGACAAACTGAAATTTAATTGAAACATTAAATTTTTTTTTTTTAATCATTCAAATTTCCTTCTCAGATCATTTGATATGATCATTATTTCTAGTATTCTCTTTGGGGCCTAATTATTTTAGGAATGAATAAGCCTTAAACTTTGAAAGTTTAAGTAAACTTATTCTACCTAATTTATTTATTACTCATCTGAATATATGCTATTCAGACCTTTACTTATTTGATTGCATTTACCCCTCTTCCTGTTTTGGTTATACACTTAACCACTTTTGTTTTACTTATTGATTTCCTCTATTTAATTTCATTTTTGCATATTTTGCCCATTTTTTTTTTTTAATTTCACTTTTTCTTACCATTTCTTTACTCTGTGTATCCTAGCTTGGGAACGACACACCTGAGCCATAAAAAGAGACATTGTTATCCTTCACTACGAGTTGAAATAAATTAGAAAGACAACTCTCTTTCACTTAAAGTTTGTTTTGTTTGATTAGTTGTGCAGCAACTAAAACAACGCTCTCCTCGTAGTTAAGATAACCGCTACTGAGACTTAATGTCTTCGTCCTCTCTCTCCTTTCCTTTCCTCTTCACTTTTAACATTTGTAGTGACCATCAATCAATTCTAAGTGAATGAAATACACACTCGTGTCAAAGACGACAAATCATCCTTATGAATTTGTTTGTAATCATCCTCTCCTTTGTTCTTCCTAGCCTCCCTACATTTGGAAACACAATCCAAGTTTTAGCATCTCATCCAACGTTGAGATCAATTTAATAGAGATACGTGTTGAACAACTGTCGCCTTCGCAGCCTCCCTGGTGAGCGGTCCAACTGTAAGGTGTACGGTGTACGGTGTCAATCCTGTCAGACTAAGAAAAGAGATATCAGCATTATTATTGTATTCTTTTGTCCAAAACAAGAAATATAATAATATTGTTTACCTTTGATAACATTTAATTGAAAAAAAAATATTTTCCTAATTTGAAAAACATAAATTTTTGCTTGTCATTGAATTTGTTTTTCACCTCTTTCTCTCTCTTCCTCATTAGAGTGACAAAGTCTTCGCATCTCTAGTCTACTTAGACACCCTGAGACCAACATAGTCATCACCACACTTCACTAGTGGTTCACAATCACTGATACAACACTTAGTTGTCCCGCAACATATAGGCTTTTACTCCACACAGATCTGTGTCAGTCTCTCTTCTCCCCAGTGTGCCAACATGTCGCAGACTGCAGACCCCATTGCCCATGGGGATGATGTGAACAATTGGCCGAGAGGCATGACAGACAGCCTCACTCCAAAGACATTTGAACTGTTATTATTTTTAATAATAATCCTAATCCTGAGAAGATTCCTGACACAAGATTCAAGCCAGAACAACAACCACGAGGAGCAAGTCAAGATCACCAGCCCCCTAAGCCATGCCTTCACAACCCAGCTGAAACTGAGCGACAAGCACATCACCTATCTTCAAGAGGAACTGACACATGCTCAACGTCGCATAGACAAGCGGGAAGTGAAAGTTCAAGATCAACTCAAAGCACCCAGTGAAAGGGAGCAGGAAACAACGGAACAAGTTAAGAAGCTCCAAGCAGCCCTGGCAGCAGCTCAGATCTACCAGCAACATACAACGGCTGCTCAGAAAGACCTGGTAAACAGACTCCAGTATGCCGAACAGCTACTAGAGAAAGCCAAGCTAGACATCAGAAAAAAGAATTCTGAAATCAGTGCTTTGGAAGACCACCTTGAAAGGTACAGATCCGAAACGGACAATCTGACCCAACAACTAGATGACACCAACAATGAGCTCTACATGGTCAGAAAAGAACTCCAATATGCTTACAAGCAGAAACAAGAGCCAAGAAAAGAGAAACATCTCTTAGCCTCATCACTGCTGAGCAGAGCAGAGTCCCACGTCCAGGAACTGGCATTTGACGAAAGGAGCGAAGGGCCACAAACCCAAAACCTCACCTGCCTTCACCACACAACCCTTTCCTGCCAAAGAAAGAAAACCTCCCGTCCAAGACCTTGGAGCTGCACACTGGATGACCATCAAAGACCTCAATAAGCTGTCTGAAAACATCAGCATGTTCAACCCGAACTCCACAGAGGGCCACGACATCCAGGCTTACCTGCGAGATATCGAATTTTATCTGGAAATGAGACCTCATGTTACTGACAGAGACTGGTTGTACCTCCTTAGAGCCACGTCCAGTCCCGAGGTACGAAACTTCCTAGATCGACAGCCCAGTCAAACCAAGTCAAACTACCAGCGACTTCGTGAGGTCCTGATTAAAGAGTTTATGGACCAAGAGTCTGAACATGGACTGTTGACTGCCTTGGAAACCAAACAAGGTCGACAAGAGGCTCCACAAGCTTACTACAACCGACTCCGACAAGCCTACTTTGGTGCACTCAGTCAACCTGACCTTGAAGAGGATGTGAACTTCAAAAGCCTCTTCCTAAGAAATCTGCACCCTGGAGTCAGCCACCATCTAGTTGTCATGGCCTGTCCACGCTCCATGACCATCCAACAGTTGCGTGCATAACACAGAAGGCCTATAACAAGCAGAAGATGGCCTCAAAGAAAGGTAACAGAACCTCCACACTCTTGAACTCCATCAACAAAGACTCCAGCCTTGCACTGGCCGACGCCCAGTGGCATCACAACACTAGAGTCTTCCATCAAGAGCACAGAGAGCGTGACACCCATGTCCATGACCGCTTTCAGCCCAACCGCTGGAAAAATCCATGGGACCAGCCACGCTTATCAAGAAACCAAAAAGATAAGAACAACTGGAAACCTAACCAGATATCCAAAGGTAATCGCCTGACTCATCCAAGAGCAACTCGTGTGGGTAAGTGACAACAAAACCCACCTCAGCACCACTCAGACATGCACAGTGCTGAGTATGCACAAGAACATGACCACTTACCATCAGAAGACATGGAACAAGTCATGAAACAACTGAGAGAGTTCCTTCAAGACCATTTACATGCATATGACCACAAAGTTGAGTCATGCTCGCTGTGACCAGCGACAGAACGGAAGGCCGGTGATCACCTGGTACACCACATCAGAGATGACAAGCACCTGTTCAACAACCACCCAGAACGAACAAGTCTTTCACGGCCAACCGTTAATGAAAAATCTGAGGTACTAAAGGACATCACCTCAGTCACCTAACACAGTCACTTACAAACTGTCAAATAAACTCTAACTCCAAGAACCACATTCCTTGTCTGTGCAACAGCAACCACCAGAGAACAGAAGGTCAGAAAGTCTGCTACAGCCAGAAGGCATCACAAGAAGAGTGCACACTGATCATAATATGGATGTGTTCTGTTTGACAGAAACCTGGCTAAAACCTGATGATTACATTATTTTAAATGAGTTCACCCCCCAAGATTACTGTTATAAACATGTGCCGCGTCTAAAAGGCAAAGGGGAAGGTGTTGCTTCAATTTATAACAACGTTTTTCAGGATTTCTCAGAGGGCAGGCTTCAAGTATAACTCGTTTGAAGTAATGGTGCTTCATATAACATTATCCAGAGAAACAAATATTAATGATAAATCCCCTGTTATGTTTTACTGGCTACTGTATACAGGCCACCAGGGCACCATATAGACACTACAGCTTCATGCTGTAGTTAAGGGAATACATACGAGTTAGTTCTGGCTGCAGATAAAGTTTTAATAGTTGGTGATTTTAATATCCATGTTGATAATGAAAAAGATGCATTGGGATCAGCATTTATAGACATTCTGAACTCTATTGGGGTTAGACAACCCGTTTCAGGACCTACTCATTGTCGAAATCATACGCTAGGTTTAATACTGTCACATGGAATTGATGTTGATAGTGTTGAAATTATGCAGCCAAGTGATGATATCTCAGATCATTATTTAGTTTTGTGCAAACTTCATATAGCCAAAATTGTAAATTCTACTTCTAGTTACAAGTATGGAAGAACCATCACTTCTACCACAAAAGACTGCTTTTTAAGTTATCTTCCTGATGTATCCAAATTCCTTAGCATATGCAAAACCTCAAACAACTTGATGATGTAACAGAAACTATGGACTCTCTCTTTTCTAGCACTTTAAATACAGTTGCTCCTCTACGCTTAAGGAAGGTTAAAGAAAACAGTTTGACACCATGGTATAATGAGCATACTCGCACCCTAAAGAGAGCAGCCCGAAAAATGGAGCGCAGCTGGAGGAAAACAAAACTAGAGGTATTTCGTATTGCTTGGCGGAAAAGTAACCTATCCTACAGAAAAGCATTAAAAACTGCTAGATCCGATTACTTTTCTTCTCTTTTAGAAGAAAACAAACATAACCCCAGGTATTTATTCAATACAGTGGCTAAATTAACGAAAAATAAAGCCTCAACAAGTGTTGACATTTCCCAACACCACAGCAGTAATGACTTTATGAACTACTTTACTTCTAAAATCGATACTATTAGAGATAAAATTGCAACCATTCAGCCGTCAGCTACAGTATCGCATCAGACAGTGCACTGTAGACCCCCTGAAGAACAGTTCCACTTATTCTCTACTATAGGAGAGAAAGAATTGTATAAACTTGTTAAATCATCTAAACCAACAACATGTATGTTAGACCCTATACCATCTAAGCTCCTAAAAGAGGTGCTTCCTGAAGTCATAGATCCTCTTCTGACTATTATTAATTCCTCATTGTCATTAGGATATGTCTCCAAACCTTCAAACTGGCTGTCATTAAGCCTCTCATCATAAAACCACAACTTGACCCCAAAGAACTAGTTAATTATAGACCAATCTCGAATCTCCCTTTTCTGTCCAAGATACTCGAAAAGGTGGTATCCTCACAATTATATTCCTTCTTAGAGAAAAGTGGTATATGTGAGGATTTCCAGTCAGGATTTAGACCGTCATAGTACTGAGACTGCTCTCCTTAGAGTTACAAAAGATCTACTCTTATCATATGATCGTGGGTGTATTTCTCTATTAGTTTTATTGGATCTTAGTGCTGCATTTGACACAATTGACCACAACATTCTTTTGCATAGACTTGAACACTTTGTTGGCATTAATGAAATATATAATCGTAGTTATATGACCGCCATCAGTTCGTAGCAGTGAATGAAGATGTATCATATCGATCACAAGTGCAGTATGGAGTACCTCAAGGCTCAGTACTAGGGCCCCTACTCTTCACGCTTTATATGTTACCCTTTGGAGATATCATCAGGAGATATGGTGTTAGCTTTCACTGTTATGCTGATGATACTCAGCTCTATATTTCTTCACGGCCCGGTGAAACACACCAATTTGAAAAACTAATGGAATGCATAGTCGATATAAAAAACTGGATGACGAGTAATTTCTTACTGCTAAATTCTGAAAAAAACAGAGGTGTTAATTATAGGACCTAAAAACTCTGCGTGTAATAGCCTAGAACACTGTCTTAGACTTGATGGTTGCTCTGTCAATTCTTCGTCATCAGTTAGGAACCTAGGTGTGCTATTTGATCGCAATCTTTCCTTAGAAAGCCACGTTTCTAGCATTTAAACTGCATTTTTCCATCTCAAAAATATATCTAAATTATGGCCTATGCTCTCAATGTCAAATGCAGAAATGTTAATCCATGCATTTATGACCTCAAGGTTAGATTATTGTAATGCTTTATTGGGTGGTTGTTCTGCACGCTTAGTAAACAAACTACAGCTAGTCCAAAATGCAGCAGCAAGAGTTCTTACTAGAACCAGGAAGTATGACCATATTAGGCCGGTCCTGTCAACACTGCACTGGCTCCCTATCAAACATCGTATAGCTTTTAAAATATTGCTTATTACTTATAAAGCCCTGAATGGTTTAGCACCTCAGTATTTGAATGAGCTCCTTTTACATTATAATCCTCTACGTCCGCTACGTTCTCAAAACTCAGGCAATTTGAAAATACCTAGAATATCAAAATCAACTGCGGGCGGCAGATCCTTTTCCTATTTGGCACCTAAACTCTGGAATAACCTACCTAACATTGTTCGGGAGGCAGACACACTCTTGCAGTTTAAATCTAGATTAAATACCCATCTCTTTAATCTGGCTTACACATAACATACTAATATGCTTTTAATATCCAAATCCGTTAAAGGATTTTTAGGCTGCATTAATTAGGTAAACCGGAACCGGGAACACTTCACATAACACCCTATGTACTTGCTACATCATTAGAAGAATGGCATCTACGCTAATATTTGTCTTTTTCTCTCTTATTCCGAGGTCACCGTAGCCACCATTGACACACTGTTTTCCTAAAGAATATTGTTCAGTTGCTTTGACGCAATGTATTTTGTTTAAAGCGCTATATAAATAAAGGTGACTTGACTTGACTTGACATAGGAGACAACGTTTTGCAACCCAGCTTCACACAGCCATGCCAAACTGCCTCCGACTGTCTGCTAAAGAACTTCCTGCCTTGCTGGACTAACCCCCATTAGACCATGGACACGCCCTCATCCAAGCCAAGGATGCAGAGAGCCAGTCTCCAGTGACATACTAGAAAAGGGGGGAGACAACACAGACTTGAACAGATCTGACCACACATGCACTACATCAACACACACAACATTACCTACACCCAGAGGTAACCACATCTACTGATAACACATTCAACAAACATATTCTTTCCACAGGTAGAATATCCAACTTTTAGCGTAACAAAGTTACAAATACCCACCATGAAGAAACGTGCAGCAATCCTCACAATAGGTAGAACACCTGACACGAAGTTAAGGTATATGACACACTAGCTGCACATGACATCCTAGCTCAATAGTAGTTGGAAGCCATGCTAGGAAAACCCACAGCAGCTTTGTTTTGTTTTGTTCTTCTTTTACCTATCCTTCTCCTTCCCCTCTTCCCTGAGTAGGTGAAACACCTAGACACCCTGCAAGGGTCGAAGGTCTGATATTAGGATTGACTCGCAACACCTAATATCCACCAGCCACTCTAAACTGAATGGAAGCCAGAGAGCTCCATGCATGATAGGTCAATTAATTTAATTGAAAATTAGGTTACTAGAAAACTAACGGTAAACGTGTAAATTAAGACAACCTAGAAGAACCAAACAAAGTTAACCACAAATTTGATTGATAAATCAAAATACAACAATGATTTCCAAAACAATCTAAACTATCCTCAATGTGCTAAACTACATTGACTAATTGAACTTAACCACGTGTACCTAAATAACCTGATGCCTGCACCAGTAAAGTAACGGTCATGGAAGTGTTGTCTTGTTGTTTGCTGTGTTTGTCTGCTTCTTCTGCCTTTGTTTCTCCAGCGATCGACGATGTCTTCAGCTAAACACCTCGCCGATCGAAAGGGGGATATGTAGCGGATCTGACCCGAATCAGACAAATTAAAGAGTCGATCAGGACTGTGGTTGAAACATGAGCCAAATTCCTCAGGAAAGCAGCCGGAGGTCATAAATCAGTCCTAGTTCCACAAGTCAGAAACAAGTTAACCAACCAACCAACTCTTTCACAGAACAGCTTTCGACATTGACACCATTAGAACAAGTATTGACAATTTCAATTCGGAGAAGAGATTGTCAAATTTGGGGCAATTAATTGAGATGCAACACCGGACATCACGTGTAAACTACACAAGATCCTTTGACTTCCCCCACCTAGCAGAACTAGACTGAAATTCCTGGGGGGGGCTTTGAACCTCTGGTCTCCACAGAAATCTTTGTCAGATAATGACACATGAACTGTCTTTTCTACATATATATGGACCAAAATGAACTCAGACTTAAAAAGACTTGAATATCAGTCCATCGCTTCACTCCATATTCATTTATATGTAACCCACACATTTGACTTTCATGTTATAATCACTTATTGTGTATGTCTTTTAATAACTATTGGATAGCTTAAGGATACATATTCATGTCTAGTATGTATGTGTTCGAATCTGTTAGCTTGAAACAGTCCTGACCATCAGTTATTTGTCAAATGTATCATATTCATGTTATAGGAAATCATGTACAAAATTATACCCTGCAAGAGCGGAAAAATTCGGACCACGTGCTTGATAAGATAACATATGATTTATGATACCCCCAAGCCAAGACAATATCTGATTGGTCAAGACAACATTTGAGGTGTGGCCAACAGGCCAGTTTATATATAGGACACCATAAAATCTCGCTTTTAGCTTTGCTTCTGCTATTAGTCATGCCTGCTTTTAGCTTTTGCTTTTAGCCATGCTTTTAGTCATCACTGTTCTTTGAGCGGGGTTCCAGCGTGCTTCGGCCTGCACGCCTGCTGCTACTTCGTCACGATTAGAAGAAACACCACCTAGTCTCGTCAAACTTTACTTCTTTTATTTTTCATTTGAGAGTTTCGTGTTCTGAGTTAAGTTTTGTAACGCTGTGTCTCCGAGTCTGACCTCGACTGCCCATTCAACTACAACCAGCCCACACAACTCTGCATCGTCAGCCAACGCCCCACCACGGGCTTCCCAAGACTTCACTTCAGCAACTACTGATCTTCCAGCCAATCAGCGACATCGGGAAACCCCCTTTCAACGACAACAAAGGGGACTCCCTTTACACAGGAGACGCAAGTAACTTTACCTCCATACTCTGACCTTTACTGGTGTATCTAATATAATTTTAACCTCATTGAGGAACTCAATGCGAGGGCTAATTAAGTGATTGATGGTTGTTCATGTCTATGCAATTTAAAGTATTGCTGTAAAATTGGGATTCCAAATTTCCATTCTCTTAAACTCATCTTTCACTAACTTTTGATCTTCCTGCAACTTGTGTGAATGTGTGAGTTTGTGCGTTTATGTGTTAGATTAGTTTATATGTCTTAGATTTATCTAATAAAGCCTTATTCATATTGAAAAGAGAAGTATCTTGTGTTTTGTGACTACAAGTTAATGTCTTAAACTGCCGATCTTGTTACTGTGCTAATTGATAGTGTTTTTACTATACTATGGATATTAATATCCAGGGCAGATTTGATGTTAAACTCGTTCAGTGAATCGCAGGGCGTCTCATTGATCAGCCGTGAAATTCTGTTCAAATTCACTTTAAAATCTTAAATGATTCCCTTTGAGCTAAATTTACAGCTAGTTTCCCTTGCAGAAGCTCAAGGCTGAACCCACGTCTAAAAGGAAAAGTGCAGCCACGTCCGAAGCTGCAGAACTCCTGTACGTACTGAAAGAGTTCCTTTTAAAAGAAACCTCGCAAGGAAGACAAGAAGGATGAACCAGACACCGCATGACTAAACCTTATGCCTGAAACCAACGCCATTCCCAACGTTTCCGCAACAGAACCAATCACCCAGGACTCTGTTTTTCAACCACAAACTATTGAACTAGCTGTTGCATCATCAAATGACAGCAGCACCCACTCAGTCCAGCTGACGTCTGCACCTCCTGGCCAAGAAAGCCTCATCCCTCACACTGAGGTACCAGAAAGTGCTGTTTTGGTTATTTGTACCCACAACGAAACACACAAGACATACCATAACTGCTTATCGATCAACACACAAGCCCCAACACCAAAACTCCTGGGGAACCTGATCGAGAAGGAAGTGGCTCGGAAACTCTACATAACCATCACCTTAGAAAAGGAAATGAGACTCGAAGCCCTTGTTGACACAGTCTCCGACCTCACGTTGATTTCGGCTCAACTATTTGATAAGCTAAAATTTGAAGCTCAGAGACAGAATCAAACTCTTAATTTTCACATGTGTGAGCTGAATGTGCAGTCATACAGTCAAAATGACATCCAGCTTAGAAACGTAGCTCCCATCTACCTGCCGATCAGTCCTATGAGTCTAGTACATCTTATTTATGTATCAACAATGAACACATTCATTTCTATGGGAGCATATGGGTAGCATTATTCAATTTGGAATGTAATATGCAAAATAACAATGCAATATGTAAAATGACAATGCATTTCCGTATTTACATTTACATTTTCCAATACATTTGTGCAACGTTTGGTGCAAAATGAAAATTAAATTACATAATTTTCATTTGCCATTTCATACACCATTTTTAATATGTAAAATGAATACTAATTTTAACACTTTAAAAGTTGCAAAATTAAAATGAAAATGTATTACAGAAATGATTAGATATGTCTAACATGTTCAAGCAAAAACTGTGGCAAAATGATCATTTAAATGCTATTTTTCTTAAATGCATTAACACTCACAGTCAAGACACTTACGATTGCATTTTCATTCAATGTCCCGCAATGAATGTAGCAAAATTCAATGCGCACATTGAAAATGCATTCCGAGCCGATCACGTGTCCGCCCCCTCCCGACACGTTCAATCACTGCGTGAACAAGGCGGGGCTTGCAGAAGGTCAGAGACTCAAATCTCAAGAAAAGGATTCAAGTGAGAGAACATGGACAAGACAGTTTTTCCGTGTACATTTTGATAATTTCTGTTTATGGCTTCAATATTTCATTCGCACTGGTGGGCGGAGCTGAAACGCTGCTTTCATCTGATTGGTCGAATCGATCAACCTTCAGCTCGGTCTTTTTTTATTCTTTCAGGCAGAATAAGAGTCAGTGCAAGTGAAGCACTGCAATGTCTGAAACTACACTCACTGTTAATTAGCATAATATTTTAATCAGATGTAGCTGGGTACATAATTCGTGCTGCTGCGACTTTCAAGAGACCCCGTTAAATATAGTTAAATTTATGAAATAAAATTAAATAGGATTTTTTGGGAAGGTAAGTCTGGCCAGTTATACAGCAACACGAGTCAGACGAGTCTGAAGATCTGAGCTGAATTTGGTGAAACATTAAAGTTCTAGTCTGTGTCCATTACTCTCATAATAAATAATAATAATAATGTTACCCGTATTTTTCTGTATAAGTTGCAACAGTCCAAAAATACGTCATGACGAGGAAAAAAACATATATAAGTCGCATTTATTCAGAACCAAGAGAAAACATTACCGTCTACAGCCTAATTTTACTATTTTTATTTAGTTATTTAGTTTTATTTATTTTAAATGTAACTATATTAATTTTTACAATTATTTATTAATGTCACACACACATACCTAGTGCCTTATGACTTAAAATATGAGAGTGGTAAATGTTACAGACATGGAACTGTTCAGTCTATTATTGATTTTTATTTCCACTTCACTTTTATCCAAAGAGAGAGAACTATTTGCACTGTATTTATCAGTGGGACAATATTCATGCAATACTACAACCTAGAAATAATTTGCAGGTCTCAGCAGCACGAATTATGTGCCCAGCTACATCTGATTCAAATATTATGCTAATTAACAGTGAGCGGTGGTTTCAGATATTACAGTGCTTCACTCGCACTGACTCTTATTCTGCCAGAAAGAATGAAAAGACCCAGAGCCATAGAGAGAGAGAGTTGTGATAATGGAAGTTCGAAATGTTTGGTTGTCACGTGATTCATGTATACTTCAGATAGTTCCAGAAAGTGCGTTGGCGGCCATTCAAACTGATAAGAGTAGAGTGACAAAACGTACTCGGTTACAAACGTAACCTCGGTTCTCTCTAGAAGAGGGAACGAGTACTGCGTCTTAGCTAAGACGCTACGGGAAAAGTCTCTTTTCACGAAATACTGAAGCAAAAAATTATCCTTAATTTTGAATTGTTGTAAAGCGCATTTGCAGCAGCACGCAGCCATAGGCGAGACGGCTCGCTCGCTCATTGGCTGCTCTGTGGCAACTGCACAAGCCTATCGAGCGCAGGCTGATGCAACATCAGACGCGCCCTGCATGCCACTTCCCGTCGAAACGGGTGTGGCCTAGCCCTATAAAGGGAGCTCGAAAAGGCTGACTCACCTGATTTATTTAATCGCCGAAGCGAACCAGAGTGAATTGTGCGCACGGCAGAGAACGCAGTACTCGTTCCCTCTTCTAGAGAGAACCGAGGTTACGTTAGTAACTGAGTACGTTCTCTTACGAGAGTTCTCTCGTACTGCCTCTAAGCTAAGACGCTACGGGAACCCCATGTAAAGCGCCGTGCGCGCAGGGATCACACACTAATAAACCTAGAAGAAACGCCCAGGGTTTACAGTGCACAGTCACCTGAGGGACTCACAGAGAGTCCAGAACAGGAGGAGGGGTGGACCCTCCGTCCCATATCTAGCAGCGTCCGTAGGCGCGGCAATATGACATCACACAGTCAAGGCAAGGCCTGACCCATGTGGTAACACGGGTCTTACGCAATACTGCCCATATAACAGTCGGCAGCGCATATCGCTTGCGATCTCAGAGTTCCAATCAGGGCCCTGATTCGGCTATACCGACAGCAGCCCTGCTTGCAGGGCGGGAACCTCCAGGTTATAGAACCTGATAAATGTAGACATACATATATCCTGTAAGGAGATCCCACTAGACCACGCCCACGACGAGGCGACGCCTCTTGTGGAGTGTGCTCTGATGCCCAGTGGGCACTGAAGGCCCCTGGAAGCGTAAGCTAACGCTATGGCGTCAACTATCCATCTGGACAGGCTCTGTCTCGAAACAGCCATTCCCTTGGAACGTCCACTGAACGAGACAAACAGCTGCTCAGTCTGTCTAAAGACAGCGGAGCGAGACACATAAGCTCTTAAAGCCCTAACGGGGCAAAGAAGACTCGAGTCTCCATCCTCTCCTGACACCGAAAGGGCAGACAGGGAAATAACCTGAGCCCGAATTGGCGTGTTGAGGGATTTTGGCACATAACCGTGCCTAGGTTTGAGTATGACCCTTGAGTCATTAGGCCCAAACTCCAAGCACGTCGGGCTCACAGAGAGCGTGTGCAGGTCACCCACACGCTTCACTGAAGCGAGAGCCAACAAGAACACTGTCTTGAATGACAGATGCTTGAGGCTAATGGTTCGGATAGGCTCGAAAGGGGAACCTTTCATGGTCTCCAAAACCGTCAAGAGGTCCCATACAGGGACTGATGGAGGTCTGGGAGGATTCAGCCTCCTAGCTCCTCTAAGGGAAGTGGATGACCAAATCGTTCCCTCCTATGGACTGACTGAGCGTTGTCTCAGAAAACGCTGCGATAGCCGCCACGTAAACTTTGAGCGTGGAGGGGGCTCTGCCCTTATCCAACAGCTCCTGTAGGAAGGAGAGAACCTCCGTCACCTCACAACTAAGGGGTGAACATCCCCGAGCTGTGCACCAGCTGGAGAACACCGACCACTTCGAGGCATACAGCCGTCGTGTCGACGGAGCTCTAGCCTGAGTGATGGTATTTAGCACTCCCACTGAGAGATCAGCGGGTAACCGTTGAGCGCCCACACATGGAGGGACCACAACTCCGGTTGAGGGTGCCAAATCGTGCCCCTGGCCTGCGAGAGGAGATCCCTCCTCAGCGGCACTGGCCACGGGGCAGTGTCTGCTAGCTGCATCAAATCTGGAAACCATGGTTGGTTCTTCCAAAGCGGTGCTACAAGCAGTACTGAGCATCTCGTTTCCCTCACCCGTTCTACCACCTGCGGAAGTAGGGAGCCGGGGGGGAAAGCATAGAGCGGGCAGGGCGGCCACCTCCGTGACAGCGCGCTTTCGTTCTTGGAAAAGAACACGGGGCAGTGAGCGTTTTCGTGGGACGCGAAGAGGTCCACTTCCGCCCTGCCAAATCTCTCCCACAACAGCTGGACTGTCTACGGGTGTAGAGACCATTCGCCCGTGGGAATGTTGCCTCTGGACAGCCTGTCTGGACCCAGATTCTGTAGCCCGGGCACATGAACTGCTCTCAGCGAGCGCAAGTTGCGCTGAGCCCAAACCAGGAGGTGTTCCGCCAACCTGTACAGGTTTCGGGACCTGAGACCGCCCTGGCGATTTATGTAGGACACCACAGACATGTTGTCCGAACGGACTAAGACGTGGTGGCCCTAGATTCGGGGACAAAAGCGCGTCAGCGCGTTCTCTACTGCCAGTATTTCCAGACAGTTGATATGTTGGAGCTTTTCCCGTTCTGCCCACAGGCCAAAGAACGGTCTGCCCTCGAGCAGCGCTCCCCATCCCGAAGTGGAGGCGTCCGTCGACACCATTTTCACTTTCGAGGAAGTCCCCAGGCTTACACCTGATCGGTACCAGTCGTTCGCTGTCCAGGGTTTCAAGGCTGTAACACAGCTCTGATTGACCATGAGACGCAACTGACTGGATATCCACGCTCTGCGCGGTACTCGCGCTTTCAGCCAGAACTGCAAGGGGCGCATGCGGAGCAGGCCCAACTGAAGAACTGGTGATGCTGAGGCCATGAGACCTAGCATCTTCTGAAATTCTCTGAGCGAGAATGTCGCGCCGCAGCGGAGAGAGCTCGCTGCGCGCTGAATGCCCAACGCGCGCTGTGGCGACAGCAGCGCCGTCATGGAGCGTGAGTCCAGAGCTATATCCAAAACCAGTATCTTCTGACTGGGGTTCAGCGAACCCTTCGTCCAGTTGACACTGAGACCAAGTTTCTCGAGGTGATCGAGTAAAATGGCCCTGTGCTCCACGAGCTCTGATCGTGACTGAGCCAGAATCAGCCAGTCGTCCAAATAGTTCAGCACTCGCATGCCTCTGAGTCTGAGAGGAACGAGCACTGCGTCCATGCACTTCGTAAGCGTACGAGGAGCCATGGACGAGCCGAACGGCAGGACTGTATACTGGTATGTCTGGCCCTCGAAGTCGAATCTCAACTATCGCCTGAGACGTGACGCTATCTGTATTTGAAAATACGCGTCCTTCAGATCTATCGACATGAACCAGTTTCCTCTGCGAATATGCGCGAGGAGTCTCCTGGTTGTAAGCATTTTGAAACTGCGTTTCGCCAATGCTTCGTTCAGCTGTCTTAGATCTGGTATGGGTCTGAGACCCCCGTCTTTCTTGGGCACTAGAAAGTATTTGCTGTACAGCCCCCCTTCGCTTTGAGCTTGAGGTACAGGCTCCACAGCCCCTCTGCTCAACAGTTTTGATATTTCGGCTCGAAGTAGGTGTGCTACTTCTGTTTTGACCGTAGTTTCGACGCGTGCTAAAAAGCGCGGAGGGCGTCAAAAAAACTGTAGCGAGTAGCCTCCCTTTATAATGTCTAGCACCCAATCCGAAACCCCTGGAAGCGCTGACCATGCGTCTGCATGAATGGCTAGGGGTTGGATGCGAAGCGCGCTCTGTTGGCTGGGCAACGGCAGCGCTTCGATGTGCTCTAACATGGGCGTTAAGCCTGTGACACTTGAGGCGGGGAGCGCGCTGATCACAGCGGGCAGATCGCTCGTCCTCGACCCCTCCACGGTGCTTAACCGAGTGAGGGAGGGCTGAGCGGGTCCCGTGGGACTCGTGCTGTCTGTGAGTAATTGTGGGCTGTAAGCGTGCACATTTACTGCTTTAGACTCGCTGTCTGCCTGGGCAGAATGAACGTGCACGGGTTCCGTTTTTACAGAAACCACATGACGTGTGTGACATAGTGTTTGTGGGCACTGAGGAGTGGGCACGTTTACTATGTAGTGCGCGCGATCGACTTGAGTCGCTTTTATGGGCGCGAGCCCTGTGTGAAGGGCTGTGCTTATATGTGGAGATGGGCACTGAGCAGTGGGCATCGTCACTACATACGTCACTACACTACACCATCGGCCGTGGCCGGGACACCAGAAATTACACCTTTTTCGGGCAACTGTGCAGGCTTGCGCGTTGCAGAAAACACTGAGACAGTCACAATTCCTGGAACTGAAACAGCAGCGCGCTTGGGTGAGAGCTCAGCCACAGCGGAACTCGTACACCGGCGCTTCGATGAAGCAGCAGGAGGCGGGGGGTGTGGCTGAGAGCTTTGCGGGGCCGGTCTAGCACGACTCGCTGCAGAACCGGAGCGTTTGCCATGTCTGAGAGCGTCAGCCCTAGATGTATCTCAGCCACCGTAGCGGAAGTCATAACTCGCCATCTGTATTGCAGACGCAGCCTGCCCAGCAGCAGAAAGATTCGCGCGTGCAGAGATGACGTCATGCGGCAGGCTTTAGATGGCAACACTGCTTTCGTCCGCCATCCAGCAGAGGGCGGCCAAAGGTGCGTCGCTATCGCCTGTTCCACCGGCGGAAGTGACTGGTAGTTCTTGTTTTTAGCATCATCCAGTGTGGAGAATGCTAGTGAGACAGACGAACGAGTTTGCGCTGAATATGGAGCGTTCTAAGCCTTTGCCACCTCTTCGTGAAGCTGAATGAGGCGGGCTTTGAGTTTGGAGAAGTACGGAAGAATTTCCGAAAGGAAACTACCATCCAGCTGGGAACGAGAGGAGGGTCGCTGGTACAGACCACTCGAGTCCGAGGCGCCGGAGAGTGCAGCAGGAACGGCAGTGGAAGGCGGCGAAGGCCAGCGGCTTCAGAAGTGGCTTGTCCCGCTGAGATGCTTATCAGATGGCGCTTGCTTCCTTCGTGATCCAACGATGCGTGAGCTTCGCTGAAGAGATGAAAAATCAGGTGAGTCAGCCTTTTCTAGCTCCCTTTATAGGGCTAGGCCACACCCGTTTCGGCGGGAAGTGGCATGGAGGGCGCGAAGCAATTCAAAATTAAGGATAATTTTTTGCTTCAGTATTTCGTGAAAAGAGACTTTTCCCGTAGCGTCTTAGCTAAGACGCAGTACGAGAGAACTCTCGTAAGAGAACTGCGATTTCTGGTAATAAGGAGTCAATAAATGCATTTATTTTATATATTTATACAACACACCGACATATGTATGTAGCATGAATATGTAGTTATAGCGATGTTGTTTTTAAAATATCAAATCGGGTAATTTTTGCGGATTAGTGTTCAATTAACTTACCGTTATTTTAAAAACTTATTTCAGGCTAACGTTAAGTTGTATAAACACGGGTCGCGGTTGCCTTTTTACGTTACATATTGTTATTTTTTTCACTGATCTCATGTTAACTAATGTCATATTGATGACTTTCAGATAGTACAGAGACAGGCTGGTGACAGTTGATTTTCAGCTTGCACTGCACTATACTGTTAGCAGCAGTAATAAGCATTTTAAGTAAATGTAAAATGAAGCTTATTGTTTACAATTCTTACAATTACATATATTAATATAATTATGTACTTATTCATATACACAATATATTCAGGCATACTCGTATACAAACATGTACACTGCCATTCAAAAGTAATGATGCTGAAAATTCAGCTTGGCATCACATGAGTATATTACATTTTAAAATAGAAAACAGTTATTTTAAATTGTAATTATATATTACAAGATGACTTTTTCTTTGTATTTTTATTGAAATAAATGCAATTAACTATTTACAGCAATTCATGAATACATTTTTAATAAATTCAATAGCATTCCAAGCATTTTGTATGTGTCCTTTCTTTCATGTTGTCCTTGCATAGTCTCCACCATGGTTTGCTGTGCTGCGTGGGGATGCTCCACTCGGTCAGAGGAAGGTGTGCAAATGTATGGCTTCCCCGCTGACATGGAGAGGAGAAAATAATGGTTGGATCAAGTCAGCAGCAGCAATCTAAATATAAATAAACATTACAACAACAACAAAAAATTGTTAGGTAATTATACTTAAATTTATTTAAACCCAGGGAGCTGAGACATTGCAGGGAGTCATCAGTGTTACCTATAACTGTGCATTTAATATGTGGGTAGACAAAAAAAAAAAAAAAAAAGTTGTGTGTGGAAACTAAAGTCAAGTCACTCTGCAGGCACATTTTGAGGAAAACCAATTTGTCATGACCAAAAAATTAAAGAGTAGGCTGAGACCAGGTGCTATTCCGACAACCTTTGTGGTCAAAAAGAGGAGTGCCCCTGCTCCAGGATGCACCCCTAGACCTGTAAACACACAGCAAATCGCTGCTGATTACAGCTATATTATTTCAGGTGATACATATATAATAAGTACAAACTCGTACTAGTTGAAGTAATATTTCTAATTTTGAAGTGATGTGATATTTTCAATATTTAAAATTAGCAATTCCATGTATTCTGCCTCTATCAGTTTCAAAGGTTGTGGGAAAAATGAATGAAGACACTTAGAGAAGGGAAAGTGACAGTGAAGAAAAAGAGGACATGGCTAGAGAGGAGAGACAGGGACAGCTGACACTACTCAGTCAGCCAGCAGCAAGTCAGTCAGCAGCCAGTCAGCATTCCAGTGAACCATCAGCCAGTTACCTGGGTCTATTAAAAAAATTAAAGAGACAAGAAAAAAATATCAAACAATGCAAAGGCAGCACTAAGAAAAATAAAGAATGAAAAGGCAGCTTTAAAAAAAAAAAAAAGGTCCCCTCAGCTCTCCTGACCTGCATCCTCACTGATGCTCCATCACAGAACAATCCAGTGGCACCAGTAATCCTCCACCTACCAGCACCCACAAAATGTTACAGTATGTTACTTTTATACACTAACAAGTTTAAGTATATAATACAGTAGTATTATAATATAGATAGGTTATATAATATAGACAGGTAATAGTCAATGAATCACAATGACTAAAAACACTACACCCATGTTTTTGCAAACTCAATTCACTCTAAATTTACATCAATAGGGTGCATTTTATTATTAAGGAATTTATTTAATACGTGTAATAAGGAACAAACTTTATAACCTCATTTTACCACTTCCAGTTACCGCTGTCACACGCGGTCAAAAGTTAATATTGAACTAATAGGCTATGTAACGTTAGCTAACTTTCCCCACCCAGCAAAAAAAAAAATTTTAGACTCCTTTTCTTTAATTCCAAACACGATGGATGAAACTGAATTAAGAGAACAGATTTTACAATTAATAGGGTGTTCGTTACTAACTTTATTCAGCTAACGTTACAATCCTAGCCTAATCTGTTAGTTATCTGATAACATCCCTTAAATTTACTCATTTAATGAGTTATAATCTACTAGAAGGTTTTAACTTACAGTTTATTGTTATTAAGATGTACTAATAATTTACAATCGTATTATTTAAACGTCTTACCTTTTAAAAGTGTGTCGCAAACGGTTTGTTCTGCTGCATCTCTACGGCGCGGCATCGGTTTGCTGCTACTTCCGGGAACTATTGAGAGGCTCCATGAGCCGCCATTGCTGTAAAAAAAGCGTTCCATTGGAGTCAATGGAGTCGTCGCAACTCTTTCTCTATATGGCTCTGAAAAGACTGAGCTGAAGGTTGAGCGATTCGACCAATCAGATGAAAGCAGCGTTTCAGCTCCGCCCACAAGTGCGAATTAAATATTGAAGCCATAAACCGAAATGATCAAAACATACACGGACCAACTGTCTTGTCCATGTTCTCTCCATGGTTCTCTCACTTGAATCCTCTTCTTGAGTCTTGAATCTCTTGACCTTCTGCAAGCCCTGCCTTGTTCACGCAGTGATTGACGTGTCGGGAGGGGGCGGAGATGTGATCGGCTCGGAATGCATTTTCAATGTGCACATTGAATTTTGCTACATTCATTGCGGGACATTGAATGAAAATGTGAGTGTTAATGCATTTAAGAAAAATAGCATTTAAATTATCATTTTGCCACAGTTTTTGCTTGAACATGTTATACATATCTAATCATTTCTGTAATACATTTTCATTTTAATTTTGCAACTTATAAAGCATTAAAATTAGTATTCATTTTACATATTAAAACTGGTGTATGAAATGGCAAATGAAAATTATTTTATTTAATTTTCATTTTCATTTTGCACCAAACGTTCCACAAATGTATTGGAAAATGTAAATGTAAATAGAGAAATGCCTTGTCATTTTACATATTGCATTGTCATTTTGAATATTAGATCCCAAATTGAATAATGCTACTCATATGCTTCCATACATTTCTCACCGGGAAGGACCTGCTAGATCGCTTTGAGCCTTTACTAGACTTCAAACAGCTGATAGTCTGGGCTCAAGTGCGAGAACCTCTTCCCCTCCAGCCACACAAGTCGCTGTTGCCAGATTGTCAGGTCACAGAGGTCACAGGAACTCCTACAGAGAGTGACTGCCAAGTCACAGAGCTCACAGGAACCCCAGCAGCCAGCCATGGGTACACAGCCTCAACAACAAACCAAGGCTCAAGTTCGCTCCTCTGCTCCTCCAAGGCCACCAAAGACTCTGATACCTACTGCCCCAAGGTCAAGACCGAACTGCAGCTGCATGATGTAACCACAACGGACAGTATTCTGGCAATATGGGCAGACAACTCAGCCATTAGTCTCTCACTATTCAATGCAATCATTGAAAAGACACCGGACCTTCCGTATACCAGCAAGCGCACCCGTTTCCCTTTGAACTCACACCCATCCTCTGTGGTGTCTGCCAGAGGAATCTGCACTTTGAACGTGAAATGGAATTACCGGTGCCTGACTTATTATTTCCTTATTATTTCCATTTTCAATGTTTACATTGGAGCAGACATCTTGATTCGCCTCAAGGCTCATGTAGACATCTTTAACGAAGTTGTACGGGCCCCATTGACTTTGGAGCCACGCGTTTCAATCAACCATGACAACCTCCTGTCAGGGCAGACCATCCCGGAGGTTTGCACCTTAGTCAATGAATAGGGAATGGTGGTACCAGCTTACACCAAAGGGGTCGCTATTCGGCTCAACATGCGATGTGGTCAAACCTTAAACCACACGCTGGGTTTCTTCCAACCCTCACCTGAATGTGTGGAACTCGGACTCAGACTGGAAGCCACACCCCTCACTGAAGTGTCATCTCGTGTAGTCTACATCCTGTTCAATAACTGCATGGCAACTGATATCAACATTCCCAAGGCCTACCGGCTGGGATGGCTAGTGAGCCATGACTTTCATGACTTTGAACTACCTGTCATTGGGCCCATTCCACCTGCACTGATACCCGAAGGGAGTACAGACAACACATTGTTCACTGCACCCTTAAAATTAATTGCCATCACATCTGTCATGTCAGTGACGAAAGGCCAGGTGTGCAGAACGGAGCTGACCGAGGACCAACACCTCGCAGTATACACAGTCTCCCACCAGAGCATCGGTGGGACTAATGAACCTACTATACCTCTTAATACCAAACCGACTGATGACACACTGACGGAGGAGCCTTACCCAGGTTTCGAATCTCAAGTGCAGCAAATTCTACAAGAAGCTAATGCACTTCAGAGTGATACGGATCGTCAAGGACTCCGACAAATTCTGTATAAGTTTAAAGAATCCTTTGCCAAAGACTCTTTAGACTGTGGTCTCACTAATCTCCAAACGATGTGCATCCCTGACGCTAGAATGAGAGGTGACCTTATCTACGCAGACAATGTTCTCATGAAGAGCACAACGTTGGGCAACCACCTGAAAGAAATAGACTATGTTTTGAGCCAATGATCCACCGCCAGAGCCAAGATCGCCCCGCACAAAGGACAGTGGTGCCGAACTAAAGTTAACCACGTTGGCCTGCTCATCGGATCCCAAGGCGTTGAACCACAGTCAAACCGTATTCATGCTATTCAAAACATCAAGCCTCCCACTATCGTCTCTGAGCTGCGGAGTTTTCTAGGGGTATGCAATTACTCTCGACAGTTCATCGAAAACTACTCAGACATTGCCAGACCTCTGACAGCTCTGCTAAAAAAAGACTGCCCTTTTGTCTGGTCGAAGGCTCAAGAACACACCATGAAAGAACTAAAAAGACATTTATGCACAGCTCCATGTCTTGCTTACCCCAATCCACAAAAGGAATTCTACCTGGAAGCTGGGTTTTCCGACCAATGTCTCAGTGCTGGCCTGTACCAACGGCATGACCAAGACAAGTAAGTAGTTGCCTATGCCAGCAAGACACTGCTTCCACCAGAGTGTAAGTTCTCAGACTGTGAAAAAGCTCTGCTCTGCACTGTATGGGCCATTAAGCAATTCTCCAATTACACTGGGACACAGAAAGTTATCATAGAGACTTAAAACCAGCCAGTAATGTTTCTCAACAGCCAACGAATGAGAGATGGCGTGGTCACCAATTCACGCTTAGCCACATGGTTTATGGCTCTCCAAGGACGCAATGTTGAGGCACGGTATGCACAGAATCACAAGTCTGCACTGTGCAATGGCCTGGCCACATGCCAAAACTGCTCTGATAACACACCTGTGGAAGCAATGGGTGTACAAGAACCCCAACAGCAACAACCGACCTGTCACAGGTACTTTGAAGAGAATGCGTGTCAAGGCATGCTCACAGGCTATGTTGATGGATGCTCCTACAACCACAATGGCATCCTTAAGGCAGGTGCAGGAGTGCTGTGGGTCAACGACCAGCCGTGCCCACCACAACACTTCAAATTAGGTCGCCAGTCATCACAATATGCAGATATAGCAGCCATTCTCATAATGCTGCAGATCGCATCAGCCCATGACATCAGAGAAATCCTCATCTGTACAGACTCTAACTATGCCAGACTCAGTTTCGTGTGCCATCTTCCGAGCTGGAAACAGAATGGTTTCAGAACTGCAAACAACAGGCCAGCCAAACACCAACACCTGTTCCAGGAATGTGATAACATCACAAAAACACACAATGTGACTATGTACTGGAAGAAGGTTAAAGGACACTCAAAGCTACCAGGTCTAGACAAGGACTTAAATGATCAAACTGACGCCCTCATCAAAACAGGCGCACTACATGGGGAGGTGTGGTCACCCAAAAAACCCAGCCCCAATGTTTCAGTGTTAACCCGCAGCAAACAACCTTCAGCTGTGGCAGTGCCCGCCTCACAGCCGCTATCGCTAACTCCAAAGATTTCCGACAACGACATTGCAGATATGCAAGCCTCTGACACTGCCATAAAGACAATTCTTAACCACCTCTCTGACCCCTCCAACCACCCTATCACTCAGGCTGAGCTCACTGATGACTCATGCCTCAGACACCTACATAACACCAGGCACATGCTGCTCTTGCAGGACAACATTCTGTGGTTTGCACCTGATGACAGCACAGCGTAAAGGCTCGTGGTGCCACGATGCCAAAGGGAGGTAACGCCCACGACACACCATGTTCTGGACACCATGGTACCAGAGCCACGTATGACACACTGAGACAGGTGGCATTTTGGCCCGGCATGCAGTAAGATGTGGCAGAGTACTTCAGAGAATGTCTTGTGTGCTGCCAGTTCACATCAGCAAACCCAAACCACAGAGCCCCACTGCAATGCAGAGGGATCACGTTCCCATGGTCAGACCTCCAAATGACTGGGTAGGACCCCTGCCCAGGTCAACAAGAGGAATCAAGTACTTTCTCATGGTGGTGTGCCAGTTTACCAAGTGGGTAGAGTGTCTGCCAGCACCCAATGACACTGCCCAAACCACGGCATACCTCCTGATGAACCATATCTTCTCCCGGTTCGGATTGCCACTGAGAGTCAATTCAGACAGAGGTACCCACTTCACTGCCAAGATCATGCAACAGATCTGGAAATGCCTAGGGGTAGGGGCTAAACTTAACATCAGACACCATCCAATCGCGTCCGGCCAGGTAGAGAGATCAAACCGATTGGTGGTCACCATGCTGAAAAAGTGTGTGTCTGCTAACCAGAAAGACTGGGATGTGAAACTCCCCCTTGTGCTGATGGCCATCAGAGCTACCCCGCAGGAATCAACATGGGTGTCCCCTTTTGAACTCATGACTGGGCGGCAGATGACCCTGCCACTACACTTGCTGTATCAACCAGGAGACTCCAACCTTGTCACCGCTTACACCACATTCTAGTACCACTGTCTTCCAGAATGGCCTGGTCACGGCGTTTAATGACTGACATGTTACGGGAAGTGAGTTCCTCCATCGACAGTCTAGCCATGGGAAGAATTCCACCATACCTGATACCCTTAAGCCTGGTGCAAAATGTGCTGGCTTCCGCCATCACCACACCCACTGATCTTATGCAAATACACCTTGCCTACTCTCTGGGTAGCGCTTTTCCCCTTTACATGGATCCCGAGCAGAAGGAGATGAGTTTCCTCCTGAACTTACCCATCATAGAGTCGAGCCAAATCTACAGATTCAAAGACATTGTTAATGTGGGGTTCTGGAAGGGTAATATGGAATACTCATATCAAGATTCAAATCCCTGAGGTGGTGGTGTACCATGACAGCAACACCCAGCTGTACTTAGCCCGGAACATGCACGTGTGCACCCTGACTAAAGACATCCACTACCTCTGCCCCAGCAAACTGTTTCTTCAAGACAATACTGATGGAATCTGCGGGTTGCAACCCATGATCAGTGACACGCGTTGCCCTGCCGATTCCCAGCCTCGCAGCCAAGTCACCGAGACACAAGCCAAGACTGTAGGTGACAGATGGCTCGTTAACACTCCAGTATGTACCGCTACACTGACCTACGACAAGCATGACACCCGTGGCAACCTGCTTGACCAGAGCATGTGGATTCAAGTCCCACGAGGGCCATCCTCCACCTTGACGATCTGGCCTTATACCATGTTCCGAGTGAAGAGTACCAATCAGAACTAGAAATCCCATCCTTCTTCAGGAACTACAACTTCACCCTAGGTCCAGAGTTAGAACTATGGATTGAAAAAGGGGGGCTCAGCTCATTGACATTGCTCCTGTCGACGCAGCCCTCCAAGCCTTGCCTCTATTTGCCCATCCTGAACACCTCACCTGTTGCCCAAGCCTGGACTGCAGCTGACATGGCACTGTGCATCTCCACGGTCATCAGCCACTTCCTGACCCTTGGCACCACTCACCTGCCATCCGACCATTGTGATGGGTGTTGTCCGATAATGACCACAGGGCATCATCCAACCACAAAGGGGGAGTTTAACACTAATGAGCGGATGGTATTTCAGCCATCTGTTCCATATTAATGAATCCTGACTCTCTAACACATTCTGCACTCAAAGACCAGAACTTGAGTAAACAAGGACCTTCGTTTTACAACATCTTCCAACATAACTCACCATTTGGGCGCTGCGATGTCGGCAACATCCCATGACGAGGTGACATTTATTACACCTTTTGAGAGAGTCCAGAGATACTCGCGTGAGCCTCAAAGGAAAAACAAAACACCCGCCTTTTCCCCCACGGCACGACGACACATTCCACAACACAGACACACAAACACCAACACACGAGCATTTCTGGCTCGCACATGAACTCTTTCTGTGCTTAGATGTCTTCACGTGGCATAGTTGAATAGCTGGAATAGTGGAATAATGTTTACTGTGTGTTTAATCAAACTTTATATGCATGTAGTTAGGAACAAACCTGCATCTCTTAATCCCTGACTCGCAAAATTATAGTTTATGGTGTCTTTATAATCGTAAACCTGACTGTGTTGAATCTCGATGGCAAATTACAAAAATATGCATTGTTTCAGAAGTACAATCTTTCGGAGGAAAAATTTTCAATTTTGTCATCGCCATAAATTAGACCAGTGGGCGGCAATCAGCAGACAAAGAAGATTTTTCCCGCCTCAGTTTCTCACACTTCATTGGTTCATACAGTGAGATTGCCTTGCCATGAAAACAAAGGAAAACCCTTGTTCTTGGCATTCCGCCAGAGAAAGAGGGGGTTCTCATCTTCATGACAGGACTTCCCAAGAAGTCTCTCCATTTGTTCTTCTTTTCTTTTCGTTTCATCTTAGTTTTTCTTTATTGTATTTTGATATTTGACTTTGTTCAATTGTCTTCACGAGCCGAATGAACTTAAGTCTAATCATCTTTTGGCAAAGTTTACATTGGTGTTTACCATTGAGCTCACGCATCATCTGCTCCTGAATGAACAATGCAGAAGCTGCACCAATGGGCAATTTGAACTCAGCTATAGAGAAGAGCCAGATCAAAGCAAGTACTTTCTTATATCGCAACTTAAAATTGTCACTCTGAGATCTGCCTTTACTCTTTCTCTCTCTCTCTCGCTCTTTCTCTCTCTCGATCTCATTACTATTCCTGTTCGTTTATCTTTTTTTTGATATATACTCATATTTACTCTGTGTGAATTGTAGTTATGTACTCTTTAGTCTGCTTTTTATTAAATACCATAACCTGTTTTATTGCTTATCAAAATCGAAGTCCCTGAATCGTGTGATCTAAGCTACAAAGCTTTGTTTCCTTGGAATTATTTTCAGTAATCTAAATCGTACAAACATAGGAAATATTGTTTTCCTGATCAGAAGATTAATGTTTCTTGGAGTTTGTAAGAAGGGTATTTTTATTGATATTTGATAAGGAAGTCTAGCATCCAGTTCACGGGACGAACAGATTGTCTAGATAACTTAATTTAATTCTAGTAAAGGTTACATTTAAATGATTGAATATAATGTGCTTATTGCTTACAAATATTAAATTACCCAAAGAGGGAATATTTATAGACTCATGAATATTCACTTCATTTGAGTTAATTATTCCCCAGAAAGTGATTCTTGCTACAGTGTTGTGGACTAAATGTAAACATATTTTATGTATGAGAGTATGATCTCTCTTATTTTGTTAAAATAATTCACATTTTCATAGATTCTGCAAGGGTTTCCCAAACTTTTGCATGCCACTGAAGCCACAAAGAAATTCAGCTGCCTTAAGGTCCTTTCACACTGGACGCGATTTTGACGCGCGAATAATTCGCGCGATGGTTTTATTTTTTGATCAGCTGTTTGTGTAATGATTGCTTTCACACCGAACGCGAATGTGCTGAGGTGAAAAAACGACTTTTATTTTTTTCGCTTCGCGAACTATTCGCACGCGAACTATTCGCTTTTTCGTTTCGCTTTTTCGTTACGCATCCGGAGTGAAAGGGCCTTTAGACACTGGTCAATTATATCACTGTGCAAAATATTTTGTAAGATTGTGATTGCCACCACTGGCCAATCACACTTAAGTATAACTTACCAGGAAAAATTCAGTTTCAGAAACTGTTAACATTAGTAATTCTACTAGAAAGTAAGTGCAGAAAAAGTAAACTGAAAGTAGAAAAAGTTAAGAGTAAATGTAATTATGTATAAAGTGGGAAGTAATAATAATAAAAAACAAGACTAATAAATAATTTATATATTCAAAATAGAAGAGAAACTAATTTAAAATGTCTATATTATTATAACCTTGATACACACACACACACCTTCTTTGGAGAATCTTTCGACGGAGGCTCTGGAGAGTGTTGTGGTAGTCGTTGTGTGTGGGCTGCTTTTGGTCAGATCGTACCTGAGCCTCACTTCGAACAGCTATTGTCTCAAGTCTGGCCACCACTGACTCCATGTCTCTCAACCAGGGCTCTGAACCGGTTCAAGGAACGAAAACGAAAACCGGAAACGAACGATATTTTGACAGGAACAGAAACAGAAACGAAATGATTTTTTTTTAGTTCTGAACAGAATCGAAAATTTGAAATGGGCATTAATCGGTTAATAACGTTATTTTATCGTTCCGTTTAATATTTGAAATTTGCTGTCAACCAATCAGAATTCCAGCAGTAGGCTACAGCATACGCAAATGTGACTCTGAAGCCAGCGAGTGAAATGTCCGCTCAGCTGTGAACTCAGTCAAGTCTCAAAGGCAATGAACCGCCTTCAAGGCCGGATTAAGACCAAAGTGGGCCTGATGACGCAGCGCAAAAAGGGCCTATTTTTTCTAGGCGTTGGTGCATGTGCATACTACACTCAAGTAGAGACCTGCATTCCCGCGGGAGTACCGCGGGACCCAGCGCAACCGAGTGCGTCGCGGGACAATATTTGATTGGTGAATGCAGACGCGGGCGGCAAGATATTATTGTGTGCGGGTTGCGGGAAAATAAAGTTATTTGCGGGACTGCCACAAAGTGGAAATATCTAGCAAAATAAAATTACTAAAAACAGATAAACCTTTATTTCTATTAGACTAAAATAAAATAAAATTGACTTTGCGGAATGGGAGGATGCTGATGAAACCATGGACATCGACGTGTAATTCCATTCCGAAATAGCGAGAGATCCAGTGGTGGAAAAGGCGATATCAAGAGTTTCCGAGATTAAGCAAAGTAACACGCCACGTAGGCTACTTTTCATTCCAGCTCCCAGCGCACCATTGGAGAGGGCTTTCAGTAATTGCGGTCGCAAGTGGGCAGAGACGGATTAATCTGAAGCCCTCATCGATGAAGGACATGCTATTCCTGCACGGACTACATTAGTAGTCGTAGTCTACAATTTTTAATTCCGTTTATTTGTAATTATTTATTTATTTTGCTAAATATTTCAAATTGGTCTATTTTGTTATTGAGGAAAAATGATTTTTTTTTGTTTGTTTAATGTTTGAGGAAAAGAAGCCATTCTTAAGCAGTATAGGCTAATTTTCCTTTGAACATGAAATAAATCCAGGTTTATTATTATTATTATAGAATTCATTAGGCTATACTATAGCCTAATAGGTATATTTTTTATTTAAATGTCTTACTTTTTTACTGTATTTCTATGTTCTATGTTCTAAGTTCCATGTTCATTCCTTTCATCCATTTAATTAAACGCAAATAAAACGAAACATTTCTTTCTCTTTTAAATTTATATTCAACAGGGGAGCAATTGAAAAGATAACAGAGTAGCAGGCAGAATATGCAATGCATTTAAAAAAAAAAAAAACTACAAAAAAAAACGTATACTTTACCCGCAGGATTTTGCTGGCGGTAGCGGGACGAAACTTGATCGTTCGAGCGCGGGAGCGGGAGAAAATAACATATTTTTGCGGGAGCGGGATAAAATCTTGCGGGAGCGGGACAGAAAAACGGTTTAAAAAGTCATTTATTTATTTTCAGTAAATTATCAAAATATTTAAAAAGGTTTCCTGCATGGTTAATATATATATATATATATATATATATATATATATATATATATATATATATAGCATAGAGAGGAGAGAGAGAGAACTATATAAGTTTTTTTTAGAGAAAAAATATTATTTCATTCAAAATTAGACAATTCAGACACAAAATGTTTACAAACATTAGGCTATTTTTTATAATCATTTGTTATTCAAATACATGGCGAATACGGAAACTTTGATTTTGTGTTGAATGAGAAACCCAACGTTGGTTTCAGTTTCGTTTTAGTCTAAATTAATTAGTTTTGGTTTGTCGTTAATATTGCTATAGCTTCTTATATTTGTAATTTTTGTTCTTTTCTAAATACTGTTAATTGAAATTATTTTGTTGTGGAGTGAGGGGAACTAAAATGGCCTAGCGGAGATTCACAAATTTCCCAGAAGCTGAACAGTTTTCATTTGCTATTAACCTCAAAATAATTATTGAATGAAATTTGGAGTCCGACTTTCGGACGCATATACAGCGTTACTTATTATACATTTACTATTATTCTATATTCTTTATATTAAATAACATTTTAGCATCCAGATACGTCGGGAACATGGAAACATTTGGATTCGTGCTGAATGAGAGTGGTAGGCGTCAGCTTCAGTTTCAGCTTACATTAATTTGTTTTTGGATTGAGGTTTTTATAGCCTAAACTTTAGAGGGTTTGATTTGAAGAGAAACTAATAACTGTTTTTATAATGTTTTTAAACATTTTGCTTTAGACTACAGGCATTTTAGCCTTCATTATTTCGGGAGGTAATGGCTAATAAAATGCAATGTGAGCTGTGACTTACGTTTTTTTTTACTCTCAAAACGAAATCTTATACAAGTGTTTTTTTAACAATGCAGCAAACATTTTTAAATATCTTAAAAATACTTTTAAAGTGTTGATAGTGTTTTTTTTTTTTTTTTTTTTTTTTTTTTTTTTTAAGTATAGGCCTAGCTTACATTTGGACAAAATCTGGTGCAAGCTGTAAACTGTAAGCGTTAGATCTGTATTTTTTCCTTTATTAGTATTATCTAATTATTATTATTAGGCAAATTATAGGCAAATAATATTGTTTTTAAAAAAATAACGTTATTAACCGGTATTTTTTCCTCCCGAACCGTTTAGGAATGGTAATAATATCAGAGGAACGCAGAACAGAACCGTTAAAATATCGATTCTGCTCGGAGTGAACCAATTGAATTTTTTTTTCGTTTTAAAGCCCTGCTCTCAACAACCTCTCCTGCTGCTTCATCAGTTGAGTATAAGGAACCTGGACACATACAATACATAACATTTCAGACTGGAACCACACTTAGAAGTTACTTTCACAAATACACTTACAGGTCCTTCTCAAAAAATTAGCATATTGTGATAGTTCATTATTTTCCATAATGTAATGATAAAAATTAAACTTTCATATATTTTAGATTCATTGCACACCAACTGAAATATTTCAGGTCTTTTATTGTTTTAATACTGATGATTTTGGCATACAGCTCATGAAAACCCAAAATTCCTATCTCAAAAAAAATTAGCATATCATGAAAAGGTTCTCTAAACGAGCTATTAACCTAATCTTCTGAATCAACTAATTAACTCTAAACACCTGCAAAAGATTCCTGAGGCTTTTAAAAACTCCCAGCCTGGTTCATTACTCAAAACTGCAATCATGGGTAAGACTGCCGACCTGACTGCTGTCCAGAAGGCCATCATTGACACCCTCAAGCGAGAGGGTTAGACACAGAAAGAAATTTCTGAACGAATAGGCTATTCCCAGAGTGCTGTATCAAGGCACCTCATTGGGAAGTCTGTGGGAAGGAAAAAGTGTGGCAAAAAACGCTGCACAACGAGAAGAGGTGACCGGACCCTGAGGAAGATTGTGGAGAAGGACCGATTCCAGACCTTGGGGGACCTGTGGAAGCAGTGGACTGAGTCTGGAGTAGAAACATCCAGGGCTGCGTTTCCCAAAAGCATCGTAAGCCTAAGTTGATCGTAAAAACGACCGTACGATTGATCTTAATATTACGGTCTGTTTCCCAAAAGCATCGTAGCTTAAGTAGCACTTGAAAATCTTCGTAGATCTACAAGTGCTCTGGAGTAATCGTACATCCCCAAGTGCATCGTAAGAAGACAGATTTATGAGGACACCTGCAGGACAACTGGCAGATTACACTTTTATCTAGATTTAACACACTGCAACGCGAGTAATATAATAATATTTTGATTGTAATTTATTGTACACTTTATTGTACTCGTTTTTTTGTTTACATGAATTTATAAATGAAATAAATAAAAAGGGGAAAACAAGATAAAAAAACGGATCTAAATTAAATTAATGAACAAAAAAAATCATAAAAGAAGTAATGTGGGAAATTTGATTCAAAGACTGGGTAAAATAGGAATGAATTCAAAAAAATCTGTCAATGACTTGCTGACGTGCATGAAAACCAGCCATGTATTGGGCATTTCTTGGTTGGTCATGTAGTCCCATGCCATCTTCGTCCTCCACATCCTCCTCCTCCACCTCTTCATCTTCCTCCCTGTTAAGTAAGGGCAATTCTCAACTGCACTGCAATGTTGTGCAGCATAGCTGTTACTATTATTACTGCACAGCACTTTTGTGGAGCAAACAAAAGACAACCGCTGGACTGGTGAATTGCCCGAAAGCGCATCTTCCACCTCCCTATTGTGCGTTCCATAATACTACGTGCAACACGGTGTGCCTCGTTGAAATTTGTCTCCCTGTTATTCATAGGATTAGCCACAGGCGTGAAGAGATATGACCTCAGTGGGTAACCACTGTCCCCAAGCAGCCTCCACTGTCCCTGTAAGTTTTGTGCCTCCTGACCAACAGATGAATTGGTGAACATGAAGGAGTCGTGTGTGCTTCCGGGCCACCTTGCCACAATGTCTGTAATCAAACCCTTATGGTCACAGATCACCTGGCAGTTGATAGCTGCATAGCCTTTGCAGCATATATATACATGGCATTCCACAGATGGTGTAAGGATCGGGTTCATGGTACCATCGATCACTCCAATGACCTGTGGGATGTGATAATGTGTTAAAAAATACTGTTGTATTTCTGTGATGTCCTGTCTTGATGCTGGAAATTGAATGCGTTCCACAGCAAGTGGAAGTAATGCATTGGTGACCCGCTTGAACAGCTCTTGAAACTGATGCCTTACTTAGTCCAAGCCCATCACCAAGTACCAGGAGAAAACTGCCTGTTGCATAAAATCTCAAGGCTGATAGGAGTTGGATTTCAGGGGACGAGGCAAAATTTCTCCTTGTGGCACGCATCAGCTGAGGTCCAATGCTATTTAGCAATTGGGCTATTTGTCCTCTTGGCAGACGGTATCGCCTTATTATAGCCATGTCATCAAGGATATCCAAGGGGTTTTGATGCTGTCTGAAGAAGGCATTTAAAGTCACCAGTCTACTTCGTGGTCGTCTCTGTCTTTGTCTTTCTCTGACCCTCAATTGAAGAACATGCTGTAGTGCAGCCATGATTTCCTCTGCAAGTCTAGTGAGGTGTAAACTCTATACTAATCCTAGCTTAATTGAAGAAACCATGTGAAGGTCATCAGGCTGTGATAATGTTCACATATCCCACTGCCTATCATAAATTTCAGTAATGACATTAGGCCCTACCTTGAAGAAAGTGAAGGTGTGGCATGCTTAGAAACTGTATAGATTACATAATATATTCCTTTAATCTATCCTCTGTTCATAATGATGAAAAGTTGTGCTTATTATAAAAATGTATACATAGAACATTACTGGTAAAAAATGTTGATTTTTTTGTCTATACCTGTAGAAATGTATTGGCTAGATGAAGTACTGTATATATATATATTTGTGTTATCTGTCACGCCAAACATATAGACTTTATATTAATAATATTGAAACTTAAATGCTTATGTCTGAAAATAATCATCAACCATTAGCCATTTACTTCAGAGACATTTGGAAGAACTCATAACAATTATTATATTATTTCATATGGTCTTAGGCCTCGTGTGCATGGTTCAACAAACACATGGACATCAAAAACACTGCATATAGCTGTATTAATAAAAAACATTGCATAGTTTTATTAATTTGGGTTATTCAGTTCCCCACAACCTGCAAAATACATTGTACAGTGAGATGAGTCATAACTACATATAGAAAACATTTCACATTGCACAAATTACTGAAACAATAAATCACATTACCTGTGTCTTCTGGCAAGATAATTGGCACAGAAATTGAGGGCCTTGCAAAACTCATCTCCTCTAGTGCAAGCCTCCTCTCTTCTAAGGCCAGTTTGGCCTTCTTGAGCTCAATGAGCTTCTGTTGGAAGTTGTTGTCTCTCTCATTGGCTTCTTGAAGGCATTGCCTAATGTCTTTCAAGACATCTAGTTTCTCTCTCTCCAGCTGCACTAGGTCCTGACTACAGCTACAGACATTCTCAAGCTGAGTTGTTGTGGCTGCAGTCTGGACCACTGAAGATGGAGGCTGTGGCCTGGGAGGGTTTTTTGGAGGACTAGGAGATGGTAGGTGCTCGGAGATGGCAGATGAAACTGATGGTTCCTCTGAGCATGAAGGACCTGACTCAGGTTCAGGCTCAGGCTCAGGTTGAGTTATCCCTACTCCTCCATGGATGTCAATACCACCACTAATTCCATCTGAAGCACTTGTGCCAAGTATTGACAATGCCTTTTCTTCCTCGGCTGTAAGAAGGGGGGACTCATTGGTCCCACCACCTGTTTTTTTAATTGCAGTCCTCTGCAGTGCCCTCTTCCTTTTTGCCAGGCTTGCAAAATCCTGCCACGTCTTTGTTTTTCTCTATCTCCTCTAAGAGGACATTAATTTCATCCTTTTGAAAGGTATCTTTTCTTGTTTTTTTTTTTGTTCAGCCATTTTGTCAGTGTCTCCGCCTGTATGTAGGTGCTTTATATAGACTTGATTGTCTTGATTGGTTATCCAAAACAGATGACAATTATTAGGTTAAACATTCAGAATACGATTCTTTATAAGGTTAAATTTCAGCACTTTGCGAATGGACAGCGACTCGTAAGTAGCACGTAGAGCGCGTTCTCGCATGTTAAGTGCATTTTTGGGAAACGCTCGTGGAATTCTAAGTTTACACGTAGAAAACGCTCTTAAGAGCTAAGATACATCGTTATCGGGAAACCCGGCCCAGAGCCACCGTGCACAGGCGTGTGCAGGAAATGGGCTACAGTTGCCGCATTCCCCAGGTCAAGCCACTTTGGGCTACAGAGAAGCAGCACTGGACTGTTGCTCAGTGGTCCAAAGTACTTTTTCGGATGAAAGCAAATTTTGCATGTCATTCGGAAATCAAGGTGCCAGAGTCTGGAGGAAGACTGGGGAGAAGGAAATGCCAAAATGTCTGAAGTCCAGTGTCAAGTACCCACAGTCAGTGATGGTTTGGGGTGCCATGTCAGCTGCTGGTGTTGGTCCACTGTGTTTTATCAAGGGCAGGGTCAATGCAGCTAGTTATCAGGAGATTTTGGAGCACTTCATGCTTCCATCTGCTGAAAAGCTTTATGGAGATGAACATTTTGTTTTTCAGCACGACCTGGCACCTGCTCACAGTGCCAAAACCACTGGTAAATGGTTTACTGACCATGGTATTACTGGGCTCAATTGGCCTGCCAACCCTCCTGACCTGAACCCCATAGAGAATCTGTGGGATATTGTGAAGAGAAAGTTGAGAGACGCAAGACCCAACACTCTGGATGAGCTTAAGGCCGCTATCGAAGCATCCTGGGCCTCCATAACACCTCAGCAGTGCCACAGGCTGATTGCCTCCATGCCACGCCGCACTGAAGCAGTCATTTCTGCAAAAGGATTCCCGACCAAGTATTGAGTGCATAACTGAACATAATTATTTGAAGGTTGACTTTTTTGTATTAAAAACACTTCTTTTATTGGTTGGATGAAATATGCAAATTTTTTGAGATAGGAATTTTGGGTTTTCATGAGCTGTATGCCAAAATCATCAGTATTAAAACAATAAAAGACCTGAAATATTTCAGTTGGTGTGCAATGAATCTAAAATATATGAAAGTTTAATTTTTATCAATACATTATGGAAAATAATGAACTTTATCACAATATGCAAATTTTTTGAGAAGGACCTGTATACCCTCACCTCCATACGGTAAATCTCTGCTCTCATGGTTCGTACGTCTCCCTGTCCAGTGTCTGAATCTATGGCAGAGCGAGTCTCTCGCATCAGCTGGGTTCTCTTCTCCCACAGCAAGATCTGATGCCTTTGCACACAAACACACACACAAAACAAAGAAATATAGTTTTTATTCTCTAGCCCTGGTATTATACTGATTCTATGCATTGTGGCAGTATGTATGGCTGTATCACTAATCTAATGACCTTTTGATTGTAACAGCATTTGGGTCAAAGGCATATGAGATATGAGCTTACTCATCACTGAAAATGCCAAAAAATGTTCTCTAGGTAGGCATTTAGTTAGAATTTAGGTAACACAAATGGGTGTGGATCCAGTTAAGTCATGTTACAATTGTAATTGTTTTAACATGATTTATAAGAGTGGCTAAATATAATTATGCTATTCAAACCAAGAATTTGCTGTATCCAATGGCATGACATTTGGGCAAACGCTGCAGAATGAATGGCAACAACAACCAGAAGAAAACTGCTGTGGCTAAAGAATGCAAAATCACTAAGCAGCAATAGAAAGGACATGGAAAATTACCAAAAACTTAATTTAAAAAAGCAAAAGAATGATTGATGTTGTCATTAAATGAAAACTTACTGTGATCCAACCATATTCCATAAAAAAATGTCACATACATTAGCTATTCTCCCATAGTAAAGAGTTACAGTGCAATGTCATTAAGTAGATGTTTTTTGAACCCACCGCTTCATGGAGTTGCATCTCCCTCTTATTTAACATAGTTTAATGCCCTTTGAATAGAACAAATACACTCCTTTCAAACTAGAATTATAATATCCTGTGAAGTCCACTTTGCAGGGAACTTACACTGGAATTTAACAAACATATGAAGTGATAAGAGATACATACAAAATGTGCAAAACGGGGTTGCAAGGACTAGAATTGAGAACCACTGCTCTTAATGGAATTATTTTTATTTGGAATTTTGGAGAAATGTTGTCAGTAGTTTATAGAATAAAACAAAAATGTTTATTTTACTAAAACACATACCGATAAATAGTAAAAACCAGAAAAACTGATCATTTTGAAGTGTTGTTTTTTTTTTTTTTTTTTAGACCTGTATTTTCATTGTTATTTCATGTGAACTAATTTAGTTAACTAATGTTAACAAATAGAACCTTGGAATAAAGTGATAAATCGGAGTCTGTGTCAGGCTGTGTATGTGTGAAGTGTGTTAGACTCACTCTGCCTCCACTAGGCTGTTTATAAATCTCTCTTTCTCTTCGTTTAACCTCTCCAGCTTCAGCAGAGTCTCAACCGAATCCCTCTCAGCCTCCTACACACAAAAGATTAATACAAATAAAGTGTTTAAAATGTCTTTTACACAACAAGTCATGTAACTGATATAACATGTCTATTTATCAGGGTTTCTCAACTTTTGAGTTTCACTGCCCAGCAAAATTTAGCTCCAACCCTATTCAAACTCTGCAGGACAAAGGATCACGAGGGCCACAGTATTCTACACTCAACATTACTCAACATTAGTTATTTCTTACTATACACTGTGAGCTCTGGAAACTAACACAGTACATTTGACAAAATGGAAAGAGTAAAAACAGAAGAATACTTAAAAATTAGATTTTTATATTAAACTACACAGTTCGTAGAGTTGTACCTTGAGTCTCTGTCTGAACTCTTGTTTCCATCAGACTGTTGCTCTGCTGCAGGGCTTTATTCAGATCACTGTTCTAAGTGAGCAGAGAGTTCAGTTTGACCATATCTGCAATGAGAGCTTTAAGCGGTTTTTCCAGATCTGCCTGCTTGCACTGATCTTGCTCCATCACACCTGACAGGCACAGAAATAAACAACACACATATATGCAGAGCACAATTTTAATTGTGTATTTATTTCTCAGACACATTTGATAACTTTGATTGTTTGTTTGTTCTCTTTGTACAAATGGCAATGACAAGGTTTTTACATTTAAGTTTTTCTCGATTGCTAAGACACAATTCATGAAACAATTAATCATTTTCTCACAACTATAAACACGGTCTCAAAAAACTAAACTCAGAGAACTCTAAGCGTTATTCAAAACATCCATGTTAAAACATGTACTGATTGCAAAGTGTGAGCTCTAACCCCTGTACTGGACACAATATCCCTGATCTTCTTGTTGAAGGTGCTGATCGTGGCCTGTTTTCGCTCAATATCTGTAACTTGTTTAGCAATCTCTGTCTCGTGAGAAGACAGGAGCAAGTAACGCTGGCTTATTTCTTGCTCAAGTTCAGCTTGAAATGCACCCAGATAATCCAGATGTGTCGCCACCTCTTGCCCCTCAAGCATTACTGCATTGATTTCATTCTCTAACTTAGTTAACTGAGCCTCCTGAGAAATCATATATATGGAATGATATTGCGGACTTTATTCAAAAGGAATTACAAATTGTATTTGCAATTGCGTTTTCAATTTGTGGACGCATAAAATGTGACATAATCCAAACGCAAATGCAAATCGCGCATTACCGTTTTCATTTTCGATTAAGTGAACGCACAGTGTCTGCCAAATTTAAAATGGAAATGCAAAGTCCGTTTGCAATTGTGTTTCCCATATCTTACGAGCTATGAGCCTGTCATATTTAAATAGCAATATTAATTACCACATTTGCCTTTTCACTCTCTCTGCACTGTGCATGTAAACTGCCAAAACTCAAATGGAATCGCAATACCTTTGAGGAGCGTCTCGCTGCAGCTTGCGGTGGACATCCAACCCCGCCCACATCCAAGTGTGACGTCAGACGCCACGCCTATGCCATACGTAAAAATACGTCATCGGGTGATGCCAGGTGAACACCCATGTGTTGTGCGCATGTGCAAAAATGGCGGAAGTATGTTTTTTTTTTTTTTTTTTTTTTTTTATTAACATTTTGTCAAAGTACAATTTTAAGACGTAAACAAAACTGAATCAATATGGCGGAAGTATATTGTTTCGGGGATCAAATTAAATAATGTTATCTTTCGTTTTACTAATACAGGTTAAATAACTTGCATTAAATAAATTTAAATAGTACAAATTAAACCTAGGCCACATCTCTAATTTATGGAAGTAAATTCATCCAAACAGCCAGTAAAACGCATGCATTGGTTGATTATACTTAGGTAAATTAATAAAATATTTATACCTTCCGCTGTTCGATTATGTAATGACAAATTCACTGTTTTATGATCGATTGTAACATACCTTAGACAATTTCAAAGTTAAGTAGACCATTTTGTTTAAGGCATTTTTATTTATCTAATTCTCTAAAATTATGTTTCATTTATAAAGGTAGGAATGTTTGTGATCATATCACTATTTTAAGGATAAATATGGGTGTTATGCAATAACTGGAATCCTCCCCTCTTTATTATTTTTAAATTGGGTTTATTTTTCATATTTCTTTCATTTTAAATAAAATTTATATACTTCATTTGGTTTTAAGTATTTGTATTTTCCTTTTAATTATATACAAGAACAATTATGATCTACACACTAATATTTTTTATATGTGCATGGAAAAAAAAAATTTATCACCTCGCAAAAAAGAGCAACTACATTTGCATGATAGGATTGATGGTTCTCTATATAGACTAAGCTACACATACATAGGCTTAAGTCATTGGTTGCTTTGATAGATTATGTAAGTAACATGGCATTGACTTTTGGGCCTTTTTCCATCAACACAAATATAAAAATGTGTCCAAGTCCTACGGATGCATAAAGATCAATAAAAAGACATCCCTTGTTTCACTGGGTATTGTTATATTTATTTCACAAAACAATAATATTCAACAATGTAGAGTAAATAAATTATTATAAATTAAATAACTCCCAGAAACATGGTATTGACTTTCAGCCCCTGTTCATCAACACATTTTAATAAGAACGTTTCCATATCCTCGCGATTGTCAAAGACAAACACACAGGCATCCCTTGCTTTCTTAGTCTCTCTTTTCAGGTAGTCTTTGATTATATTAGACTGTTTTTCTTCGTCCATCTGAAGAAATTCAGGCTCTGTCACCTCTCCATGGAACAGCTGACAGTGGCTCTGAACCCAGCACCATGCTACACCAATGTCCCTTATGTTCCTCTTCGAACTTCCTCTTCAGTTCCTCTTCGATCTTCTGTTGAAAGTACAAAATAAACTGTGTTTGTGGGGTAAATCTAAAATTACTATAATTATTTTCACAAAAAAAAAAAAAAAAGTTTTTACCTCATCATTGTCATCTTGACCCATCACAGTTTCCGTACTAGCTGGCTGTTTGGTGATGGTGGACTCCGACAACCTAAAGACAGACTCAAAGGTTAGGTAAATGGACCATTTGTAGAGCATCTTTTTAGTATTTCCAACCACTCAAAGCATTCAACACATTTCTAAACATTCAATATTGTGGCCTCTCCAAAGTTTTGCTACCGCTTAACATTCAAGGAGGAAACATTTAGTGTGTCTGGGTAGTTTGAATGCAGAAGAATCAATTTCTTTTCATTAACCAGTTGTGTGTACATTGGATGTGACATGTTTTGCAAGAGCAAACTACACCACCACCTTCGGAGCTGAGGGATGTTATCCTAACAGATAAAACACAAAATAAAAAACTGAGAATGCATTTGAAAAAACTTCTGGAAAAAATAAATAAATAAAAAAGGAAAACCTTCCAAAAGAAAATGAGGTCATCACCTGGCTAAAGTCAAATGTCCAGTCCAGGGCTATATAGAGTGCATACTGAAACAGACAACAAATACCATTGAGAAAATTCGAATATTGAAATTAACTGACACCAATTTACTGTAACGTACAGATAACACGACCGTATTCATCTAAATACTGCATGTAAACTAAACTAAACTTCTGCCATCACCATAACTGCTCAGAATCTGTAATTCACATCTTACCATCAGCATGAACAGACCCTAATCCAGTCCCTCTCTCTGGGTTGGAATATTCTATCAAATATTTAAATGTATAATTAATTTTTTTTATACATATAACTACAGAACAAGGACTGAAAAAAAACTGATTATTGCATTCTCGTACCTTGGTTTTAATGATCTTCCATGGGCCATTTATTTTAAGATGAAGTAACCTGTAGGATTGTAGACAAAAAAATTAACAAAAGTGTAGAGTGTACACAGCAAGTTACAAAACACACATAGATAAATAACAACAATATTCTCATCACTTTAGTGGTTCCCAAGAAACTACAGTTCATCTTGTTGTTCTTTGAGATTCACATACATATTTAGATTATACAACATACATATACATGCATATATGATTTAAAAACACAAAAACCAATCATTATCTAAAGACATGCTCTCACCATACCTCCATGGTCCACTGCATGACTTATGTGGTTCTCTAGGTGAAGTGTGAAAGAGAACTTCTCTTCAGTGGTGAAACTGCAGCAGGGACATTCAACCCCCCCCCCCATCACGGCAGAACCGTTCTGTAAGTAAGTAAGTAAAGTTTATTTCTAAAGCGCTTTTCACAGATACAACCCGAATTCCGGAAGAGTTGGGACGTTTTTTAAATTTTAATAAAATGAAAAACTAAAGGAATTTCAAATCACATGAGCCAATATTTTATTCACAATAGAACATAGATAACGTAGCAAATGTTTAAACTGAGAAATTTTACACTTTTATCCACTTAATTAGCTCATTTAAAATTTAATGCCTGCTACAGGTCTCAAAAAAGTTGGCACGGGGGCGACAAATGGCTAAAAAAGCAAGCAGTTTTGAAAAGATTCAGCTGGGAGAACATCTAGTGATTAATTAAGTTAATTGATCAGGTCTGTAACATGATTAGCTATAAAAGCTTTGTCTTAGAGAAGCAGAGTCTCTCAGAAGTAAAGATGGGCAGAGGCTCTCCAATCTGTGAAAGACTGCGTAAAAAAATTGTGAAAAACTTTAAAAACAATGTTCCTCAACGTCAAATTGCAAAGGCTTTGCAAATCTCATCATCTACAGTGCATAACATCATCAAAAGATTCAGAGAAACTGGAGAAATCTCTGTGCGTAAGGGACAAGGCCGGAGACCTTTATTGGATGTCCGTGGTCTTCGGGCTCTCAGACGACACTGCATCACTCATCGGCATGATTGTGTCAATGACATTACTAAATGGGCCCAGGAATACTTTCAGAAACCACTGTCGGTAAACACAATCCGCCGTGCCATCAGCAGATGCCAACTAAAGCTCTATCATGCAAAAAGGAAGCCATATGTGAACATGGTCCAGAAGCGCCGTCGTGTCCTGTGGGCCAAGGCTCATTTAAAATGGACTATTTCAAAGTGGAATAGTGTTTTATGGTCAGACGAGTCCAAATTTGACATTCTTGTTGGAAATCACGGACACCGTGTCCTCCGGGCTAAAGAGGAAGGAGACCTTCCAGCATGTTATCAGCGTTCCGTTCAAAAGCCAGCATCTCTGATGGTATGGGGGTGCATAAGTGCATACGGTATGGGCAGCTTGCATGTTTTGGAAGGCTCTGTGAATGCTGAAAGGTATATAAAGGTTTTAGAGCAACATATGCTTCCCTCCAAACAACGTCTATTTCAGGGAAGGCCTTGTTTATTTCAGCAGGACAATGCAAAACCACATACTGCAGCTATAACAACAGCATGGCTTCGTCGTAGAAGAGTCCGGGTGCTAACCTGGCCTGCCTGCAGTCCAGATCTTTCACCTATAGAGAACATTTGGCGCATCATTAAACGAAAAATACGTCAAAGACGACCACGAACTCTTCAGCAGCTGGAAATCTATATAAGGCAAGAATGGGACCAAATTCCAACAGCAAAACTCCAGCAACTCATAGCCTCAATGCCCAGACGTCTTCAAACTGTTTTGAAAAGAAAAGGAGATGCTACACCATGGTAAACATGCCCCGTCCCAACTATTTTGAGACCTGTAGCAGAAATCAAAATTGAAATGAGCTCATTTTGTGCATAAAATTGTAAACTTTCTCAGTTTAAACATTTGCTATGTTATCTATGTTCTATTGTGAATAAAATATTGGCTCATGTGATTTGAAAGTCTTTTAGTTTTCATTTTATTAAAATTTAAAAAACGTCCCAACTTTTCCGGAATTCGGTTTGTAAAATCACAAAGTGCTGTACACAAGAAAAGTAGAACAAAACAATAAAAGTATGTATATACATAAGTCAAATCAAAGTAACACTACTGAAAAACCCCATCAACCAAAAGCTTTCTTAAATAAACAAGTCTTCAAATCTTTTTTAAAAGAGTCAGAGTCTGCCAGACGCAGAGACAGGGCATTCCACAGTCTGGGGGCAACAGACTGAAAAGACAGGTCCCCTCGGGTCTTATAGCGAGTTTTTGGGACCATAAGCAGGTTCTGGCCAGAGGACCGAAGAGTGCGGCTTGAGGAGTACGGGGTCAAAAGGTCCTTGATGTATTGTGGGGCCTGACTGTTTAATGCCCTATAAGTCAACAATTAAATCTTAAAATCAATCCTGAATTTTACAGGGAGCCAATGGAGAGCTAATAAAACGGGAGTGATATGAGACCTTCTGGGGGCACCAGTTAGAAGTCTAGCAGCAGAATTTTGAACCATTTGCAGTTTGTTCAAGGCTGACTTATTCAAGAAGGTAAAAACAGAGTTGCAATAATCAAGTCTAGTTGATATAAAAGCATGAATAATAATTTCCAGATCCTTCTTTGACAACATTTTGCGTATTTTAGAGATACGAAACATCCTTAAAACAACCCATAATAGGACCAAGTGGCAAAATGTACAGTAAAAACAAAAGGGGCCCAAAACTGACCCTTGTGCCTCTCCGCAGGTCAAATTGGTCACATCTGACTGTACATTGTTTATAGCGACATTAAAGGTTCTGTCATGAATATAGGAAGAGAACCACTGGAGGACAGATCCAGATAGTCCCATCTCATTGTGAAGCCGTTTGATCAGTATACTGTGATCTACCGTGTCAAAAGCGGAAGTCAAATCGAGAAGTACAAGTACAGTGTAGCGGCCAGTGTCCGCTGCCATCATCACATCACTAGAGACTTTAATAAGAGCTGTTTCAGTGGAGTGCAATTTTCTAAAACCAGATTGAAAAATATCAAACAAGTTGTGCTGCTCCATAAAGGAGGTCAGCTGGCTTGCCACCACTTTTTCAGCGTGTTTGAAGTAGTTGGGGACTGAGCCAGATGCAAGTGACAGGTTAATTATTTTTACCATACAGGGGCCAACAATATCAAACATTTTCAACAATAGGGGTGTTGGGACAATATCAGCAGGGCTTAAAGACGGTTTCATATTTCCTATTAAGGTCTTCACCTCCTGTAGGCTGACAGGAGTGAAGGACGACCAAGACAACACCATTGAAAATTCAGTAGAACACACAGTGATTATGGGAACTTTAACACTGGCCCTAATGTCTTGTACTTTGTTCACAAAAAACGACAAAAAGTTGTTACAGTCCTCATGAGTGTACACAGGCACAAGAGGAGCTGAAGGTGCAGTTAGATTTTCGATGGTGTCAAACAAGACCTTAGGTTTTTTCTTATTACCTGAAATAAGATTGGAAAAATAAGCCGAGCGAGCCTGCTTTATCAGTTCATTCAGATCCAATATCATATCTTTTAAGTGGAGTCTGTGTACCTCCAATTTAGTTGCTTTCCACAGACGCTCAGTCTTACGACATTTTCTCCTAAAACTACAAATGTTATCATTCATCCATGGGAGGGCTTTTTTATGTGACCCTGAAATGTTTTTAACAGGCGCTACCATATCCAAAATCGACAGACAGTGGTTGTTGAAACTTTGCACAAATGAATCAACATCATCACAATCAACAAAGGAGCGAGAGTCAAAGGAGGCAGAGAAATCACTAAGTGTTGTCTCACTAATGATGCGTTTTTGTGTTACAACATTGCAGACAGTAGGCATCGTGATAAGTGACAAATTAAAAGATATACAACAATGGTCACTAATTAGAAAATCCTCCACACTCAGTTTATCAATGGTTAGGCCACAAGAGAAGACCAAATCTAATGTGTGACCTTTTTTATGGGTGGGGGCAGAAACGTGCTGTACAAAATTAAACGAGTCCATGGTAGTCAACAATTCAGCTGCATTCAAACAAGTGGGATCATCAATATGCAAATTAAAGTCCCCAAGGACTAAAACGCGATCTAGTTTTATGATAGACGTTAAAAACTCAGTGAAATCATCAAGAAATGTGCGTGCAGGACCAGGAGGTCGGTAAACTAAAACACAGTAATAGGAGTGTGTTTTCCCAACCTTACACATCTGCATCTCAAATGAGTCGAACGAAGCTGTGTCCGTCAAGCTGCAGCAGAAAGAGTCCCGAAAGACCAGCGCAAGACCGCCTCCACGTCGCGTGAGCCGAGGAGTCCCAAACACGGAGCAGTCCGGGGGGCATAGTTCTTTAAGATGAAAGTGTTCGTTCTCCCGCTGCCAAGTCTCCGTAATAAACATAAAATCCAAGTTCTCATTAGTGAAATGGTCATTCAAAGTAAAAGCCTGGTTCGCAATGGAGCGCGCGTTGATAAGTGTAATCCTGGTAGTGCGCGTGCATGACAAAGGGCTGTCCTGGGGCAGGCTGGATGGCATGATCCGTCCGACAGGTAACCGGGCACAGGGCACGCTGACGGCGTGCACGATGGCAAGCGGGACGGGTGGGGAAGATCCGGTCAGAGGTGCACCACACAGGTGACGATGCACAGATCGCGTCCCGATCTGGCTCGCAGACCGGAACCGGCCTCAGGCACCGCTCACTCCCGGGGGCTCTGGATCCGTTCGGCCCGGGAGAAAATCCACGGGATCGCCACTTTCTCCTCCAGACTTGAACCCCAGCCCTGGATCCCCGCTTCCTTCTCCTGCCACGGCGCCGAGTAAGCAGAAGGTATTCCGATGATGGCGCTTGGCACTCCAGTTTTGGAGGGAAAACCTCATAATATCTGTCCCAGGTAATACACAAGTCCTGCATATGTGCGTTAATGCGGAACAACGCGGCCCGATCGTATCGTATGATTGCAGAGACATAGCTGGTGGTTGATAGGGTTGACACAAGTAATATTACAAGGAGGATTACAAATGTACGTGAGAGCAGAGAAGTGACAGAAGTGACAGACGCATCGCCAAACACAGGCGCCATCATTCTGGATCGTTCTGGATCAGGTTTGGACTGCAGAGGTGTAGGATACTGTAAAACATGATAAATATTATGTGTATATAGAAGGATACAAAGATTTGCCACGAACAGAGACATAGTAAGACATAGTGAATTGTGTGGTTGCTCAAACAAGTTACTGTGCAAGAGTTGTCAGTGTATATCATTAAATATATTCCATGTGTTTTGCGTGGGGCCAGGGGAGTACATGTATGTGAGAGAGGTGAAGTGTGTGTGTCTGTGTGTGTGTGTGAGTGAAAGAGAGATCAGTATTATGTGTCAGGGATATAAAAAAAAAACATGAAGGATGAATCAATGCACATACATTTTATCAGGATACAGTTCGGAGCATTATAGACATTATGAAAGTAAACACAGCAGTGTTGGTAGCCTTATAACGTGCCTGTGTGAAGTCAGCATCGTGTCTTTGTAACTTTACTAAAGCTCATAACAAAACAGTTATCGTTGTGCTATCGTTTCACTTCATGTCTAACAAAATATTCATTGATAATTTAATGTGTACATTTTACCATTTTAACTATTAACGTTAAGCAGAGACATACAGTGAGTGTGACAAACACTTTTGGGCTAAGAACCGAATTTTTCATTACTTAAAGCCATGGCAGATAACTTCTTCCTCTTCTGGGCAACTGGCAAATACAGATAACAACAACTTCTTCTTTCTGGCGATCGCAAAACAATATTTCCTTCTTTTACCGATTAAAAACATCACAAACTTCTTCACTTCAGTCTTCTCTACGCTTCTTCCTGTTTGAAATTTAATGAGAACGTGACGTAAACGGATATAGGCGCGATTTATGATGGCACATCCGGGTGGGCAGGGTTGGATATGTGACGTCTTTGGATGTGGGTGTGGTTTCTGACGTCACGCTTGGATGTGGGCGGGGTATCTGACATCACGCTTGGATGTGGGCGGGGTTGGATGTCCACCGCAGGCTGCAGCGAGCCCTACTTGATACCTTTTGCATTTGAATTTCCCACGTCTACACGGAAACCTGTCAATCAAGTGACAGGGTGGGGCCATTTTATTGGGCGTGTTTGCATTGGGAAGTGACGATCGTACTAAAAATGTACCATGTTTTTACTAGGGTAAATATGAGTTAACGATAGTGTTTATAATTTAGCCACAAATGTACAGTTGTCTGAGACGTTATGAAATGTTCTTTAACATCATGAACCATAAAATGTAGTCAGTGTTCTGCTATTGTTTATTTTCATAATAGGTAAACACAGGCCACAAGTTAACACGGTCACATTTCCTTGATTCAGTGGTTAGTGACTGTCATCTCTCACGGCATACTGTCTTTTAGCGCGTGTTCGAAACCCGGGCCAACACAGACGTTCTTTATTTTTTTTGTTTATCCTACCAACTTCAGCCGCCAAACGGGCAATCATACAGTGAGGAAAATTGCAGTAGTCAAGGCGAGCTGACATGTTATCAAGTACGCTGCTGTTTGCAGAATTACCGGACCTGCGTCCTCGCAGACATCACACTCCCGAGTCGAATGCACAAAGTCTGAACTACTGAGGATGCAAGTCCGAAATCAGCGGCTGAAGTTAGTAGGATAAACAAAAAAATAAAGAACGTCTGTGTTGGCCCGGGTTTCGAACACGCGCTAAAAGACAGTATGCCGTGAGAGATGACAGTCACTAACCACTGAGCTACCAAGCTACACTGAATCAGTACCAGATGTCTAGATTCAAGACAGGACTCCTAGCTGCTGAATCAAGGAAATGTGACCGTGTTAACTTGTGGCCTGTGTTTACCTATTATGAAAATAAACAATAGCAGAACACTGACTACATTTTATGGTTCATGATGTTAAAGAACATTTCATAACGTCTCAGACAACTGTACATTTGTGGCTACTGTGGCTTAATTATAAACACTATCGTTAACTCATATTTACCCTAGTAAAAACATGGTACATTTTAGTACGATCGTCACTTCCCAATGCAAACACGCCCAATAAAATGGCCCCACCCCTGTCACTTGATTGACAGGTTTCCGTATAGACGTTGGAAATTCAAATGCAAAAGGTATTGCGATTCCATTTGAGTTTTGGCAGTTTACATGCACAGTGCAGAGAGAGTGAAAAGGCAAATGTGGTAATTAATATTGCTATTTAAATATGACAGGCTCATAGCTCGTAAGATATGGGAAACACAATTGCAAACGGACTTTGCATTTCCATTTTAAATTTGGCAGACACTGTGCATTCACTTAATCGAAAATGAAAACGGTAATGCGCGATTTGCATTTGCGTTTGGATTATGTCACATTTTATGCGTCCACAAATTGAAAACGCAATTGCAAATACAATTTGCAATGCCTTTTGAATAAAGTCCGCAATATCATTCCATACATATAAATGCACAAGTTTGAATTCAATGTGTCCAGGTCAAACTACACCTAAGAAAATATAAGGTAATTAAAAATCAAGGTGCTAATAAAAAAAAAAAATAATAAAATAAATTTACAAATGATTAACCTAAATCTATGGGTTAATCGAAAGCATCCTACCTTTTCTCTCCTGTGAGCTGCAGATTTATCAGTCAGTCGACGCAAGTACTTTGCTGCATTATTGTGAGTAAGCTGCTCTTGCAGCTTGCTCATGATCTGGTCTATCTGCTTCCTGAGTCCCTTGACCTTAGACTGACACAAATCATAGTCCTAAATAAGAGAGACAAAAGCTTCTGACTAGTGCTCACTAACCGGTCTTCAAAAATATTTGAGCTGTAGGTTGATGTGAATTAAGTACCCCACTCAGTGTACTAAGGGTCTTTTCTGTCTCCTGCAGCATTCGTGTATATGTGCTAAACTGGGCCTGCAGGACCTCCTGATGGTTCTGAAAGTGTGTGAGTTTACGTGAGGTGGTGCAGTCATTCTGGGCCCGGTTTAGACACAGAGTTAGATGCTCATTCTGCTCTTCTTCCTGTGTGATGAACTTTTTGTAGCCCTCAATCTCTGTGTCCAGAGAGCGCACCTGATCATTGGTCAGCCTGGAGGAGGGATCATCAGTACAAATCAGTACTGTTGTTTGGCTCATACACACAAAGAAATCTTAATCATTATGTTCACCTCAGTTCTTCCTGCATAGCAGTGTAAGTATCATCCCTCCTCCTTATCATTAACAGGCTGCTTTTCCATTGCTGGAGTAACTGCCTATGCTCAATAACCACAGAGTCCACTTCCAACTGTGCCTATAGCACAAACACACGCAGACACACACACACACAAACAAACATTTATAAAGATATTTTTTTTAAAAAAAAATAGTATATGCTTGGCAGGGTTGTACACCATTAATAATTTAATTGAAAAGGCTTTTAAAATTCCAGTTCAGTTCTGAATCAGAAATTAATTTAATTGGAGGTAGAAAAAAGGATGCAGAACTGATTCTGGATATAAGGAAGTACAATTGATGAACTGGAATTAAAAACAATACATATAAATATAACTAACTATAACTTAAAATGCTAAAAGGAACTTCCATTTCCATCATTTGATAAATTTAAAGGGGTTATATACAGTGTTGGGCAGTAAATTTCAAGGCAACACCTCAACCAACAACGTTGCTTATACTTTGGAAAATCTGGGCATTTTGCTGCAGCATGTCCTTTAATAAATAGAAAATAAAGAATATTTTATTATTATTTTAAAGTTCTATTAGTCACTCTGGTCCACACTCCAGTATAGTAGGTGGCGGTAAAGCACTTTAACGTTTGATGCCACCCGCCATAAAAAAAAGAAAAGAAGAAGAAGCAGTGCGCACATATGAAGAAGCAATGTATGTTAGGAACATTAGTGGTGGGCGATACTGCAAAATTTGGTATCGATCCGATACCAAATACATATAGGGTCAGTATCACCGATACCAATACGATCCTTTTTACTTAAAAGAAAATATAAAATAAGAAAGACTTTTGTGTAGGGGAGTGCAGTAGGTCTACGTCATTATTTCTGAGGTGGATGAATGATCAATTATTTAGGCAATATTTTTTATTAATGTATTGAAGTCCACAAAATTATTAGTTATTAGGCACTGTAGAATGAATTCTTTACAGCCTTTGAAAAAAAATTAAATAAATAAAGAATAAAAAAAAAAAAATCTCACTTTTTTCTGGTTTTAAAAGCAAATGAAAAAGTGTACACAATTATTACTGAAGAAACAAACAAAGAAAAATATACCTGTGCAATTACATTCCCTGAGCCCCCCTTCTGAATGTGCTATCAGCTTCGCTCACTCTGTTCGCTGCTCCTCGGCGCGTTGTGTCAGTGAGTCACGTGACGACACAACAACGAATCACAGCAGAGCAGCAGGAGGGGGAGGAGTAGCAAAGTGGGCCAGGATGTGAAATCAGCGTTTGTTCAGGATTGTACAGTCGTGGCCAAAAGTTTTGAGAATTACATAAATATTGGAAATTGGAAAAGTTGCTGCTTAGGTTTTTATAATAGCAATTTGCATACTCCAGAATGTTATGAAGAGTGATCAGATGAATTGCATAGTCCTTCTTTGCCATGAAAATTAACTTAATCCCAAAAAAACCTTTTCACTGCATTTCATTGCTGTCATTAAAGGACCTGCTGAGATCATTTCATTAATCATCTTTTTAACTCAGGTGAGAATGTTGACGAGCACAAGGCTGGAGATCATTATGTCAGGCTGATGTCAGGGTTAGAATGGCAGACTTGACATGTTAAAAGGAGGGTGATGCTTGAAATCATTGTTCTTCCATTGTTAACCATGGTGACCTGCAAAGAAACGGTGCAGCCATCATTGCGTGGCATAAAAATGGCTTCACAGGCAAGGATATTGTGGCTACTAAGATTGCACCTAAATCAACAATTTATAGGATCATCAAGGACTTCAAGGAAAGAGGTTCAATTCTTGTAAAGAAGGCTTCAGGGTGTCCAAGAAAGTCCAGCAAGCTCCAGGATCGTCTCCTAAAGAGGATTCAGTTGCGGGATCAGAGTGCCACCAGTGCAGAGCTTGCTCAGGAATGGCAGCAGGCAGGTGTGAGCGCATCTGCACGCACAGTGAGACGAAGACTTCTGGAAGATGGCCTGGTGTCAAGAAGGGCAGCAAGAGAAGCCACTTCTCTCCAAAAAAAAAAACATCAGGGACAGATTGATCTTCTGCAGAAAGCATAGTGAATGGACTGCTGAGGACTGGGGCAAAGTCATATTCTCAGATGAAGCCCCTTTCCAATTGTTTGGGGCATCTTGAAAAAGGCTTGTCCGGAGAAGAAAAGGTGAGTGCTACCATCAGTCCTGTGTCATGCCAACAGTAAAGCATCCTGACACCATTCATGTGTGGGGTTGCTTCTCATCCAAGGGAGTGGGCTCAATCACAAATCTGCCCAAAAACACAGCCGTGAATAAAGAATGGTACCAAAACACCCTCCAACAGCAACTTCTTCCAACAATCCAACAACAGTTTGGCGAAGAACAATGCATTTTCCAGCACGATGGAGCACCGTGCCATAAGGCAAAAGTGATAACTAAGTGGCTCGGGGACCAGAATGTTGAAATTTTGGGTCCATGGCCTGGAAACTCCCCAGATCTTAATCCCATTAAGAACTTGTGGTCAATCCTCAAGAGGCGGGTGGACAAACAAAAACCCACTAATTCTGACAAACTCCAAGAAGTGATTATGAAAGAATGGGTTGCTATCAGTCAGGATTTGGCCCAGAAGTTGATTGAGAGCATGCCCAGTCGAATTGCAGAGGTCCTGAAAAAGAAGGGCCAACACTGCAAATACTGACTCTTTTGCATAAATGTCATGTAATTGTCGATAAAAGCCTTTGAAACGTATGAAGTGCTTGTAATTATATTTCAGTACATCACAGAAACAACGATCTAAAAGCAGTTTAGCAGCAAACTTTTTAAACTAATATTTATGTAATTCTCAAAACTTTTGGCCACGACTGTAGAGGAAGAAGACACGAGCAAAGTATAATGAAAGTTGATGAGAGATATTTAAATTAAAATATCGATTCAATTACAATTGTATCGATCCGATACCAATACTAGTGTTGGCATCAATACTACCGATATTTAGATCGATCCGCCCACCTCTAAATAACATAGTGAGATTGATGAATGATTACACTTCTGTGGGTTAGTATTTTTAAACCAGTTTGATTATTTAGTCTCTGTCACGTGTTGAGATTTGTATTACGTTCGTGTTAACTTGACTGTTTTACTCATAGCAGAGTTGACATGGGTGGATATGTCATTCCATTTTAACAAAAAATACCATAATAATAATAATTATACCATAATATAAAATTTTTGTGTCGTAGTAGTATAACCATGAAAAGCAGTTTCATTACATGTACGTTACCACAGTATTTTTGAATTACTTTGCAACGTGTCATGTAAATATCAGGCTACCCATACGGAAAGGTAATATATTCACATATATGTGAAGCACTGTTAAAATATATTGAAATATTTTTTTAAATATATTTTAAAAATACATATGCTGCCTGTGTGTGTTTACATAGGCTATTTTTGAAATTATATTCATGCCTCAAATAATCAATGTGTTTTTGCAGTTCAGCAATGCATTTTGTTTCTACACTATGTTTACCATTTTTAAAGCTATTATATTATATTATATTATATTATATTATATTATATTATATTATATTATATAGATCCTATGTTTAATTCAGTTTAGGCCTACTATCAACTTAATATGTTATCAAGTGTCAGGACAAGTTTATAATGTTATGTACTATGTAAACGCTGTGTAATGTGTTTACACTGGAGTGGAGGGAGTTACCATGGAAATGGGGTGGCAGCTCAACTGACAAGTAGCAAACTTCCTCCTCTCTCACGGTTGTTTTTACTGCTTTCAGGTAAGTTTAGTCCCTAAAATTACACATAATACATCCAACTTTAACTGACACTTTCTTACATGTAATTGACACACTTCTGTTGAATATTTACTTTACAGAAATGGTTCAGTGTCATTGGGAATAAGTCCATTAGCATCACAACCGTGAGCTAACAGAGGCTAACTATAAGAGGTAAGCTAGCTATAGATTTGACCTCTTCTTTATGAAAGTTTGGGATTTTAATCACATATTATGTGAGGATGAGTTTTTTTCATAGCTTTGTAAATGTTTTGCTGGCAATTTGTTAATGGATGAATTAACCCTTATGCGTTGTTGGGGACGTTTTCGTCCACTAGGGGGTAAAGTTGAGTCTTATTTTGGCCACAACTTTCTCTGTGTTTGAGCTAATGGAATGATTTTTGGTGACAAATCTTATTTTGACCCATATTTTGGGAAAATGCTTTGAAATTTTTCAAAAACTCAACGGTACACTGTGGGCAAATTCACTACCCTTTCAGTATGTTCGTGGATGAAAACATCCAATAAATTAAACTGCTGTAAAAATGTATCAGATAAATATTTTTTCAGTTTTTTTTGTATAAATCTATTAATTAACCTCAGTCCTGATCAAAACTACCAAATGTTAAAACAAAAAAAAATTCCAAGATTTTAACATTTTAATTACAAAGTTCATAAATGTCACTGATTTGGGGGAAAAAAACCCAAAAAATTACATATTTTCAATATAAAAAGTGATTGTGGACTGGATATTTTTTTTTACCTT